>NC_044033.1:68636998-68945786 GCF_901765095.1 Microcaecilia unicolor
TAAGCAAGCCAAAATTGAGAACATATATCAGTCTTAGTAGACATAGACCATTACAGCAAAAAACAGAATGGCAACTGAATTGGTGAACATTTCTCAAAACTACTTAACAGGAACCAAAAGCTTTCAAAATTAGAATGATGAAACATTTCGAGACTGACACAAAAGCATTCAATAAAGACATTGGCTTTCTAACCCATTATTGGATATAAGGTTTCCAGGTTTGAAAATTACACTGCCTTCTGTCCAATTGTCCCAATTTAAAGTGACAAGCCAAAATATGGTTTTTGTTCCATGAGATTCCTACTGGGAGTGCAAGCACTCTTCCAATGAGCAGCCACCACAAGCCTCACAGCAATCATTCCCAAGTGGAACAGAAAGTTCTCAGACTTCTCCAGGTCCTGGAGTCTCTGATTCAGTAGTGCCAACTCCACATCAGGAAGCAGTGTTTTGTTAAAACAAATTGTGAGAAAACTTGCTCCCCAAAAAGTTGGAGAACTGGGAAGAACCACCACATGTGACTATAGGTACCCCACCCAACCCAACCCAACCACCCAGCACAACCCTGCCAGCGTAATGCAAAAGCCAACCCACACAGTTTTTGCAAGGAGGTTTAGATGCATACCCCTTAGTAAGCAGCCAAATTTCCTTCCGATCTGCAAGGCTCAGCCGCTTCCCTAGCTCCCTCTCCCAGAGCTCCATATACCAGAGCTTCTGAGCTCCTCTCCCATTCAGACACTTACAGATTTGTGAGATCGCTTCCTGCTGGACCACTGGACCCAGAAGCATTTCAAAAGGCACTCATCCCCTGCCGCAGAACCCAAAGCAGTTGTGGCCTACTCAGTTAGTTCCGCACCTGCAGACAGGGGAAAATATCTCTATGTTCCAAGCCATAATGTTGCTGTAATTCTACAAAAGATCACACTCGCCCACCTTGGTCCTCATCCCAAAATTGACCAGCACAAACCAATCCTCCCACATCCCATCTATGAAAATAGCCTGGCCCCTCCCTTGAGTAAACTCCATATTCCCTCTAATAGGCATCTACCAGGAATAATGTTTTCCCTATAATGGCCTATCTCTTTGATACGCAAAAACAGGGATCAGTGCTGGGGCCGATTCTGTTCAATATATTTGTGAGTGACATCGCCAAAGGGTTAGAAGGTAAAGTTTGCCTTTTTGCGGACGATACTAAGATTTGCAACAGAGTGGACACCAGGGAGGGAGTGGAAAACATGAAAAAGGATCTTCAGAAGCTAGAAGAATGGTCTAAGTTTTGCCAATTAAAATTCAATGCGAAGAAATGCAAAGTGATGCACTTAGGGAGTAGAAATCCATGGGATACATATGTGTTAGGCGGGGAGAGTCTGATAGGTACGGATGGGGAGAGAGATCTTGGGGTGATAGTATCTGAGGATCTGAAGGCGACGAAACAGTGTGACAAGGTGGTGGCAAGAAGGTTGCTAGGCTGTATAGAGAGAGGTGTGACCAGCAGAAGAAAAGAGGTTTTAATGCCCCTGTATAAGTCGTTGGTGAGGCCCCACCTGGAGTATTGTGTTCAGTTTTGGAGGTCATACCTTGCTAAGGATGTAAAAAGAATTGAAGCGGTGCAAAGAAAAGCTACGAGAATAGTATGGGATTTGCGTTACAAGACGTATGAGGAGAGACTTGCTGACCTGAACATGTATACCCTGGAGGAAAGGAGAAACAGGGGTGATATGATACAGACGTTCAAATATTTGAAAGGCATTATTCTGCAAACAAACCTTTTCCGTAGATGGGAAGGCAGTTGAACTAGAGGACATGATATGAGATTGAATGGGGGCAGACTCAAGAAAAATGTCAGGAAGTATTTTTTCATGGAGAGAGTGGTAGATACTTGGAATGCCCTCCCGCGGGAGGTGGTGGAGATGAAAACAGTAGCGGAATTCAAGCATGCGTGGGATAAACATAAAGGAATCCTGTTCCGAGGGAATGGATCCTCAGAAGCTTAGCTGAGATTGGGAGGCGGGGCTGATGTTTGGGAGGTGGGGCTAGTGCTGGGCAAGACTTCTACGGTCTGTGCCCTGGAAATGGCAGGTACAAATCAAGGTAAGGTATACACAAAAAGTAGCACATATGAGTTTATCTTGTTGGGCAGACTGGATGGACCATGCAGGGCTTTTTCTGCCGTCATCTACTATGTTACTATCTCTAACCCCTTGCCAAACGTGCAATGAAAAATCACGATACAGCTGATCTCTCCTGAGCCCCAGGTGACTACTCCAAGGCTGCCAAGAAAGATGCATTAATCCCGTATCCTCCATCCCATCCTGCTCCAATTTAACCCAGTTCTTCACCTCTTCCATCTTGCAAAATGGCCCGTAATTGGGCTGCCTTATAGTATTTGTGCACATCCGGGATGACCAATCTCCTCTTACTGTGCCACCTGCGGCCACTGCCATGTCAAAATAAAGTGAGAGAGCTGCCACAGCAGCTTCTCCAGAACCCCTAGAAAAAAGCTAAAGCAAGCTGGGCAGTATCATCATCTTCAGTGTTTCAATGTGTCCCACCCAGAACAAGCTCAGTTTGTCCCAAGTGGATAAATCCAGGCTAATCTGCTTTAACAAAGACCAGTAATTTAGATCATACAAGTCCGTCCCCGGTCCCTCCCCAAATATCTAATAGAAGAACTGACCCACTGTAAGGGGAAGCACCTGCACAGCAATGTCACCTGATCTACAGGAAGCGTAATATTCAAGATTTCTGATGTTTTTCATTTTGATGCGAAAACCAGAGACACCACCATAAGCTTCCAGCTCAAGTTTAATGACAGCCAGAGACTCAACAGGGTTAGTGATCGTAAACAAAATATCATCCACAAAGAGGCTAATCTTGTAAGACCTCCCATGCACCTACACTCCATGAATAAAAAACTGGCTCCGCATTCTCTGCACTAACAGTTCCATTACCAGTGTAAAAATTGGAGGCGACAATGGACACTCCTGCTGCGTCCCGTGGTGCAGTTCAAAGGGCTCCAGATACCCACCATTCACCTTAACACAGGTCAGGGGCCTGGTGTACACCACCCTAATCCACCTACAGAACCAGGGTCCCAGTCCCAACCTCTCCAGAACATGGAAGAGGAAGAGCCAGGAGTTGAAGGCCTTTTCGGCATCCACCACAAGAAGGCACATCCCCTGCCCACTACTCCACGCTCTATACACTAGGTTCAGCACTCTACGAATATTGTCACCTCTCTGGTGACCCTTCACAAAGCCCGATTGATCTGGGTGGATCAATCCAGGTACCAGTTTCATAAGTTGATCCGCTAACACCGAGTTAACAACTTAGTGTCAACCCCTAACTAAGAGATGTGCCTGTATGAACTATAACTTGCCAGGTCCTTCCCCTCCTTATGAATCAGGGTCACCCCTGCCAACCTCATAAAGTAGGGCAGTTGGGAGCCCTCTCCCAAAATACCGAACAAACAAACCGGGGACGCATCAGCAAATGCTGATAACATTTTATGAAACGTGACGGGGTCTTGTCATGTTTTTATAAAATGAGTCTTAGTCCGGGGATTTACCCATCATAGTTCAAAGTGCCTGTTGCACCTCTGCCCCCATTATGGGGCACCCTAAAAGGTTTCCAGCCTTCCTCTGCATCCGTCAAAGCTATACCCCCTCCAAATAATCATCATTGTGCTCGCTATCAGCCTCAGATTCCAGGGTATACAAATTCTGAGAGTACTCTGCAAACACAGCCCTGATCTGGTGATCTGCAACTATGTTCCTCCCTCCCTCACGGTACGCTGCTTCCAAAGTCTATGGGCCAATAATCTACTAGCTTTATTGTTAAATTCAACAGCACTGTCTCCTGGATTTGTGTTGGAACTAGATTTTTGGTGTGTGCATTTGGGGGATCTTCTCCTTTTTGGCCATCTTCATACCTTGCCTTTTATTTATCCTTTGTCTCCTATAACTATGTTAACTCTGTTGGCTTTATTTTGTGTGATTGTGGCTCCTGTCCTATGTAGATTTGTAGTTGTTTTCTGAATTTCTTACTTGTTGTAAACTGCTTTGATATATGTGCCAGTTAAGGTGAAATATCAAGTTTAAACAAATATAAATTTTGGACACACAAGATTGCGCAACTGATCTTGGATTTTGTCAGAAGACCTGAGTAAATGTGGTGAAAATTCCATTGAATTTTTACATAGTGAAGTTCACAGGGTACTTGTGAAATTTTCATCTGAAGGATGGACTCTCATAATTCCAAGAAGCTGCACAGATACCAGTGTTAGAGAGGGTATGAAACCTTTTCCTTTATTGTTCAACTGTGGTCCATGTCTAAGAACATACATAAAGGTTCCTTTGCACTGTCAAATAATGCATATTAAATTCTCAAACAATAGGAACCTGCCATAGAAATTTGCATTGGTTTTGGTATCACTGATTTGACTGGACAGTCATCAGAATAGTAATATCTAAGCAGAGAGCTACATTTAATGAATCATGCTCAGATTGAAATCCAGCGGCTATGCAAAGTGCCTTATCTGATCTTTGTATGGGGCATAAGTGTTAAGTCATTTTTAAACCATGAGTAATGTGATTTCTTGCATCTTTCATTTAATATGCAACTCAGTACACAGCGCTGCAGATTAGTGTATTTGTAATTTAAATGAAGACAGTATATCAAGTCAAGGCATAAAGGGAAAAGGGAAGTTAAAAGAATGATTAATTCCTTTTTCTGTGGTATCCCCAATAAAAATAAGTGCCTGGCTTTTAGGCATGAATAAATAAATAAATATACATACAGCTTTTGAAACTAAAGGCAGTTCTGGTGGCTGAAACTCTGTTTTCTTCCAGTGCACTAATAAATTCTGGCTAATTCATTTTTTATTCTCTCCTGGGGTCTGCTAGCAGATTTTGTCTCAACAAAGGAAGCATCATGTTACTACTTTTAAATCATTAATGGCTCTCAGTCCAGGCCAGCTTGAACAAAATTCTGAAAATAGGTGTTGGTTGAGTAAATGCCCTGCCCTTTTTCTTTATTTTTGTACTCCTTGGTGAACAGCATTTAGAGATGATGTCATGGAAAGTGTGGGCAATTAGAAGCTCTGATTTCTTCTTCTTCTTCCCCTCTCTCTCTCTCTCTCTCTCTCTCAGACACACACTTTTTTAAAGAAAAGGAAGCTTTTAATTATGGCCTGCCCATTTGTAAATAGCTGCTTCTAATAAATCATCATTCTGTTACTGAAAGTGTATGGATGGAATGGGCAGGTTCGGCAGAGAATTTGTTCTAGGTGTTGTGACTTCATCCAAATCATAGTATTTGAACTATGCAGGTTGATGGATGTCTTGAAACCATTCTCATTAATACTGTCTTCTAGAAGTGGCCATTGGTTTGTCAAAATATGCTTGCAAATTGAATTCTCCATGGAACTATTTGTTGGAACTATAATGCTGAGAAAAATGTTAGTGAACCCCAAGTAAAATAATGACATTTAAAAGTTGTTCTCATGATACCTTTGGTTAATTGAAGTAAGATTTTTCTAATGTGGTGAAATCGGGTTTTTGCATGCTCCATCATCTTTGGGTTCTATGTGATTATTTTGATAATAATACTTTGCGCACTTTGTTACATGCTGTTCTGTTTATGTGGGACTTCCATTATCAAAGTTAAAGCATTTTCAGACCTTACAAAATATTCAGCTGCTTGTTTTATTTGTAGTGCACGTAGATTTGATCAAGTAAACCCATTATTATTTTTGCCTCCACTGGCTTCTAGCAGAATATTGCATTCAGTATGAAATACTCTTGGTAGTGTTTCAAGCACTTCTTGAGGGTTGTCCTAGTTATCTAAAATCGTCGATAGTTCCTTTTATTCCTACACGTTGTTTACAAGCTCTTCATGACCGTTGTCTGGTTCTTCTATCCCCCAACAATGGCCCGACATGAGCTCACACGGCACTGCGTGTTCTTTTTCCTTGCACCTTTTATTTGGAATAATCTCCCTCTGTATTTATGGGCTGAGTTATTTATTAATTTTATGGTAACTCTTAAGGCCCATTTTTTTCTGTATGACATTTGAGAGCATGATGGGAGAGTGGGTCAGTAGGTAATTGCTCAACTACTTTTATCGGTTTATTCACTATTTACCTCCTTTGGTATGGATGTGATATTCTTTTTTACTTCACTTTATTTCATATGGATCGCAACATATCCAACAGAGTTCAGTGCAATTTACATAGCAAGAAAGCTGGACATACCAAGAATTACAATTTGAAAGTCAATCAAAAAAGAAAAAAATACCTCTTCAGATTTTACCTAAAACTTATCTCTTAAACAAATATGTTTTCAATGCTTTACGAAACATCATATAACAAGAATTGTCTTATATCTAAGTGAACCCCTCTTAAAGAAGAGAATGTCAGATCCAAATAGTTTTCTAATAACCTTCTATTCCTAAAATTAGGAAATAAAATCCATCTGATTAGATATTCAGGTACTATTCCATGCAATAGCAAGTAAACCAAAGTACATAATTTTAAAATTCCCTATACTTCAACCAGTGTAACTCGATATACAAAGGGGTAACTCTTTTGTATGTAGATTTGCATAAAATCATTCTAGGTGCTACATTCTGAACTATTTGCAGCCTCTTCTTTACCATAGTGGTGCAACCTATCTATAAGTTTTATACTATATAACAATATACTACTAAAAATACTCGATAAGACAGGAAAACGGAGGGAATATACTCAAATGGATCAAGGGATTCCTAACCACAAGGTCATATCAAGTAAAGTCAAACTCGAATATTTCTTCACCCTGGGAAACCGACTGTGGAGTACCACAGGGATCACCTCTGTTACCCATCCTTTTCAACCTAATGATGACCCCCTTAGCCCAGTCTCTTTTCAATCAAGGCCTTAACCCTTTTCTGTATGCAGATGATGTCACAATATACATACCTTTCAAATCAAACCCTTCAGAAATCACCAATATAATAAAAAACAGCCTTAGCCTAATGGCTACCTGGGCGACGACATTCAAACTAAAACTCAACAAAGGAAAAACACACTGCCTCATTCTTTCATCTCAACATTTCATAAACCACCCCACAGCCATACATACCCCGGAACACACTCTTCCAATCTCAGACAACCTGAAAATCCTCAGCATTAATATTGACAGCAACCTAATGCTAGAGAACCAAGCCACTGCCATTACAAAGAAAATGTTCCATACAATGTGGAAACTCAAACGGGTAAAACAATTCTTCCTGAGGGAAAATTTTCGCAACATGATTCAAACAATGGTACTAACATATGTCGATTATTGCAATGTGGGTTGCAAAGAACAAATTCTAAGGAAACTACAAACTGCTCAGAATACGGCAGCCAGGCTTATCTATGGAAAATCTAAATTTGAAAGTGCAAAACCCCTCCAGGAAAAACTACACTGGCTACCTATCAAGGAACGTATCGCATTCAAGATTTGTACTTTTATTCACAGAATAATACATGGTCTAGCTCCGAGCTATATGACTGAACTAATCGACTTACCAATTAGAAACACAATTGAATCTGCCAGAATGACTCTTCACTTCCCGACTGTGTAAATGATATCACTTGGCCTTCTGATAGTAATTGGCTTAAAAACCAGATCCTACATTTTTGGTAAATTGGCCAACTTAGTACTTGACCATAATTTTCAACTTTTGTTCTTCCAGAGTGGTGTATCATTTAAACCATTGGGAGTTTTGGGTAATATGTTTGCTAGTTTAACAAATGTTGAAGAAGTAGTTTGCAACACATTTTTATTGTGGTGTGACTAGGAACATAAATGAATATTAGGATGAGCTAAAACAGTAAGCGGAACAGGATGTGATATCGCTCCTTCTAGTTTTAACCACATAGGGGTAGCAGAAGAATTCACCCCCAAAAACCATTGATATCCTTTAGAGAGAATAAAAGAATTAGGAAATTGGGGAAGTTAACACCTCCTTTTTGTTTGGGAATTACAGTTGATTAAGAAAAATACGAGGGGTTTTAGACTGCCAAAGAAAGGAAGTCAATTGTTTTGAAAAAACTGGGGTGAAGTTTCAGTGGGAGCATATTACATATAGATTCTTGGAGCAAAGGTCATTTTAATAGAATCTAATCTTCCCCACCAACTTATGTGTAATGGAGACCAAACTTTTGAATAGAAATCTTCAAAGATTGAAAGAGCGTATCAATATGTTTGTCAATGGTTTCTTTAATAGTTCTTCCTAAAAAGATGCCAAGATATTTTATATGAGACAATTGTACATTAAATGGGAAGGAGCTTAATTCTTGTATATTTAAGTCTTCATGTAATGGTAAGCATTCAGTTTTCCCCAAATGTTTGAAAATGAGGAAATTAGTGACAAAATATGTGGAATTAAAGAAACGTTGGTGTAAAGTAACAGATCATTTGCGTAGAGTTAAAAGTTTCACAGAACAGGAGCCAATAAGTAAACCTGAAATTTTATTATCTAGTCTTAAAGCTATAGCCAAAGGTTCAATGACAAGGTTGAAAAGAAGTGGAGATAAAGGACATCCCTGCCTTTTTCCTCTATAAATAAAAAAATAAGGTACTAGCCTTTGGGTGTTGGTAAAATAATTTAACCATGTGGATAAAGTTTGTTCCAAATCCAAATTTTTCTAGAGTAAGAAAAAAGAATTTTCACTCTACCGTATTGAACACTTTTTCTGCATCCAATGTCAGAGACTAACTTGTCAGTATGTTTATTTACTGTAGGGAGTATATTACAGAAGTCTAGCGTGATCCGCTTGTGGCTCTATTACTTATGAATCCACATTGATGCAGGTGAATAATGTCAGCCATAACTTTTGATAATCTAATGGCCAGTATTTTAGCATAAATTTTAATATCTAGGTTAATTAAAGATATTGGTCTATAATTAGAAACTGTATGTTTTCTAGGGGTGGGTAAAACAATACTTTTTGCTTCCGTGAATGTACCTTGAACAAAGTGATTATCTAAAATACCAGGAAAAAATTGCAATACTAGAGACAATATTTTGGAAAAATGTTTGCAATATTCTGCAGATAGGTCATCCGGCACTGGTGCTTTACTAATTGATAGGGATTTGATGGAATATTCAATCTGAATTGTAATAGGAGCCTCTAATTTTTAATTTTTTTTCTAAAAATAAATGTGGGAATGACAAGTCATTTAAAAATTTGAATATATCTTGTTCCGATGTGGACAAGTCAGAATTATATAAAGTTTTATAAAAATCCTGAAATGAATTCAAAATAGCTTCATCATTTATTATTACAGTGTTACCTTTTATGTTTTTAAGAGCTACTACTTTTGTTTTAATTTTCTTACTTTTTAAGGAATTGGCAAATAATCTCCCCATTTTATTATTTTCCAAGTAGTATTGAGCTCCCAATGATATTAATAGATGTGACTTAAGCTTACATATAAGACCATTATAATCAGATCGTAGTTTATATAATTCCTGAAATATGTTGTATTTATTATTTGCAGCATAGTGAATTTCTAAGGTTCTTATCTTTCCCTACAAATTAAATAATTTTGCATTTTTTCTTTATATCATTTGGCAGTAAAACTTATGATAAGTCCTCTAATATAAGCTTTTAATGCATCCCACCATTAGAGAGGTTTCGTCTTTTGTATTAAACTTACAATAGTCTTCTATACCTTTGTTGATATGTCCTGTAAATCTTGATTCATTAATCAATTTAGCATTAAACTTCCATACTGGTTGTAATTTTTTCCAGACCTGTGAGATTTAAGGACAGACGAAGAAGGGAATGATCTGAGATTGTCATTGGTAGAATTTCAGAGTTTGATACAGTGGAGACTAGGTTACCAGGTATCAAGAACAAGTCAGTTCTAGAATAAAATTGTATTGAATAAAAAGTATAGGGGCCCTTTTACAGAGCGGTGGTAAGCGCAACACGGGCTTACTGCTCGCTCTTTCGGGACTGCCACCAGCCCAACGCGGCCGCTGGTGGTAGTCCTGCCCGAAGTGCATGCCATTCCGGGGCATAAGCCAGAAATGGCTTATGCGGCAGTAACCTGGCGGTAATCGGGCATCGGAGCGCACTGCCCGGTTAGCGCGGGAGCCCTTATCGTCACCTGTAAGACCATCCGCCTTCATGATCCGAATGAGAAGATATGATTGATATAGGCAGGGAAGAGTTTAAAAAAATAGCAGTGCTGCTCTTTCTTCCCAGAGCAGGAGAAAAAGCTCCCATTGTATATTTGGAGTGTTTAAGCAGACGTATAGAATTGGAATCAAGATGTGTTTCTTGTAAAACTAACACATCTGGAGACAATTTAGATATGAATGTCCAGAACTTGTGTCTTTTAAATGGGTTATTAAGACCTTTAATATTTAAAGATATTTTATTTAGTGGATTAACCATCGATAAACAACTAAAGATAATGATAACATAAATATGTTTGCACATACATAAAAAATAACACTTTGTGATTGAACAATCTAGGCATCTAAGCCCTAAGCAATTTGCAAATTTATTTGTGATGAAATGAGTATTAACTACAGCAACAAACAAAACAGCAACTGTAAACTGTGTATGCCAATGCAAGATTAAACAGCAGGCCACAGTAAGTTGGAGACGCCTCTCAAAGTAAACTTAGTAAAATGCAATAACAGATGCATTTAAGCAAATTGAACAAAAGTTATACCACAACAGAATCGTGAGAATAAGAGGTAGTGTTAGGCATCATGATGTATCCATAAATTTAGTAATTAGTGGGGTGAAGAAATATATTAATCAACCCTTACTGTATACTTAGGGTGTGTATAAGAATATGAAAACAAGTACCCAGTCAAATCAGGTTGGGGAGACTTGGCTTGACGACGAAGAATCCTCCATTGGTGAGAAATCTTATTGCTCGACCAGCAGGAAGAAGGAGGTGATAGTGCCGTTGTATAAGTCTCTGGTGAGGCCCCATTTGGAGTACTGAGTGCAGTTCTGGAGACCGCACCTACGGAAAGATATAAACAGAATGGAGTCGGTCCAGAGGGCAGCTACGAAACTAGTTAACGGCCTTGAATGCAAAAATTATAGGGACAGGCTTGTGAACCTCAACATGTATATATGCTGGAAGAGAAGAGAGAGAGAGGAGACATGATAGAAATGTTTAACTATCTCAAGGGCATTTATGTACAGGAAGAGAGCCTTTTTCAAATGAAGGAGAGCTCTGGAATGAGGGGGCATATGACAAAGTTAAGAGGCAATAGGCTTAGGAGTAACCTAAGGAAGTATTATTTCACAGAAAGGGTGGTGGAGGCGTGGAATGGCCTCCCGGTGGAGGTGGTGGAGTCTAGGACTGTTCCAGAATTTAAAAAGGCATGGGATAAGCATGTGGGATTGCTTAGGAACAGGTAGAATTGGGGGTTACAGAGGATGGGTCATTTGGCCTTTATCTGCCGTCATGTTTCTAAATATTCTGTAAGCGTTTCTGAATCTTCAAAAGATTTAGTTATATTATTAATAGTTATTGTCATTGTTACTGGAAAAAACAAACCGTATTGTGCACCAATATTTTTCAACTGAGGCCAAAGCGCCAGAAATCTTTTCCTGCGATCCACTGTATTTTTATGTAGATCAGCAACAATATGAATCGAATGACCCTCAAATTTCATCGGGGCTCTGGCTCTTGAAATTTGAAGAATTTAATGGGCATGCTGATATCTCAATAGTTTTACAACTATCGGACGTGGTTTCGTTGATCCTTGAACGATGAAAGATGGCATCCTGTGCGCCCTCTCGAACTCAAGGGGCAGTGTGAAGGAAGTTAGTAGAATCTTCAGGATCCAGGAATATAGAAACTGAAAGATATCTTTACCCTCATATTTCTCCGGTAAGCCTAGAATTTTTATATTCCTCCTGAACCGATTATTAAGGCCTTCTAAATCTCTGTCCAAACTTCAAAGTCTTTTAGTAAATCTGGGAAGCAATTGTAGTTGAGAGTCATGCGCATTTAATCAATCTTCTGTATGCTCAATGCGTTTTTCATGTTGAGGATGATATTTTAATGCTAAGAGTTCCTCCTTTAATTCAGAAAGTGTCTCTCTATTTTCTTTAATCAATTATTTTGCAACTGCTAATGTTTATACACTACTAGGCAAGCCCTGGGAAAGGGAGATTTTATTTATTTATTTATTTATTTTGTAGCATTTGTATCCCACATTTTCCCACCGATTTGCAGGCTCAATGTGGCTTACATTTGCCGTAATGGCGGTTGCCATTTCCGGGTAACAGAGTTACAAATGGTATTGCTTTAGGTGTAGACATACATGGTAACATACATGGAACATAACATCTATGGAACAGATCATGGTATATATATATATATATATATATACATACCATGTGCATACATACATGGTAAAGCAGAATACATTATGGTATTGAATGAAGGTTCCTGAGTAATAAATTGGATAACATACATTAGTTCATCAACAATAGAGAAACCCTATTCGACATAAGGTTTAAGGTGGTAGTGCTTGATCATTAATAGCAAAGAGGTTAAACAGTCATGTGGAAAGATTTCGGTTTTGTATAGATCGTGTATAGTGTTATTATTTAGTATTTAAGATGGATGTTTATTGTATGCCTTTTTGAAAAGATCTGTTTTCAGTAGTCTTCGGAAGATGGTTTGTATAACAAGGGGTAGAGGAGGGGAGAGAAGTGTCCAAAGGGTCCTCAGTATCCACAAGCAGAGCAGCTCCTCCTTAATGACAAGTCCTGAACCAGAGAGCTGCTCAAGCAAGAGGGATTTAATGTGCCCAGTATCACAAGAAGCCCCAGTGGGAATTGAACCTGGATCATAGTCCACAACCCAATCCATTATGCCATGCCTCGCAAAGCTAGGGTTACCATATGTCCGGATTTACCTGGACACGTCCCCTTTTTGAGGACATGTCCGGGCAACCGGGCGGGTTTTGCCAATCTGCCCGTTTGTCCGGATTTCTGGACAAACGGGCAGGCTGGCTGGCTAGCCTCCCCTCCCCTTACTAACTACTGTCCTGGTGGTCTAGTGACCTCTTCCGCCTTCGGGCAGGAAAGAGCCCCCTCTTTCCTGTCCCTGGAGCGCTGCCCTGCATTCTTCCTTCCTGTTGCTGATCTTAGCGCCGATTCAAAATGGCCGCCGAGAGTTGAAATGACCTTGCGAAACTTCAACTCTCGGTGACCATTTTGAATCGGCGCCGAGATCAGCAACAGGAATAATGCATGCAGGGCAGCGCTCCGGGCAGGAAAGAGGGGGCTCTTTCCTACCCCGAAGAGGTCACTAGACCACCAGGGCACTAGTAAGGTAAGGGGAGGGGTTGAGGGGGGGTGTGACGGGGGGAGGGGGAAATGTAACAGGGGTGGGGTGAGGGCGTAAAAGGGGCGGGGTGTGTGGTGGGGCGGGGCATGTGTCCTCCTTTTTGGGGGATAAAATATGGTAACCCTATCCAAAGCTAGAAAAGAAAGAAGTGATGGGGAATGTGCTATGGTCTGACACAGCCAGTAATGGCAGTTGAACTTAGGTTTACCACTCCAGCACCTGACATAGGTCTAAGGTATATGGACCTGCTACCAGGTCCACACGGGGGTGGGGGGGAGGGGGTGGAGATTGAGAGAGCACACATGATTGCAGTCTCCCTTTCCTCTCCCAGCTCATGACTGGAGGACATCTGTGAGTGGGACCTTTCCTGAGCTGAGACATTAGACCCGATATTCCCCTGCCAGGTCCTGGGGGCACCCCAGCCCCTCAAGTGGTGAGGGTCCTCTTGGTCTGCCTGCTCTGTGCCCTTTGACAGGGGCTGTCTTCTTTGCTGTGCCAAGTTGTGCAGCAGGCTATGAAGGTCTTGGTGACCTTTTCTGGACTGCAGTGGAACTCCCTTCCAGAATAGTTGAGACATCCAAATCTATTTTTGAGCTGACCAAAGTCCCTTTGATGATGGTGCAGGTATTCTTATGGCTCTTATTGTATTCCTCTTCCACCTCATTTTGGGGGTGAACAATTGGAGTCATGAGCCAAGTTCGCTGGAGGGTAGCCTCTGTCACCTGTGGGGGGGGGGGGGGGGGGGTTGAAGGATTCACAGACATGGGTTGTATGGCTGGTGTGGGGTCCTTGTGGATTTTGGGGCAGGGATGTGGGTTCTGGGGGCATCTTGAGGGAGGGAGTGTGGTGAATGTTAGGAGGGTAGGCAGTGGCTATGGGGGATTGGAAACCCATGTACTGCTTACCTAGGAGCCAGTGCTTGTGATCTCCCCTTGGTCAAACCTGTGGTATGTTCCTGAATTCTGGAGTATATAGACATCATGGGTGGATCCAGGTGGCGAGCACACACATTCACAATCTCCCCCTGGGCATTATACATAACCTGCATGTTCATGGAGTGAAATGATTTTCTATTCCTATAGGTGTCCTCCAGGGGCGTAGCCAGACAACAGATTTTGGGTGGGCCTAGACAAGAATTGGGTGGGCACCGTGTTCTCCCCCCCCCCCCCCAAAAAAAAAAAAAAAATCTCAGCTGGTGGGAAAATGCTTCTTTCCACCTTGGCAACAGGAATGCACTGAAAACTGAGCATGCACAGGTGCCGGTGTTGTGGAGAGTAGCGTTTTCGTTACCATCAGGGGGAGATCTTCAGAGATTCCCACCAGTTACCACTAAACATGTGCTATTGTTGGGTGGGCCTGAGCCATAAATGGGTGGGCCCTGGCCCACCCAAGCCCACCTGTGGCTACGCCACTGGTGTCCTCATGTGCCCAAGAGGTCTGAGTGCAACACTTGTGCAGTTGATGATGCCTGTGACCAAGGGGAAGTGGTCGGTGTGGCATAGAACTGAGCCATATTGTCCTGGAGGGCCTGGGCAGTAGAGGGAAAGGTGTAATATACTGTGAGGTGTGGGTGAGGAAGGTATCGAGAAACTGGGCAACACAGTTGGGGGTGGTGGACTGGGTAACACCTGCACTGACTGCTAGCACTGACTGAAAAGTGCCGGTGGCAAGAACAGCGAGGGAAGCTGTGACCTTGAAGTGGATGGGCACTGGATTATTCCTGTGTGTCTTGGCCTGGTTGGAGGGGTTTTAGATTGTCATAGATGTATGGCACAAAGCCATATCAAACTTGATCAGTGAGGTCCAGGAAGCAGGTTCTGGGCCTAAATACTCTCTGATAAGGGGTATCTCCTTTGGGACCTTCCCTCCAAACTCTCATCCACATCCAGCAAAGTGTTAGCCACAATTGCACCTGATGCAACCTACTAACCCCAGTAACACCACTGTTCACACCTCCATCTGTTGCACCGAGTGAGACCCAGTACCAGCACACAGTTCTCACGTACACAGCACAGTGACAAACTGGGATTGGACAAACAGAGCAATATGGGGGTAGAATGGGACAGTAAGGGTTTGGTGGGGGAAGGGGGCCAGATACAGAGGAAGAGATGGGTTTGGCTGGGATGGGGCTAGCAGGTGTGGGCAAGAACCTGAGGAGGTTAGACACAGAGGAGGCAAGGCAGGAAATGTGAAGGTCAACAGGTTCAGGCTGGGGCAGACAAAGCTGACAAAGCATTCTCAGCAACTCTCCACTATTTGTCACAACCAACCACTTCCACCTCTCCACTCTTTAACTCAGCAGATTCACAAATGGGTCTAAAGACAGGTTTGGCCTTGGTCTAGACTTTTAAAGCAGGTCTAAATCACAACATTTTTCTTTCTGTCCCCGAGAAGTCATTTTGTTATTCATTATCGCAAAAAAAAAAGTATATATCATGTATCCTCCCATCTCATGCCTGTGACATGACCACAAAATGTTCCATCTGAAGACATTTTGTTTTCGGTGAATATCAAACTTTTTTTTTTTTTTAATGTTTGATTATATGGTTTAAATGTTCTAATGTGAGAAGCATATCTGCCACTTATACCATTTTTTTGACATTTTTTTCTTTTGATTATGAGTCCCTTTGGCACCTGGAGGACACCTATTAGAAGCCTGTTCTATAAAGGAAAATACTAACGTAACAAGAAAAATAGATGCATACGTGGTTAAGCGGGAGCAGGTACAAATGTTCAAGCCTAGTTTACTAAAAAAATGTATGTAAATTATAGTATTCTAGCAACACATGGTCTGGACATATTTTGGGTGGGCCTAAAAATAAACATGTAGTCCCCATTTCAGAAGGGGGATGCATAATATCCAAAAAGATTGGCATTGTGATTTACACCTGCTATCCAAGGCATCTAGGTTTCAGAACAATGCTCATATTGAACAGCACTCCACTGAAGGGATTAGGGGAGGTCACCCCCACAAAGATTGGTGCCCCCCCCCCAAAAAAAAAAGTGAAACTAGCAAGGAATGCCAAGTTGTTTAACAGATTAAGGAAAAATACATATATATGTTTCTATATGGCCAACATAAACGTGTATGTTCTGACACATTCATGTGTTGCTGTTTCATAACATAGGTATGCATTTGCTGGCACATACATGTTTATGTACGCATGTTGACTCCATTAATATTTTGGATGTTTATGTTTATGAAATGGATGCTCCCATCATAATTAACAGTATATAAACATGTATTTCTCAATGCATTTTGGAACAACAAGCTGTACATTGGCAGATCCTGTTCTACAATACTAGCAGAACTTGAGACATCCTGACCTGGACATCTCAGTTCTGATATGTACATCCTTTATAAAATTCAGTTCTATATCTGTAAGGCATCCTGTTCTATATAAATGTCCAAAGGTTTTGAGTTTGGTCTGTACTATACACATTTCTGAAAACTCACTATATCACAGTCAAAAGAAATTTCAGAGGACCTACAAAAAAGTAGCTGATATTAATTTATCTGGATAGGGTTACATGATAAACACTTTGGGCTCCTTCTATTTACTGCCAGATATATAATCTAAGATGCCTCCAGCAACCAGGACTGTATGGAGCTTTGTGCAGGTGGTGCAGTGGGAGCTAAAATTGGGCCCCATCTGTTGCCTCCTCTGCTTGACAGCAACACAGTGGGAACATCATGAGCACTAAGGGGGTGTGTCACATAGAACATGTTTCTGGCTCGAGATGGTCCTGCCAAGAGCAAACTAGAAAATCATCCAAGTCACAAGGAACCCCAGGCTTACATCTAAGGATCTGGAGCGTTTTTGCTGTGGCTGAAATGAAGGTTAAGCATTAACCACCAGTAAAAAAAAATGAACAGAAAATAAATTCATAGGGAAGATAACTAGAAAGAAACCTCTGTTCTGTAAAAATGACATTGCTGCTTGCCTTAGGTCGATGATCAATGAGCTTCTGGAATAATGTTCTATGGATAGATCAGTCAAAAATCGAACTTTTTGGTCAGAATAGCAAATGTTTTGTTCGGGAAAAAAGAATCACTGCCTTCCAAAGTAAGAAATTCATCCTGACCAACCATGATGGTGGAGGTATCATGGTGTGGGGCTGCATTGTTGCATCTGAACACAGGTGGATCATCATTAATCGATTCATGAATCGTGTTTTATATCAGAAAATTCTAGAGGAAAATTTAAGCCATTTTTTTCTGAGCTGAAACTAATCTGAAAGTGGATTATGCAGCAGGACAATAACCTTAAACATTAAAATAACATTTCTGAATTTGTTGTTAGGTTTGTATCCACTAACCTCTTTGCTCCCAGTCTGACACAAAGTTAACATTACTATCTTCTAAAGAATTCCACCTTAAGTTCATTCAAAGTTCACCTTTCAGGGTCTACCTGCTTTTCTAAAATTTGAGACCAATTATATGACATTAAAGAAAGCATTTTGTGTTTAAAGCAATTTTTATTGAGTGTAAACATAGGCAAATACAAATTGAAAAAGTCCAAAATCACCAATACAGAAAGATGAAAGGACAAAACAGCAAAAATACACACTCATTTAGGGATATCACAACCCACCCATACCCCAAGCCCCCCAACCCAAAAACCTAACAAGAAAAGCATGATTGGGACACAGAAGAGTTAGCTATTCAAAATACGGCTCCTAGCTACGGAAGTAAGAGTAGACCAAAAGGGCTCCCAAGTAGCCTGGAAATGCTCTCCAGCAGGTGAAACAAGGTCTTGAGTATTAACTGCTCCAACTACAAAATGCCTATCATCTGAGAATGCCACATGGGAAAGGACTGTGGCACAGAAGAAATCCAGTGCTGCAGAATAACGTGCAATGTAAGTAGTACAGTCCAATGGTAGAAGCAAAGAAAGCCCTTCTTCCCTGGCCGGGGTCTGGGAAGTGCATGAAAAAGTAAACAAGGAGAAAGGAGAATTGATGTTTTCTAGATAGAAAGAACAAATTGGAAGATCTCTTGCCAAAACGATTTTATAACAGGACAAGTCCAGGACATGTGGCCAAGAGAGGCCTCCAAAAACCCACACTTCAGATATCTGCAGTGGGCTATAGGTGCAGCAAATGTTCTTTCTTAGGCAAAACATAAAGGTGCATAACAATCTTATATTGCATTACTCGAAAAAGAAAGAATTATCAGTGTGGATTTTTTTTTAAGACTCTTGAGGGCACACAAAAGCAGTGCCGTAGCGAGGGCGGCTGACACCCGGGGCGGGTCGCCGCTGCGCACCCCCCCCCGGGTGCAGCACAGCGCACCCCCCTCAGCACACGCACCACCTCCCCCAGAGCGGATTCTTACCACTGGCGTAGGAAAGGGGACGCCACTCCGCCCCGAGTGCATGTCGCTGGGAGCTGCGTCGGCTCCGCTGGTTCCCTGCTCTCTCTGCTCTGGAACAGGAAGTAACCTGTTCCGGGGCAGAGAGAGAGCAGGGAACCAGCGGAGCCAACACCCCCCCAGCGGCATGCACCCGGGGCGGACTGCCCCACCGCCCCCCCCTTCCTACGCCACTGCACAAAAGCCACTCCTCCAATGGCTTACCAAGATCAGTGGACCAAGACAACAAAAGCACAGTGTAATCCCGCTCTGGTGTGGATCCTGAAGATAACTATGATGAAATCGTAATGGCACTGTGCTTTGAGAGTTTAAGGTGTAGACAATTTTTCATAAATGTCCCCTGTAAAGCAGGCCATTGGTAAAGTCACCACATAATGATGAAGTTGCAAATAAGTATAACTGTTCCTAGGAACAGATGAAATTCTTCCGGAAGGGAGACAAAAGGTTTCTGACACCCCTTCTCCATCAGACTCTGAACAAATACCGAAATCCCTGAGATTCCAAGTGGAGGAAGGCCGGGGAATCCAGGCCCGGAGGAAAAGCTTCATTCTTATGTAAAGGCAATAACGGTGTCCTTTTAGCATCAATACCATGGAATTTACAAAACCACTTCCAGACCAAATGTAAGGGCTTGTACAAACAAAGTCTGTTGACAAGAGAGGAAGGGCGTGGAGTCACTGCGTGAAAGTAAGCGCTAAAATGTTCACAGTTCAGAAGTGCTAATTCCAGAGGAATACAAGAGAACATAGATGTGGTGCGAAACCAGTCGGTAATGTGCCACATGCCACAACTTATAGTCAGGTAGTGAAGGTTCAAGATGCCCAAGCTGCCATGGTGTCTAGGAGAGGCAGTGCGGGGTGGGGACATTTGAGCTTGCTTGTCATGCCAGAGGTAAGCCTGGATTATTTGATGCAGCAGTTTTTCATCAGAAACTCGCAATACACAGGTAGCATTTGAAAAATATAAAGCCTTTTTGGTACAATAAGCATATTATATAAATGGATGTACCCCATCAGGGACAAGGGGTAAGCTTTTCCACACATGGAGGCGGAGCTTAGTGAAACTAAATAAAGGATTTACATTCAGCCAATATAACTGAGTTAAATCAATGGGAAGCAACACCTCAAGATATTTAATAGACCCTACAAAAAGACCCACCCACGAGTTACGAAGACTAGATGTAGAAGGCAAGGCCTATGACTTACTCAAGAACAAACCCTGAGAGAAACCCATATTCTTCTATTAACTCCAGCGCCAGTGGGAGAGAGTTCTGCGGGTCCATTAAGACCAATAGCAAATCATCAGCAAACACGAATGTCTTAATGGCATGAGAGCGAATCTCTAGCCCCATACCCCCTCCCTCTGCAACAAACACAACGAGGGCTGAAGAGTGAGGAGAAACAAGAAAGGAGAAAGGGGGCAACCCTGCCGCATACCCCACCAAATGGGAATTGTGATATAAAGTGTGAATGGCATCAGAAAACCACCCCACAATACCCACATGAGAGAAAGTATGATACATAAAAGTCAAATTTACATGGTCGAAGGCCTTGGCCGCATCTAGACTAGCAAGCAATGTGGGGATATCCTGCTATAGACAGTAAGCCAAAGTCAAAAGCGCCTTGTGAACATTCAAAACAGATTGCCTCAACTGCACAAACCCAACTTAATCCTCAGAGAAAACTGTGGCAAGGTGGTGAGAGAGGCGGTGTACCAATATACGTGAAAACAATTTTAGGCAACGTTAATGAGAGAGATGTGTGAAACCTCTTATTATTGAACCCTGTTTGCCAGGTTTCAATAATAAGGTCACCAGAGCCTCATTCAAATAATGGGGAAGCTCACCTCAAGTCACCGCCTTGGTGACCCAAAAGTGGACCACATAACTGAACCCTCAACATCTTATAAAATTCACCCAAGAAGCCATTGGGACCCGATGATTTGTACAGCTGATTGAGTTTAATTGCTTGCTGAAGATCCTTGGCTTGAAGGGAACTATTAAAAAAAACTCAACAGCTTCCAAGAACAGAGGCATACCAGATTGTTGCAAATAGTCTAAAAATTGGTTAGAGGAAAAATCCACCCCTTTTGTTAAATACCTTTAAAGTAATCCCACAATATGTCCGTTATGTCCTCAATTCACAAGTGGAAGACTCGATTCTGAGATTTCATTGCCAATATTTGATGCCTCTAAAGCACTAATCACCACCCATCAATATGTAAAATAGTCATGAGGCAGCAGAGTTGTCATCCTTTCCCAAGGTGTTCACAAAATCACAAGCCATTTCAATAGTGTCCAGAGTTAGCCAGTGTCCACAATGGAAAACTTTCAAAATGGCGGAATACAAAAAACATGATGTGCTTATTTTTCTCCACCAAGCATGTGCACACTGATGTGAAGGTGCACCTTTTCTCCTTAAGTGTGGGAGAGTAATCCTGGAAAATACGCACAGTCAAATCTTCAGACTGTAAATTTCCATTTTAGATTTATAATGATGAATCAGGGCCACCTTGTGCGCATAGTTGTGGATTTTAGCGATGACTGCACACTGTTTGACCTGACCTTCCTGTCAACCCAGGCAATGGGCCTGTTCCAACTCTGGCAGGCAATGGCAAAGCAGAGGCTAACCATTTCTCCAGCACAGGGATAATGCGAGCATCTGGGATGGTTTCATGGAGGCCGATAATGCACAAATTATCCCTGTGGGAGCGATTTTCAAGGACTTCCAGCTTGGCGGCTTGTGCACACAGCTACTCCCACAGGGACTCCATCACCATGACTTCTGCTGTCCCCATGCCTTCGAGAATAGAGATCCTCACCTCAAGTTCTCCTATATGCCGGGAGGTTTCTGCCAGCAAAGCTTCGAGGTTGGTCAGTTGCCCAAATGTTAAGCAAGCCACAGTTCAAGGGCCTGTACCACTATGGCTGTGATATGATCCACAGTAAGGGATAAGGACCTTTCCCGCCACTATCTTGCCCTCAGGCGTCTTTGCTTTCTCTCGTTTCTGAGGCTTGGTTTTCATAGCGGCACTGGACTGGATAAGGAATCTGTCCGTATACCGAATAACGGCAAAAAACTTAAAAAAAAAAAAAAAAAAAAAGTCCAGCACCAAGGTAAATAAGTAGGAATTAGGCCAGGGGGGCTGAGGAGCAGAATCAAACATGGCTGCCTGCTCCTACTGCATCACGTGACTCAAAGAAAACAGTATATAACATCTGTATAATCTACTCTTAAGCTAACATTTTCACAATTTGGAACTATATATCAACTGTTTTAGCGTTTGAAATTAATTACACAAGGCTTGGTAGTAGTGTATAATTTTAGTTGAATGGGAGAGAGGAATTATTAAGCTGCGTTATGGCTCTAACACACATTTGCCCCTTATGTGTTAAAGGGCACTAACACAGGTTAGATTACTGTAACTTTGTTAGTGATGTCACTGCGGGGTAAATAGAATTGAGATGCAAAGCAAGCAAATGCATGCAAAACTCTTCATTACTACTGAAATTGTACTAGGTTCAAAATGCACCAGCCATTGGCACTGGTGCCATTTAGAACCCAGCGCCAGCAAGGGCAAGAGCGATTGCAGGTTACTCTTGCACAGACCCCACTAGACACCAGGAAATGGTCAAAGTAGGCCCAAGGGTACCTACTAATGGTGGAGAGAGCCTTGCAGGGGCCTATCTGGTACCATGTTTGAATTTCACAGTGTAAAAACATGGCCAGTTAGTAATAGTTCTGAATCTCTGTTGTTATATGCTTGAGTTCTGTAATTTAATCATAGGTCTTGGAGATAGTTGCTAAGCATTCCAAGTCCATCCCATCCCAATGTTCAACAATTTTTTTTTCTTGCTTAAAACGCAGATTACCATGTACTTACACATGCATTTCTTAAAGCCCAGCAATTTGTTAAAATGGGTGAAGTAGAGGCTTCAGATTAAAATTCTCATATTTCAGGTTCAAATTAAGTGGATGCTGCGAGCTGTGTTTATGTAAGGAAAACAGTGGCTGCCAAAAGAGTTCAGAGGCTTTGATTTTTGTCATTATTTTCCTGTCCATCGGCAAGAAAATTATTTGGCCTACAGATAAACAGAGTGGCCCCCATTTTAAAAAATAAATAAATAAGATGCCCTCAGTGGCATTGTACTTTTCTGTGTCTGCTGGGAACCAGTTAATACGTCTGTTGCCGTGTTCCCTGCAGCCCATCGTAGCTTTTTTTTTTTTTTTTGTAAATTATTTGACTATAGGGCTTCCTTCTCCATGACAGTATTTCTACACACTGCCTCTTGACTGGCTTGGAACATTTCTTTTCCCTGGTGCAAGAGTAGCCTTCATGGTGCTGCCCTTAGCCCTTGTGTTGCTAGCCAGTTGGGCTAGTGATGCTTCCTCTGTAATGGCTGTAGCAGTGGTTCTCAACTTAGTCCTTGGGACACACCTAGTTAATCAAGGCTATCAGTTTCCAAGAATAATATGCAATCAAATCCATGCACATTTGAGTGTACATTTGAAAAACAAGGGTAAAACAGTAAAGTCAGTTTGATGCAGTTAAAAGGACTCTGCCATGGCTAGTAAATAGGGAAACAGAAAATCCCTGAAATATAAACGTTTCCATCTAAGCCATTGTTTGAAAGCTATTTGCAAAAATGTATTTAAGAAATGTATGGTAGTATGTTAAATTATACTATTATAGTTAAAACAAAGCTTTTGATTTTCCTCTCCCTCCCAATCTGACATTTTATTCCTGAGGCTCTATCACTACTGATTGATTTTGAAAGCTGCTCTTAGTCCTGCCCACTAAAATGAATATACATAACACAGGGCACTGCTGTGCTATTCCTTATCAAAAGGCATCCATGCAGACACAAAGAAGGTATGATGATAGAAAAGACACCTGAGGGATAATTTGGGGGAAGAAGACTTTTTTTTAAAGTAGAGAGTGAGGCTATTATCATAAAAGGTGCATGCATTTTATTCCAAAGAAGAAGAAATTCTACAGAAAGAGTTCTAGAAATGACTAACCCTAGAGACTAAAACAGACAGGCTAGTTTCTTTTTTTTAATAATTTGTGCTTTCTCTTGTTGTTTTGGGCTTCCTACCCAACCAGAAGTGACCAGGAATTTTTTTTCCCCATATATTCCTCCTTTCATCTCTTAGCCCAGTTACTGCAGCGACAGTCCTCAGCCAGGGACCATGAACTAGGGCTTCCCTTAGGACACATCAATTGTGGATCTTAAGTCAGCCACAAAGGACCAGATTCTATATAAGACACCTAAAAAAATCAGCTCGGTAATCATTTCCATCTAAGCATATTCTATAAGCGGCAGCACCTAGATGTAGGTGCGGTATATAGAATATTCTTAGTTGATAGCCCAGCGCCTAAAACAATGTGCCTCCATTTACACCAAGGAAAATATGACATAAATCCCTGCATATAGATTTATGTGCAGTGGGCCATATTCTGTAATGCCCACGAAAAGCCCACTTCCTTCATAACCACTCCCCTTTTGAACTGCATGCATTAGGATTTAGGTGCAGTTCTTTACAGAATATGCTTAGCGAGTTGTGCATGTAAATTCTAAATATTGCCAATTAGTGCTCATTATTGCTTGTTAGGTGCTGTTATCAACGTTGATTAGGTTGTTAAGGCAATTAAGTTACGTACATTATGGAATACGCTTAGATTTCAGCATAGAACGTTAGGCGCACTATATAGAATCCAGGGGAAATTGGGTAGCTCTGAAAAGGGTGTATAAATTTAGGTTCTAGGATGCTAAGCACAAATTCTATATTGGCAATTACGTGTGTAATTGCTTTTATAGAATATTAGTGTAAGTGACCATTTTCAGGCCAACATTTACCTGCAGCCACTTATTCCACGTCAATGGTTAGTGTAAATTACTGCGATTAAATGTTGCAGTTGAGCGTATCACTGACAGTATTCAAAATCCTTAGCACATAAATGCTTGGCACATCCCTGACCCCCCCCCCCCCCCCCCCATGCCTCTCCAATGTACACACATAGATGGTTTAGCGGGACAGAGTCAGTATGCATTCAGCCAAGGGAAGTCTTGCCTCACCAATTTGCTTCATTTCTTTGAATGTGTGAATAAACATGAGGATAAAAGTGAGCCGGTTGATGTAGCGTATCTATATTTTCAGAAAGCATTTGACAAAGTTCCTCATGAGAGATCCTGAGAAAATTTAGAAACCCATGGGATAGAAGGCAATGCTCTGGTAAGGATTAGGAATTGGTTGATGGATAGAAAACAGAGGGTGAGGACAAATGATCAGTTCTCTCCATGGAGGAGGGTGAATAGTGGAGTGCCCCAGGGATCTGCACTGGGACCGATGGATTTAACATATTTATTAATGATTTGGAAATGGGAATGATAAGTGAGGTGATTAAATTTGCAGACAACACAAAACTATTCAAAGTTGTTAAAACTCATGCTGAAGACCTTAGGAAATTGGAAAACTGGGCATGCAAATGGCAGATGAGATTTAATGAGGACAAGTGCACAGTGATGCACATTGGGAAGAATAATCCAAATCATAGCTATTTGATGCTTGGTTCCACCCTAGGAATCAGCACCCAAGAAAAAGATCTAGGTGTCATTGCAGACAATACGCTGAAATCTTCTGCCTAGTGTGTGACGTAGACCCAAAAAGCAAACAGGATGCTAGGAATTATTAGGAAAGGAATATAAAATAAGACAGAATATTAAAATGCTTCTGTATTGCTCCATGGTGTGATCACACCTTGAGAATTGTGAGTTCTAGTTGCTGTATCTTAAAAAAAGATATAGCAGAATTGGAAAAGGCTCAAAGAAGGGCGATCAAAATGATTAAGGGGCTGGAGCTCCTCTCATATGAGGAAAGGCTTAAGAGGTTAGGACTCTTCAGCTTGAAAAAGAGAAGGTTGAGGGGGGATATGATAGAAGTCTACAAAATACTGAGTGGTGTAGAATGGGTAAATCAATTTTTTACTCTTTCAAAAAGTACAAAGACTAGGGCACACTGAAGGAAGTTACAGAACTACTTTTAAAATGAACCAGAGGAAATATTTTTTCACTCGAGCAGTGGCGTACCTAGGGTAGTTGACACCCGGGGCCGGTCATTTTTTAACACCCCCCCCCCCAAATCCAGTACTAGGCATGCCGAGAATACAAAACACTCAGGACCTATAGAGCAATTCTACCATACCATAAGCAGTCATTTCTACGAGTCACACAAGGAAAAGGAAAGCATCTTAAACACTACAGTGAGCACTAGAACATCAATTCACCTATTGTAAAATGAAACCAGACAGAATAGTACAGATCGTAGATCCTGCACAGTCAATGCCAACTGAAAGCCATGTCTTTTTCACAAACACAGATACACCCTAATCCACTATAGAATAAGTAATCATAAACTTTCTATTTAGACAAAAATTAAACTGAACCCCCAAAATGCCAGACTCTGCATACAATGCAACACCACAGAAACAGAAACTGTCCCCTAGTACTGTGCAAAATATAAAGACAGCAGATGTAAATTTGAAAAACACTAACCAGTACCAATCACCACTTTACAAATTAACAAATAGAAATAAAACAAATATAGAAAGTAAAATAATACCATTTTATTGGACTAATACATTTAGCTTTCAGAGGCCAAAACCTCCGTCCTCGGGTCAGTACATTATAGTGCTGTTACAGTATCCTATCCTGACCTGAGGAAGGGGGTTTTGTTCTCCGAAAGTTAGTCAAAATGTATTAAAATTAGTCCAATAAAAAGATTACCTTATTTACATGTTCTATTATAAACATTTAACATATCTACAATACTTTATCCTAAAGCAAAAAAAAAATATATTATTTACAGTTTGTTGTCTCTGGTTTCTGTTTTCCTCATCTTCTTTTCACCGTCTTCCTTCCATCCAGCATCTGTCTTCACTCTCTCTCTCTCTCTCTCTGCCATCCAGTGTCAGCCCTCTCTGCCGTCCCTTCCATCCACTGCCTGCCCTTTCTCTCTGCCCCTTCAATCCACCATTTGCCCTCCCTCTCCCATCCATCCAGGGTCCGCCCTCCCTCTCGCTCCCCCGTCCATCTCTCTCTCTCTGCCCCTTTTTTCAGCCCCCAGTTCCAGCCCCCTTCTCCCCTCTGAACACCCCCACCCCAGTCCCCTTCTCCCCTCCCCTTCTCCTGTCTGAGAACCCCACCACAGTCCCCTTCTCACCTCCCTTGTCTGAGACCCCCACCCCAGTCCCCTTCTCTCCTCTGAACACCCCACCCAGTCCCCTTCTCCCCTCTGAGATCCCCACCCCAGTCCCCTTCTCCCCTCCCCTGTCTGAGATCCCCACCCCAGTCCCCTTCTCCCCTCCCCTGTCTGAGATCCCCACCCCAGTCCCCTTCTCCCCTCCCCTTTTCCCCTCTGAACACCCCACCCCAGTCCCCTTCTCCCCTCCCCTGTCTGAGATCCCCACCCCAGTCCCCTTCTCCACTCCCCTTTTCCCCTCTGAACACCCCCACCCCAGTCCCCTTCTCCCCTGTCTGAGATCCCCACCCCAGTCCCCTTCTCCTCTCCCCCTCCCCTGTCTGAGATCCCCACCCCAGTCCCCTTCTCCCCTCTGAACACCCCCACCCCAGTCCCCTTCTCCCCTCCCCTGTCTGAGACCCGCACCCCAGTCCCCTTCTCTCCTCTGAACACCCCCACCCCAGTCCCCTTCTCCCCCCCTGTCTGAGATCCCCACCCCAGTCCCCTTCTCCCCTCCCCTTTTCCCCTCTGAACACCCCCACCCCAGTCCCCTTCTCCCCTGTCTGAGATCCCCACCCCAGTCCCCTTCTCCCCTCTGAACACCCCCACCCCAGTCCCCTTCTCCCCTCCCCTGTCTGAGATCCCCACCCCAGTACCCTTCTCCCCTCCCCTTTTCCCCTCTGAACACCCCCACCCCAGTCCCCTTCTCCCCTCCCCTTCTCCCCTCTGAGATCCCCACCCCAGTCCCCCTCCCCTGTCTGAGACCCCCACCCCAGTCCCCTTCTCCCCTCTGAACACCCCCACCCGAGTCCCTTTCGCCCCTCTCCTTCCCCACCGTCTAAGCAGCGTCGCTGGCAGCGCCTCGTGCCCTGCTTGTAAAAAAAAAAATCAAATCTCCTTCCTTCTCCTCGTCTTGATGTCTTGACGTCGACTCGGGCCTTCCAATCAAATTGATTGGAAGGCCCGAGTCGACGTCAAGACGAGGAGAAGGAAGGAGGAGATTTGATTTTTTTTTTTTACAAGCAGGGCACGAGGCGCTGCCTGCGACGCTGCTTCGCTGTTTTTTTTTAATGTGCGGCGCCGCGGGAACGGCCACGGGAGGCGGCGGGAGCGGAGCACCCCCACCCACTGGCACCAGGGGCGGACCGCCCCCACCGCCCCCCCCTTGGTACGCCACTGCACTCGAGTATTTAAGTGCTAGAACTCATTTCCAGAGAATGTGGTAACAGTGGTTAGCGTATCTGGGTTTTAAAAAGTTTTGGACAAGTTCCTGGAGGAAAATTCCGTGGGGGGGCATAATCGAACGGGATGCTCAAGTTTTCATGAGGGCGTCCTTGCAGGATGGCCACATAAAGGGGCAACCCATATTATGGAAACAAGATGGGCGTCCATCTTTCGTTTCGATAATACAGTCGAGGACGCCCAAATCATGAAGTTTAGGTTGACCTTAGAGATGGTTGTCCTTAGGTCGTTTTTGAGATGGTCGTCCCCGGTTTTCGGCGATAATGGAAACCGAGGACGCCCATCTCGAAAATGACCAAATCCAAGCCATTTGGTCGTGGGAGGAGCCAGCATTCGTAGTGCACTGGTCCCCCTGACATGCCAGGACACCAACCGGGCACCATAGGGGGCACTGAAGTGGACTTCAGAAAAAGGTCCCAGTTGCATAGCTCCCTTACCTTCGGTGCTGAGCCCCCCCAAACCCCACAACTGTACACCACTACCATAGCCCTTAGGGATGATGGGGGGCACCTACATGTGGGTACAGTGGGTTTTGGAGGGCTCACATTTACTACCACAAGTGTAACAGGTAGAGGGGGGTGGGCCTGGGTCCGCCTGCCTGAAGTACACTGCACCCACTACAACTGCTCCAGGTACCTGCATACTACTGCGATGGACCTGAGTATGGAATTTGAGGCTGGCAAAAAAAAATTTAAAGATTTTTTTTTTGAGGGTGGGAGGGGGTTAGTGACGACTGGGGGGGAGTAAGCAGAGGTCATCCCCCGATTCCCTCCGGTGGTCAACTGGTCAGTTCGGGCACCTTTTTGATGCTTGGTCGTGAAACAAAATGGACCAAGTAAAGTCGGCCAAGTGTTTGTCAGGGACGCCCTTCTTTTTTTCCATTATCGGCCGAGGACGCCCATCTCCTAAGCATGCCCCAGTCCCGCCTTCGCTACACTGCCAACACACCCCCGTGAACTTTGGTCGTCCCCGCGACGGAAAGCAGTTGAGGGCGCCCAAAATCAGCTTTTGATATACCGATTTGGGCGACCTTGCGAGAAGGACGTCCATCTCCCGATTTGTGTCGGAAGAGGGGCGCCCTTCTCTTTTGAAAATTCACCTGATAGTCTGCTATTGATATAGACATGAGAAAAGTCTTGCTTGTCCCTGGGATCAGTAGCATGAAATCTGGCTACTGTTTGGGATTCTGTCAGGTACTTGTGACCTAAATTGTTCACTGTTGGAAGCAGGATACTGGCCTAGATGGACCATTGGTCTGACCCAGTATGGCTATCCTTATGTTCTTATATAGTTATTCTGTATTGCTTTTGTGCACTAAGGGATCAATTCTATAGGTGGCTCTAAAAATTAGACATAAAAAAATTGGGTGCTAAGTCAGTATTCTATAATGGCAGAATTGTGTGCCAAATCCATTATAGAATACTATCACAACCAGTTATGCCATGCCTGTAGCTGGTATGAATGTTGGTGCCTAAATGCAGCAGTTGCACATGTAAAAGCAAGTATTCTATAAAATGTGTGCAAGGTTAGTCCGAATACCCCTGATGTGCCACATTAATGCTGTCCCGTCTGTGGCCGTGCCAACCCTCAGACTTACCCTGTTTCTGGGAGTCAGTGTCTGTGCTGGCTTCTGCTTGTCTCAGTGTCTGTGTCTGTCTTAGGTTCTCTCTGGCTCTGTGTGCTGATTGCCCTACTGAACCTCACCTGTGTGGGCTTTGCCTCTTCCAAGATGGCTGCCGCCTCCTCCTCTTTGCCAGTATCCAAGATGGCCCCCGCTGTTCCTTCCTATGGGCTGACGGCTCTGTGTGTCAAGCCTCTGTTTGGTTGCAAGGTGATTGCTGCAGCTGTGGCTCTGGTGTTGAAGGGCTTTATTAGTCACTTGGAGACTACAGTCCTGGCCTTTGCATCTCATCTAAAGGTCCTGGTGTATAGAGTGCTCTGTACACGGTTTCAGTGTTTGCTCTGTGTGAGTTTCTATGTTTGTTTAGACTAGCTAGCTTAGGCACCGTGTGGCTTGTAGCCTGTGTAAAGCTTTGCTAGTGTTCTGCGTTTGTTTCCAGGGCATGACTTGTTAGCTTGGGCACAGCTTAGTTGTTAGCTGGTGTATAGCCTTCCAAGTCTCATGAGTTTGCTCTGTGTATGTTCCTATGTATGACTGGTTTGCCTAGGTATAGCGTTCCTATTAGCCTGGGTACAGTTTACTAGTCATTGTGTTGATTCCTGCCGACTGCCAGAACCCGGACCATCCCTGCTTGTCTGCCTTGCCTTCGCCTAGGTGCCAGGGGGCACTCCTGGATCTTCATTCCTGCTGTTCCTGTAAGTCCTACCGGCTGCCAGAACCTTAGGGCTCAACCCTCGGGGAAAGGCAGTCAAGTGTAGGTGAAGCCTAGGTCCAGGGTGTTCCAGTTCCGCGGGTTCCGCTCCAGTGTGTTCCAGTCCAGCGGGTTTCATTCCTGTATGTTCCAGTCCAGTGGGGCCACTCCAGTGTGTCCAGTCCAGCGGGCCCCACTCCAGTGCGCACCCGTCCGGTGCGTTCCAGTTCCGAGTGTTCCGGTGTAGAACTCCAGTCCGGAGTTCCGGTCCAGTCTTGTTTCCTCTCTACCTGGAAGGTGATTTTGCCTGCCACTGCCGCTCCACGGTAGTGGCCTATGGACTCACAAACCCCGCGCTCCCGGGGAAGAAGCCTGAAGGTATGCCAAGGTCCTCGAGAGCGCGGCAAGCGCGAGAGACGCGACAAATGCCCCCTTTGCAGTTGTCTGTGAGAGAAGTTAGGTGCTTAGTTTACAGAATAGTGTGTAAGTCAGTTATGCACACAACTGCTCATTAGTGCTTGTTAACGCAAATTATTGGTACATATTTCCAACTTAGTGCCAATTTAGGGGTCCTTTAACCAAGATGCATTGAAAAATGGCTTGCAGTAGTGTAGGCGTGAGTTTTGGGTGCACACCGATCCATTTTTCAGCGCACCTGTAAAAAAGGCCTTTTTAAAATTTTTGCTAAAAATGGATGTGTGGCAAAATCAAAATTGTCGTGTGTCCATTTTATGTCTGCGACCTTACCGCCAGCCATTGATCTAGCGGTAAAGTCTCATGTAGTAACTGGGTGGTAATGAGCTACGCGCGTCAAATGCCACTTGGCGTGAATCTGATACGCACGTCCAAAAAGTTTGGCAACGCATATTGGATGCACACCAAAAATGAAATTACTGCAAGAGCCACGCAGTAGCCGGGTGGTAACTCCATTTTGGCGCGCGTAGACGCTTACACGGCTCAGTGAAAGGGCCCCTTAGAGTCAGTTAACTAATTATGTTACACATGTAACGGATCCTGTTCTGTAACTAGGTCAGTTGCATGTGTATCTTTAGGTGTCATTTGTAGAATTTGTGGGTAAGTTTCTAGAAGAGTGACTAAGTGCAGTTATCAGGGTAACTGTATTAGTGCCAATTAGCAACAATAATTCCAGTTATTAGTGATTATTTGTTGTTAGTGCCAATTAGTTCCTAACTTGCTAATTAACTTACGTATGCAACTGGCGATTTTGGCATTCTAAATGCAACAATGTGTGTACAAATTATAGAACGAGGGCGTAAATATGGGCGTCAAATGATGGATAGCACTCCCCCCCCTCCTCCACCCAAGGGGTTGTGTGTGTTACCTCTGCAGCATTCTCAGCTCTAAGAAGCCCAAATAGCAAAAGACCCAGCTTGGAATCAAACTCAGTCCCTTTGCTTGGCACTTGGCCAATTGCCAAGTTGGCTTCTTAAAGAATCCGGTAAATACTACTACTGCTTTATTAATTGAAAGGACAGGAATTATCTTTGTCATATTGTAGTTATTTTGTTGCATATGTGACTGCACTACCAAAGGAAATCAAAAGTGAAGAAATTTGTATAACAAAGTGATTTTATCAGTGCTGCTGCCTGAAGATTTCTTAATTGCAGTGAGCAAGGAACTTGTCCTTTACTGCAGCTGCTTCTTGTTATTGTTTTTGGCGGATCCTTGCTGACGTGACGTAAATGAATAGCGCTGACCATTTACTGATTCATCAATGAAATGATATTAAATTATGAGGATGTCAGGGGAAAATAAAATAAACTGCTTTGATAATGTGGTTGCAGTTTGAGACGGTAAGCTGTGCAAGACAAGATTACTAAATATTATTAATTGACCAAAGGCCCCTTGTAACACAGTGCCACATGGCAAGCATGCTGCTCTCAGGAAGTTCTCAGCTTTAATCATGGTGTTTAGTGCTGGCCTGCCCAGTGTCTTTACTGCAACAGCAAGCAATTCAGGTAGGAAATGAAGTTAGAGGAGACCTCTCAAGGGACTGATTGCTAATACAGTTGGAGAATGCTAAATATGCAGGTTCCACAGCTCAAAAAAGATTTGTTTTGCAAACCATTCACAAAATTTGTTTGCAATGCAAATTCTTTTTCATGCACATCCTTAGAACAGAAGAAATAGTGTGCAGAAGACCCAAGTTTAATTCCCCTACTTGACTCAGAAGCAATGTGGGCAGAGGATCAGAGTTTAAAGGGTATCCGAGGCTGGCTGCTGATGGATAAGTGGGCTTTACTACTACTACTATTTAGCATTTCTATAGTGCTACAAGGCATATGCAGCGCTGCACAAACATAGAAGAAATACAGTCCCTGCTCCAAGAGCTTACAATCTATTAGACAAAAAATAAAGTAATCAAATCAATTAATGTGTACAGGAAGGAGGAGAGGAGGGTAGGTGGAGGCGAGTGGTTACAAGTGGTTATGAGTCAAAAGCAATGTTAAAGAGGTGGGCTTTCAGTCTAGATTTAAAGGTGGCCAAGGATGGGGCAAGACGTAGGGGCTCAGGAAGTTTATTCCAGGCCTAGGGTGCAGCGAGACAGAAGGCGCGAAGTCTGGAGATGGCAGTAGTGGAGAAGGGAACAGATAAGAAGGATTTATCCATGGAGCGGAGTGCACGGGAAGGGGTGTAGGGAAGGACGAGTGTAGAGAGATACTGGGGAGCAGCAGAGTGAGTACATTTATAGGTTAGTAGAAGAAATTTGAACAGGATGTGAAAACGGATAGGGAGCCAGTGAAGTGACTTGAGGAGAGGGGTAGTATGAGTAAAGCGACCCTGGCGGAAGACGAGACGGGCTTTAATACTCAAGAGTAACATCTGTTGACCAGACTTGAGGTGCAAGTGCACTGAGTTCTAGAGGAAGTTTCTGACTATGGGAGAGTGGGGTTGTGATTAAAAATTCATTGCATCATAAAGAGGCTGGTTCCAACTGAGCTGGAAGCCTAATTGAGCAGGCAGGAAACTACCAAGCCCAAAACAAAAAAGGGTACATAAATGGGTATAGGGAGGAAATATTATGCAAAAATGAAAACAGAACCAGCACTATAAATAATGGAAGAGTTTTTTGAAAACTGAAAATCTCCTTTAAAGATATAATTGTGCTTATAAAGGTGGATATAGCTGTAGACACTGTAAAGTGTCAGTCACACCTCTTTAATATATAATTGTTGTTGCAGAATAGGTGTGTTTTAGTTTTCAAAAAAATCAAAAGAAACAACAAAACCCCCCAAAAAACTTCAAACACCACTAAAATACCAAAAGCGGTCGCAAAACTAAATAACCCAAGCCAGTGAATTCACTACTTAACTTAAAAATGGCATTCGGCAGGTGGATCTTATAAATAGAGAAAGATTCCAAAAACTTGCTATCTTGGATTCCAAATTCAGCTTCTAGGTTTCATCTTTTTTGATGACCAGGATTCACTTTCCCTCCAGGGGCTGTGAGCACTGTAGCCGTCTTAGGGTGGGAAAGGCAATATCCAGAAACTGAACCAGCGCTGTCAGCGAGCCATCAGGCCATTTCCAGATGCATAATTTTTAATTTAAAAAAGATTTAAACTGATGTTTTGGTCATTGTGGCCTCAAATCAGAATGTTACTTTAAGTCCTTGTTGCTAATAGGCCCTTTTGTCAATTTATTTATTTATTACATTTGTACCCCGCGCTTTCCCACACATGGCAGGCTCAATGCGGCTTACATAGTAACAATAAGAAGAATTACAAGTCGTAAGAAGAATATACAATTTGTAGTAAACGTAATATTAATGGGGTTAACAAACAAGTAAAATTGAACATAGGAGGAATGAGGTGTAGAAGGAGATGGGCGTTAGAAGGTGATGGTAATTTTGTCTGTAATTCGCAGTCCTGAGCTGCAATTATCAATTGCTCATCTTATAGTTAAGTTATAGTTAAGCTGTGGTAAGCACTAAGACATGCTTACCGAAGTTTAAAAAGCACTACCATGGGGTGTGCTCAAGCGTTCCCGCAGTAGTTTTGGAGTCTGCGTGCATTTTCCAAGCGCTAAAGAATGGGGGCGTGTCGAGGCAGAGAGTGCTAATTGGTTAGTGCATCTACATCACTTAGGGGGTCTTTTACTAAAGCTTAGCTCAAGTTATCTGAAGCAAGGCCCATCTGAAGCAAGGCCCATAGGAATAAAATGGGCCATGCTGCAGATAACTTGAGCCAAGCTTTAGTAAAATACCCCCTTATTTTTTCAATTTGGCCTTCAGATAATAATTGGTGCCTTAATCTGGTTTTCAGAGTGTCTAAGTTTTCTGACTGATCGCTGCAACGGGAGAAAGGAAATAATTTGATGTCCCTACATCAATGACAACGTAGCTGTATTCTTTACTAATTGTGACTGACCTGAATTTGGGAGAATGTCTGTTATTGAGTGTTTGGCCTTGAGCCGTTGAGCTTTACTATCAATTATGGAGTGCCTTGAATTTTTATGTTATGTTAGTTTTAATTGTTTTAACCCATTAGTGCCCAATGTTCTCATATGGGAACATTGGGCACTAATGGGTTAATTTAAATTGTCAACTGTTTTGGTTTGACTACAAGAGAAAATGGTATATCAAATATAATAAATGATAAACGATCACTATGCGCTAACCGATTAGTACGTGGTTAGCACATGAGTCCTTACTGGCTAGAAAATTGTAGATAAATCTCTCTTATCCGTCCCCTTCTCCTCTACTGCTAATTCTAGACTCCATTCCTTTTGTCTTGCAGCACCTCACGCCTGGAATAGACTTCCCGAGCCTGTGCGTCTAGCCCCGTCTTTGGCCGTTTTCAAGTACAAACTTAAAGCCCACCTCTTTACCACTGCTTTTGACTCCTAACCACTACTCACTTGCCCTGTCCTTTAACCTCACCTTTTATTCCCTTACCCTTAATTGTTCTGTCTGTTTACCTGTCTTATCTAGATTGTAAGCTCTTTGAGCAGGGACTGTCTTTTTTGTGTATGGTGTACAGCGCTGGGTATGCCTTGTAGCGCTATAGAAATGATAAATAGTAGTAGTATAAAATAGATATTGTAAGTGCTCATGCACTAATGGCCACATGCTAATGGGGAAATTAGCGTGTGGCCATTAATGAGAATAATGGAAAATGGGGCCATTTTACTGCTGCGCTAAAAGTGGCCTCAGCACTTGGGAAAGACCCACACTGGGGATAGCGCTGGCCACTTTTTAGCACAGCTTAGTAAAATTGATATTTATGTGTTATATATAGGGCTTTTGATTTTAGGCTTTAACCAAAAAACAGTGATAAAACAACGCCTGATGTGCAAAAAAAAAAGGTGCAAAATGGATAAACATCAGAAAAATATCACTTTCCCTAGTACTGTCACCTTTCCCCTTGTCTGCCTTTTTTCTGTGGTGAGGACTCTTGAATTGCATAAGTATGTGTATTTGATTCCACTGGCAAAGGTACCCAGCAGTAGTATCTTTGATTCAAAAACACTAATAAATACCCTTTTTCATAGTTTCAAAGGACCCCTAAACATCTGGAAATTAAATACCTATTTGTACATTTTATAAACACCTAAGAATTTAATGTGAGGAACTCCCCCATGATCTTTAGGTAGGTGTATTTGAGTGAAGCTTCCAACATTTACAACCGGGGTGGGCAACCCTATGGCTCATGAGCCACAAATATGTCTCATTTTGAAGCCCCCTTAATGTACTTTCATCAGATATACTTGGATGCAGTTGACCTCATAAGTTCCTTTGCATCCTTTGGTTATCTTGAAAAGCAGACCTCCCCGTGGCCCTGAAGGTGCATACCACTGTCCTGGAAATTACAGAGCAGCCACACATCAGTAACCCAGAAATTTCAGTATTTTACAGTGGCTTTTATCACAAGAGCCATACTTTAAATGGCAAAAAAATCATTTCCATTCTCCTCCATTTCTCCAATGTGATTTACATAAACGAATCCTGCAAGTGCACTCTTACAGCCATAAGAGTGTTTTGCTTGCAGCCTTCAGGTGTCCAAAACATTGGTCTTCTCTTTGTAAGAGAGAGTGAACTTGAAAATTGTTCTTATATATGGTACAAGCACAGCACGCACCTCTCTGGGATACAATAATGCCTGAATTTTCACTTGTACTGAATTGGGAGGGTGGTATTGGAAAAGGAGCCCACTGTGATGATATCCACTGAGAGCAGCAAGGAGACACTGCATCCTCTAGAATGTAGGCCTCACCATACCCCCCCCCCCCTCCCTTCCACTCTAGCTTTGAAATTCAAATTGCATGCAATTTTCAGCTCATTTGAGCCAGAATATACTGTTGCTGAGCTTCAGTGGCTCTTAAATTCAGACTCACAGGAGAAAACAAGATATCATCTGTCGCAAAGGATGAGGTGGAAGAGCACTCCCCACTTTATTCGTCAGCCTTGGACTGAAAGGACTAATTCTGCCTTTCACATTAATCAGCCGTGGGTGAACTATGGTAATCAGCTAATCAATGAATGCCATGCTGATTTTATGCCGGCTATGCTTTTTTTTTCTTTTTTTTTCTTTTTTTAAATTCTCCCACTCAGTTTTGGTATTTATTGTTGAGGTTTATTTTGTATTGATATCTTCTACTATGTCTCTATTTCCCTCAGCTTCTGCTGGAAATCAGGATTTCTATTATATTTTATACTTTTCCTGCTTTAGAACTACCACTTATATCCTCAAAACTATAGGTACATATTTAGATGGATTGATTTTGTCATTTGGAACAGTGGAAGAGTTCTTCTCAGTAGCAAGGTCCCAGACCACCCCTACTTTCTCCACTGCAGAGTTTTGACATGCAGAATAAAGTAATGATTGGGAGGAGGGATTTCTCATGAGTTTTTAATGCATCTGTGACACAGGCTTCTGCACTACATCACCCAGCAAATGCAGCTTCCTTCCCAGGCTGCTTGTTGAGCCTCTCTTTCATGTCTGGTTTCCAGCTACTCCTCCCACAAGGCTCCTGTGCTTGGTCAAAGGATTTTTGCTGGAAGCAGATGGAACACTTCTCAAATCCCTGATCAGTGGCATAGCTACGGGGGTCTACGGGAGCCTGGGGCCCCTGGTTTGGCTGATGGGGGTCCCCAACCCCCACCAGCTAAAGCGTTTGTCCTGCACTGGTCTCACATTACCTGGCACCCTGTCCTGTTTTCAGTTTAGTTCTGTCTACTCCCTCGCCCCTGATGCAGGCACTTGGTCGCCGAAACACGGCCCGTGTCGGATCTTTCCACTAAAGAACTTTTCATTGTCCTATTTCTGGAGGTCAGTGTGTGCTTTTGTTTTTGTGTTTACCTTGGGAAGAAATTCTATAAATGGCACATGAAAAAAAATTGGTGCTAAGCAGTATTCTATTAAAGAGTGCCCAAAGATGAATAGTGCTTACAGCCAATTCTCGCATCTAAGGTTGACTGTAGGTATTTATGCCAGCTGAAACTGCTACTACTACTACTTATCACTTCTATAGCGCTACAAGGCATACGCAGCACTGTACACTATACATGAAAAGACAGTCCCTGCTCAAAGAGCTCACAATCTAAATAGGACAGGCAAACAGACAGAACAACTAAGAGGTAAGGGAATTAAAGAGGTGGGGATAAAAGGGTACAGGGCAAGTGAGTAGTGGTTAGGAGTCAAAAGCAGCGTTAAAATGGTGGGCTTTTAGCCTGGATTTGAAAACGGCCAAAGATGGGGCTAGACGTACAGGCTCGGGAAGTCTATTCCAGGTGTGAGGTGCAGCGAGATAAAAGGAACGGAGTCTGGAATTAGCAGTAGAGGAGAAGGGGACAGACGAGAGAGATTTATCCACAGAACAGAGTACCCGAGGGGGGGGGGGGGGGGGCGTAGGGAGAGACAAGAGTGGAGAGGTACTGGGGAGTGGTAGAGTGAATGCCTGGTATAAATGCCAGTGCTCGACTTATGGCATTTTGGCATATATATGGGGCTATTCTATAAAACTGCACACACATTTTCAGAACACCCCTTACCTGCTCATGCCCCTCCCCTGCCTACATTCCCTTTTGAGTTACGTGCTATGGGATTTAGGCACTCAGGTTTATAGATTAGCATGCAAGGAGATACGCATGCAAATCTGAATTAGTGCCAAGTAAGTGCAATTATTGATTATGAAGAACCATTAATTCATACTTAATAGTTCGTGAACTAATTTAGTTGCACACACATCTTGGAACCATGCCTACGTTTCAGCACCGATATTTCAGCTCCATATATAGAATCCAGGGGTTCATGTTTGGGTTATTTGAATAGCTGTATAAGTATAAGAGACTAGGAGGTTTTAAAAGTCATTTTATAATTTGGGTGGAGCTGGTGAAGTTATAATGTTTGTGCATATTTTATAAGATAGGTGCATCCTGATGGAGCAGATGTTTTTATTGTTTGTATGTTTTTCCTATATGTTTTAGATTTTTGTATGATATAATATTTATTGCTTTTTTATATGTAAATTTTGGTGAACAGAGAATATTGTGGCTAGCTGAGATTTGCTATCTGTGCATGATGGTATACCTTGCAGTTTTAATTATTACTTGGTTTAGATACTGCAACCATTCCCTACATTTCTCGGTGGTAGAATTAAAACTGTGCATTATGTTGGAACTGAAGTCTATGAATCCTTTTCATGGATCATTTTGCTTTGTGACTGCGTGCCTGTATTGTCTTTTTAACTGTCCCTTTTTTTTTTTGTTTCTGATAATAATAAGATTACTGTAAACTCCAGCCTAAGAGAGAGTGCTGGTTTTATGATACAGGTAGAGAAGCCTCTACTCCAGATACAGTACTTTCTACTGCTTGCGCTATACCATGCACTCGAGAAAAGTAACTGAGATCACTATTACTTGCAGGACCATTCAAACTAAATAAATCAAACCACGCTGGTGAGGAAGTGGGGACAAAGTGTTAAGTAGTGGTCAGTTGAAACCAAAAAAATGTTTGGGAGGAGGATCAATGGAGGGCCCAGGATTAGGAGAAGGTTCTGTTGGGGAAAGGGTGCGCATTACAGGATTTAAAAGGGGATTGTGGGGGCAAGAGCAGTTCTGGAAACTAACTACTGAGAGTCAATGTCCTTTTTATGAGACAAAGAAAATCTCCCACAACAAACGAAGGGAAGTTATCACTGTAGCCAGTTCCATCTGGACCTCAGAGGGACAGCATACTGTAGGCCACTTTTCACAGTGCTATGTGCCAGTTGTTCGATGACTGCTCTCCTCCTAGAATCTGACTCCCCCCTCCTCTGTTCCTTCCCCCCCCCCTCGCCAAATGAGTCCATCTTGACTATAGATTTTTTTTTTATCTGTCATTGTAATACATCCATGTCAGCACAAACAGCAGCCTGGGCACTTCCTGCTATGCTTACCATTCCAAATTCCTTGTGACTTAGCAGGTTACCTTCTGTTCCTCTGTGCTTTCTATTTTCAGTGTCAATAGATCATTTTTAGTCATGGAGCATGGAAGAAAAGTGCTGTTGGTTTGGCTGGCGGCTGTGCTTGCCAGCAACTCCTTCTTGATAAATACAATTCAGGTATGAAAGCCATCCTTGGTCAGAGGTGGTGAATGTGTGTGTATGTGTTTTCCAGGGAGGGGGGGGGGGGGGGGGAGGAAGTTAAGCTTTTACACCAAGGTTTGCATGGGGCTAGACATTAAGTAGTAGTTAGGAGCTGCCTATTCAGGAATTCCTCCCCAGACACTAATCCCACTATAAATTGTGTCCCAGTGAGACATATAATCCATGAACTAGTGTAATTCTCAATGGGTCTAGTAATCTTTATTTCAACTCTGTGCTGGGCAGTCCTCTCTGTCTTTCTGTTACCTGTTTGTGGAAATGAAAGCTGCCTTTGTGGCTGAGTCCTCAGCCTTTAATTTTTTTTTAACCTACACTGTTACCTAGAGATCCCCAGGGGAAATGCGATACCTCTGACATCTCCAGATCAGCCTCCTGCCTGAAGTGTAATCTTAGCCATTTTCACAACCCCAGCAGCACTAATGCTGCATTCACAGAGTTATTTACTGAACAAAAGAATGACTTTTCCAACTGTTTTGTTAAAGGGGAACTCATTCTTTTATGCCTTCCTCATATTGCCCTCTGGAAATACATAGAGGGCCAGATTTAGTAATTGGTGCTGAAACTTAGATACTGAAAAATTCAGCGTTTAAGCACTATTCTATAAAGGGTGCGTGCACGCCTTCTATAGAATAGCATTTAGTGTGGTTCCTTTGCCTTACTTTTGGATGCCGGACTTACGCCTGCTAAAACCTGGTGTGATTGCCGGTGCTCAAGTTAGGTTCGGCGAGGCAGTATTGTGTAAATCTGTGTGCAATTTTTCAGAACACTCTTGACATACCCATGGCCACACCCACTTTTCAGGTCTGCACCATGGGAGTTAGACACCATTCCTTATAGAATACCGTACATCCAAATGCATGTGCAAATTTTAATGAATGCCGATTAAGATCAATAATCGGTTGTGAGCACCTAATTATTGATTATTCAGAACTCATTATCCAATTTATTTGCACGTGCATCTTGGAAACACGGCCAAAGTTGGACGTGCAATTTTGGGCTTCATTTATGGAATCCAGGGGAAATTGTATGGCTCCTCATTTCTTCCTCTTCTTTTCCCTGGTAACGTTTCATTCTGTCTCAAGTAAAGTGATGTGGTAGCTGTGTTAGTCCACTTTTAAAGGTAATACATAGAAATAAAACAAAAACATAGAAAAGAAAATAAGATGATACCTTTTTATTGGACTAACTTAGTACATTTTTTGATTAGCTTTCGAAGGTAACTTTTCTTCTTCAGATCAGAAATAAGCAAATGTTCATAAATATCAGCATATATAAGTGAAACACAAAAGCATTTCAATGACAGTCTGATAGGAAGAGGGTGGGGTGGGTTAGGTGAGAAACAGGGGAAGTTGGGTGAATGAGAGACAGGGAGAGATGGATTGAAGATAAGAGGGTAACAAAGCAATAGAATTATCAGAATACCTATGACTCACCCATATTTCATCCAGTCGATGCCCCCCTTTTAGATGCATGCAATAGAAGTTATGTGCTAAATTTATAGAATAGGTGCTTAACGCACTTATGTGTGTAACTGCTAATTAATGGTAGCTAATACCAATCATTGGTACTTAGCACCAGTTAGACACCAATTGAAGACCAATTACCCAATTAAATTGTACATGTAAGTGATGGTTTTCCATTTATTGAATGAAAGAGCGACCAAAATGTTAAAGGGGATGGAACTCCTTTTATGAGGAAAGGCTAAAGAGGTTAGGGCTCTTCAACTTGGAAAAGAGACGACTGAGGTGGGCTATGATTGAAGTCTACAAAACCCTGAATAGTGTAGAAGGACTAGACATGAATCGATTTTTTTTTTACTCTTTCAGAAAGTACAAAGATCAGGGGACACTTGATGAAATTACATAGAAATACTTTTAAAACAAATAGGAGGAAATATTTTTTCACTCAACAAATAGTTAAGCTCTGGAACTCGTTGCCGGAGGATGTGGTAACAATGGTTAGCATATCTGGGTTTTAAAAAGGTTTGGACAAGATCCTGGAGGAAAAGTCCATAGCTTGCTATTGAGATAGATATGAGGGAAGCCACTGCTTGTCCTGGGATTGGTTTCATGGAATGTTGTTACTATTTGGATTTCTGCCAGGTACTTGTGACCTGGATTGGCCATTGTTGGAAAGAGGATACTGGGCTAGATGGACCATTAGTCTGATCCAGTATGGCTATTCTTATGTTCATAAAGCAGAACTTCCAAAATCTGTTCTGGAGAACCCATAGCCAGTCAGGTTTTTAAAATTATTATTCTTAAAATGTCATCCAGATAGCAAAAACAGAGAGGGTCCAAACGTACACAGAGCAAAGCAATACACAAAAAAAGCACAAAAGGGCCCCAGAACTGGAACAATGATGTAATCTTTAATGGACTGGACCTGACATGGGCTGTATTTCGGCGCACAACAGTGCCTGCCTCAGGGATCAGTGTCAATCTCCTAAGGTATATGAAAGGAAAATGAAGTTTTGTTTGGCGGTTCTTTTGAACTACGAGTTAAGTGGTTGAAAATACAGATGTAATCTGCTTGATAATTGGCAATTTTCACACAAGGACACTTCGTTTTCTATACACCAAAGGAGATTGACACTGACTCCTGAGGCAGGCGCTGTTGTGCACTGAAACACGGCCCGGGTCAGGTCCAGTCCATTAAAGATTACATCATTGTTCCAGTTCTGGGGCCCTTTTGTGCTTTTTTTTGTGTATTAATCACAAGAATCCTCCACCAGAGCCAGATAACTTTAACTCCCCTTCCTCCTTTCCCCCTTCAAACCCATCCCACCCTCTCACTCCCTGTTACAGCGTAACTAGTCAGGATTTTAGGGTATCTGCATTGCATATGAATGAGATAAGTTTGCATACAACAGAAACACAGTATATGAAAAGCTATCTCATGAATATTCATTGTGGATTTCCTAAAACCTGACTGAATGGGGTCTCCAAGACAGGTTTGGGCAGCTTTGGCATAAAAGGCTTAATTTCTCAAGTAAAATTTCCACAGAGAGGAATCCATTGAGTGAACAAGGCCTACAATATCAAATTTACAATTACCAACCAAAGTTAAGCTGGATTTGGTACTGTCCAGCTATAAACAAGTTTAGAATTCAAATTCTACCAACAACAAGATGGAATGTTAGCTTCTGACTCTTTAATTTTTTAAATATTGTCATGGCAACAATAGTTTTAATTACAGAGAGCTGAAATGATAACTTGTGTATCAGATGTGACTCTCTTTTCCCTCTGGACAGAACTCTGATTAGACATTTGAGGAAAGCATTGTGTCTGAATTTTCCTTCCAGGCTGGATTTTATTAACTGCTTTAGTAGACAGCTGTCTTGCTTATGGCCTGAATGTAGGGAAAGTAAAAGCAACCAAAAGGGTTGCCGGATGGTATCCTGTCAATAGATGAGCTGAACTATTTGCCCTCAAAGGAGTGGGGTAGCTTATTCTTTATGGAAGAGATGTCCATCCGGGACTGCTTTTGCTTCTGGAGTTCTTCACGTGGGGAAGTTCAAGCTTTGAGCGATGTAGTATCTCAACAATGTTGAATATTGTGCTGGGAGACAGACTATAGAAGTAGAGCTGTTAAAGTAGCTGCAATTTTTCATAACCTCAGGCACATAATTAGTGTAAGGAATTGAAAGAGATAAGTGAGTATCGTTTTCTTGTTGTTTCTGTCTATTTCTGCTTTTAAACACCTTGATCCCATCAGTCTGTGGAAAGCAGGACTTCCAGCGGGGGTTACCTGATTGCATTCTGTATCTAGTCTTCTCGTCAGGATTCAAAGATATAGATTTAGGAGCTATTTGGGTTGACCTGGATTGTTGTACAAGGCAGTTCAGACTTGCATTGTTTTCATATTGGCTTTGCCTTCTGCTGTACTTACTTGATTTTTCAGCACCTCCAGTCATTATTAATACGTAGTAGTACATATTTGTTTATTGCTGGAATGTCAACTCTGAGCAGGTTCCATAGTGCTGAGGCTCTTTTATGTTTCTTCACTGGTTTCAAAACGGGAGGATGTAATTGAGATGATGTGGTGTAAAAGAAAAAGTCTAGAAAGTTATAGGATTCTACAAATAATACAGCAATTTTCCTCTAGTATCACATCATGCAGATCTTGTACCTTTTGACTGGGTATGACCTGGACCTGCAGGTAGGGGTGTGCTTTGTGAGCATGCATTAGGTTTAAAGTGCAAAAACGTTGCTTGTAGGAATGCACAGTATACCTATGAATTAATACTGATACAATCAATTTGCACGCATCAGAAAGCTTTGGTGCACCTACACTGCGCATCCAGAGAACAAATAGGTGAAAATGAAAAACTGCCTGAAAATCAGGAAAAATGTATTTAAAATGAGTATGAACTGAACATTCTTTGGCCTTGCACACCCTTGTCTTCAGGTCGTTTATTGAAGAGCTTTGCTTCTCCCTGAACATAGCGTAGCTGTGATATCAGAGTGCACTCGGATGTATTTGGACAGGTTGCTTCCTTTCTGATCCTTATAATTCGTCTACATTTTGGAAGAATGACTAGCATTTCATAGTAAAACCCCATCATCACATGCTGTTTCCACTTGTGTATACAGGAAGCCCTGGTTTTTGTTTTAGGGCCTCTTAATGCAAGACTCTATCAGAAAGAAGATTCTTCTTTTTATTTCATAAGAAGATTTTACGTTAAGAATGTTGACACAAGCCTGTCAGACCCAACTCTGGTACATCTGTGTAGCTCTGTGCTTTGAGACTCTTGAAATGTCTGTTATGAGGACATCAGCAGGGGGCTAATGAAAAGCCTTTGTTGATTCTAACGAATTGCAAGCCACTGTAGCCAAAATAAATATAATCTGCTTTTGGATTAGTTGTCACAGATGATTTTACCTGCTAACAGTGATTAAAGAGCCCTCATGGACCTGAAGCATAGCTGCTCCCTGGTGATGCTCACTAAAATAGCAATAAACAGAAGTAAATAAAGACTTAGGGCATTAGTTATCTTTAATAAACAGTGACACTGCATATAACATTTGGGGGAATTTCAAAGTCCTGTACTGTGTATAGCAGTACAACTTTCTTTCTGATATGTACAGCACTGGTCCCAGCTGATAAATGAAGTTGGTTCCTGGCACAGTGTTTCATTATACTTTCAAATACTAAATGGCACAGCTCCAGACTATATGTTACCGTTAATAAACTTACCTCAAAGAAACACTAAATATGAGGCAAGAAATTATCTCAGATTACACCTCCCAAATTGCAAAAAAGTGATCTAAAAAACTGTCCACTCTGCAGACTTCACTTACCTAGGAACCAAATGGTGGAACTCCTTACCACCCCCAAAAAAGAAATATACAGGAATATACTAGATTTCCGCAAAGTCCTCAAATTGTTCCTATTTAAACAAACCCTCACAAAGAACAACCATATCTCAAACAATTAATTATTACCTGGTTATTACTCTATTTACAGTTAACTTTCTCTTTGCTTCATGCACAATTTCTTATTCATAATAGATTCTCTAAATGTTAAACATCCATAGCTATTCCAGTATGTTTATGATATTGTATTGTAAAATTGGATTCTTACAACAAATTACTTTCTTATGCGTTATTCTTTGTTATGTATCCAATACTGTTTATTGTAAGCCACATTGAACTCAAGCTTGTTTGGGATAATGTGGGATATAAATGTCACAAATAAATAAAATTAGTTAAGAGTGCTATTATTAGAGGCATTTGTGCTGGTAAAACACTGTTTCACATGCAAAAATAGGCTCCTATAAAAATGCCCTCCTGATAGTGCTTAAATGTATGTGTGATTCAGATTGTAAGTTTACCCTGACTGTGCAGAGATGTTCTAGGGATGAGACTGGGGGGATAGCAGTTACATTCATAATTTATAGAATAACCCTGGATTCTATAAAGGATGCCCAAAATTGGGTGCAGATCCCAGATTGGCACCCAAAATAATTGCCCCCTTTTACTAAGGTGCGCTCACATTTTTAGCGTGTGCTAAATGTTAGAGACGCCCATAGGAATGCATTGGGGGCCCCAAACGTTTAGCGCGCCCATAATTTTAGCGCTCGCTAAAAACGTGAGCGTGCCTTAGTAAAAAGGGGCCTCAATTAATGGATTTGAAAAGCATTTAATTGGCACTAATTATGTTTTGGGTGCCGATCTGGCTGCATGCTGTTCTGTAACAATGGGTTCCTAAATTGGATCACAGGCAACTCAAAAGGGGTCGAGGCCATGGGAGGGGCATGGATGGGTGCAGTGTTACAGAATAGCGGGGATCTACACCCAACTTGTGTGCCAGAATTTACACCAGATTTCAGCTAGTGAGAGTCCTTATGCATAAAGCTGAGCGCGGAAGTTGGTTCTCATTGCTACTGTATAAAAAGCGCTCATCCTGGAGTGCCTTTTATAGAACAGCTTTGAGCTCCAAATTTTATTGGCGCCATTTATACAATTTCCCCTTTGAGTGTAAAAGAGAGCAGGTATAACGGTATGCATATAAATTCACTGGGCAAATTTTCAAAACAGTCCAGAAAAAAGCACAAAGGGCTCTCAAGAATGGAACAAGTGTGCTTTATTAATGTCAGACTTGTGAGTTCTTGTACCAAGTAGAGCACTGCTGAGCCTGGTAGTCGGACCAGATTCTGCTTGGCAGCTAGAAAACCCTGGTTTCACCTGCGCTGATCACCGTTCCCCAGAGGTTGAGCCCCTAGGTTCGGGCGGCCTGCAGGACTTACGGGGGACGGAGCTGGAAGCGGGGTGATGAATGTATCAGCCAGGCAGGCAGCAGGTCAAGAGAGTAATCCATGTACAAGCGGCAGTCAGTAGGCAGGCAGCAGGCAAGAGAGTAATCCAGGTACAGGCGAAAGTCAGCAGGCAGGCGGCAGGCAGGCAAGAGAGTAATCCAGATGCAGGCAAAAGTCAGTAGGCAGGTGGCAGGCAAGAGAGTAATCCAGATGCAGGCGAAAGTCAGTAGGCAGGCGGCAGGCAGAAGGGTAATCCAGGTACAGGCAAAGTCAGCAACGAGGGACCAGTAGATAAGAAGCAGACTACAGAGTTAGAAACATCTACCAAAGTAGAAGCCGAAGCATGGAGTCCAGGGAGAGCTCAGCTGATAAAGTGCTGGCGTCTGACAAGAGCAGGGGAAGGAGGAACCGGAAGACCAATAGGAGAGAAGCAAGGGAAGCCAGACAGAGGAAGAGCAGACCCAGGTGGGTAGAAGCAAAGCAATCAAGGAGCCTGGAAGCCAGGCAGAGAGAGAGAGAGACCAGAAACAGGTGCATGGAAGCAAAGCAATTAAAGAGCCTGCAACCACCGCTCTCTGAACAAACCCAGAGAGAGGACTACACACACATGGCTCAGGCAGTACCAGTCAAGTGTGCGTGTCGACGGGAGCCCGCGCAGCCCGAGGACGCCGCTTGCCCCACACGGGCCATGTTTGAGCATAATTAATGAAACCAAAATTGTATTATTTCATCAGTTGTGCCACATGAATTAGCAAAGTAAAATGAGTGACACAGAGAAAGATGTTGAGGTGTCTTGCTCTATTCCAGTCACTCTTTTCACTTTTTTCATCCACATTTTGAGCAACAACTCATACACCTAGTATTGCTTGAACTGACCCTTGAGGCAGGCGTTAGTTACGCTGGAACACGGCTCGTGTATGGTCATTAATAAAGCACACTTGTTCCTTTCTTGAGAGCTCTTTGTGCTTTTTCTGGACTGCTAATGCTGTGTACTTTGACTTCTCTACTGTATGCTACAAATTTTCAAAACAGAAATGTGTACATAATTTTCTTTTGAAATTTTGGCAGTACCTGCACAGGCAACAGTATGCATGTACTAGTTAAGCATGCACGTGGTTTATCACCTAAATAGTAAAGAACTATTTTTTCCTCCCAGTTTTGATGAGGTAGAGCATATCTTTTGTAGACTTTCAGATTGATAGTTTGGGCTGCTGAACAGAGGGAACAAAGTTAAAATTTCTGCATCTGGAAATATCGCATGAGGAAGGAAGTGATTATTAAGGGAAGGGATTTAGCTCATATATTTTTACAGTAGTAGCTTGAGATAAGTTGCATTAGGTAGAGGGGGTATTTTCTTGTCTTCCGAGAGTTTACAATCTAAATTGGTACTTGAGGCAATAGAGGATTAAGTGACTTTCCCAAGATCACAAGGAGAATCAGGGGGATTTGAACACTGGTCTCCTTGATTCTCAGCATCCTACACTAACCATTATGCTTCTCTATGCATACATAGGTGAATATATAGCTTCTACTTGCAATTTTGCACATTATGTAAACAGCCAAAGAGTTTCTTTTTTACTTTTTACTTTATGGAGATAGTAACAAGATCATCCATCCTCACCTAACATCATGCACCTTTCTTTTGATATTCCTATGGATGTGCTGTCAATTCCCTTGTAGCAGTAGTGTTGATGAATGTGAGATGTAGTTGTTTCTGATATGGCACTTACCTGGTTAAAGGCAATATGATTTCTACAGAGCTGAGCTGAAAGGAGACAGGGACCAAGCCACCAAGTTCAACTACCATTGTAATTCTATATTGGAATAAAGTTTATATTCTGTACAGGACAAAATCAGTACCCCCAAAATGACCTAATGCATTTCTCTGGGATAAGCTATCCCAGCTTCTGCATCATAGAAACATCTGGTCTAATAATAAAAGGCAGTTATGCATTGGTCACGAGGTGTATTAACATATAATTCTCTTATGTATAGATTTGTAGAAAATATACAGATAGTATATGGCTGTTTAAAACCCTAGGGGGCTCATTTTCAAAAGAGAAAAACGTCCAAAAAGAGTCACAAAGCACCATTTGGATAGATTTATTTATTTATTTGCTGCATATTAATGTACAAGAATAACAAGTAGGTAGGGTAAATAAAATGATAATACATAACATACAAGTGAGAGTAGGAAAAAATGTAATGTTCAATAATGATAGTATGATAAAATAATCAAATCAGAAGGGATCAATATTGGTTGGTTCTTCTCAAAACGTCCAAATAGATATTTTTGAAACTTATTTTGCAGATGTTTATTTATGCATTTCATCTGCAATGCATCCAAATCACAAAGGAGCTTGTCAAGGGTGTTTGGATGGCAGGATTAGGGCGGGCTTATGGTGTGCCTAACACTTGGATGTTGTATTTATTTAATTTATTTATTTATGCTTGTATCCCACAATTATCCAAAAATGAGTTTTGGTTCAATATGGCTTACATTTAACAGTTTTTAGAGATTACATTGTTGTATGATGTTGTGTTTTACAGTGGTTGTAAAGTAACTATTAGTGCATATGGAATAGTTAGTGGGTTTTACAGCTTTAATGCAACAAAACAAAAACGTCAAGGGTGAAAATTTCAACATTTTGGTCTAGACCTGTTTTTATAACAAATAAGGCACAAAAATGTGCCCTAAATTACCAGATGACCACTAGAGAGAATCAACCATGAGCCCCCTTATTCCCCCAGTGGTCACTGACCCCTCCCACCCCAAAATATGAATAAAAATAGTACTCACTAACCTCTATGACAGCCTCAGATGTTATAGCCAGGTCCATTAGAGCAGCAAGCAGGTCCCTGAAGTAGTGTAGTGTTGGATGCAGTGCACTGTAGACAGGTAGACCCAGGCCGATATCGTCCCCTACCTGTTACATGTGGTAGAAACAGTGAGCCCTCCAGAACTCACCAGAAATCCACTATACCCACATATAGGTGCCCCCTTCACTCATAATGGCTATTGCAGTGATGTACAGTTGGGGGTAGTGGGTTTTGGGTGTGTTTTGCAGGGCTCAGCCGACAAGATAAGGGAACAAAGGTGAGATGTGCATCCCAGTTGCTTGATTTTCTACGTTTTTCGCTTGAACATTTTTATTTTGAAAATGGCCTGAAAAAAAATAAATGCATAGAGCACAAAACCTTGTTCCAAACGATATTAAAAAAAGAACACTTTTACAGTTTTGAAAACGGCCATATTTTCTATTCGGAATTTGGATGTTTAGCGCAAAATGTCCAAAGTCCGACTTAGACGTCGTATTGAAAATGCCCCTCTGAATGATGTAATAGTATACATACTATACAAAAAGCAGCAGAGAATAATGCACTCAATTTAAATCACAATAATATATATTAAAAAATACAGAAGAAAGGTAAAGTCATTGATGTAATTGTGAAGAAACATTATTGTGATTTAAAATGAGGTCATTATTCTCCACTGCTTTTTGTTTTGTTTCACTAATTTCTTCTCAGGAGGTTTTTTTCCTTTTGATTCTAATAGTATTCATATTCATGTTTATATTTCTTACACTCTTTCATGTTCATCCTTTTAGTAGGAATCAATGTGCCACCTCCAAGTTTACTTCATTGATTGTATTCATACTTGTTTATACTGTTAAAATTGTAAGTTTTATGTCAGGCTGTACCTATTGTATACTGACTTGGGTGAATCTCTTCAAAAAGGAAGTCAATGAAACCCAATAAATAAATAAATATGATTGTGCACTGGGTTTCAGGCACTATACAGATAGTGGCACTGAATATACGGATTGTTTTATTTATTACTTATTTATTAGGATTTATTTACCACCTTTTTGAAGGAGTTCACTCAAGATGGTGTACAGCAAGAATAAGTCAAACTTAAGCAATAGACAAATACAGCAGTAAAAAATTAAAATAACTGTACAAAGTATGGCATAGTATGCTATATTACAGTGTTAACACAATACACAATAAATCATTTTAATAGACATCATAGAGTATAAACAAAGATAAAATATATAGATAAGATAGCATAAAGTAAGAAAATAAGAGGACTAATTAAAGAAAGTTTCCTTAGCATCCCTCCGGACCAGCCCAGGAAATGACTGATATGTTGTGCTCACCTAACAGCAGGTGGAGACTGAGAATTCAGACTCTTGTGAGAGCCAATAAGAGCCCTGCCCTGCTTGAGGCAGAACCAGTATTCTCAGTCTCTAGTAGGTGATAGGTGGTGAGCCCTTCAGTCTCAGTTTCTTTCTGTCCTTTTCTTCTTAAAAAAAAAATTAATATTCTTTTGATAGCAGGTTTCCTTCTTCATCTGTGCGCCGGCGTCCTTGTGTTCTAACGGAGGCTGAGACCCGCGGCAGTTTTCTGTTAGCCTTGGGGGTGCCACACTCCGGTAGCTGAGTCCCTCCCCCCCCTACCACACCTCTCGCCTGTTATTGCAAGCAGGTCACTAGAGATCTGACTCCAAGGAACTGGTGCAGCCTCAACCCCTTCAAGGAAAGGGTGTCTGGAGTGCTTGGAAGAGACAGCTGCTCTACGCTCAACTTTACTTTCATATTAAAAAAAAAATAAAAAACAAAACGAACGAGCAAAGCAGTTTTCACTTCCTGGTTTCCTTCTGCACTGGGATTGTTTGGTCTCTGTGCAGCTGGTGGCTGGCTCCCCTTACTGTAGCGTGAGTTTTTATAGGCACACAGCCATGGCGGAAAGATTTCATGTGTCAGGGACATGGTCTAACAACAGTGGGGGCGTGCTAGATTTCTGCTGCTGTGGGGAACCTGACCATTTCTTTTCCGTGGGAGCCAATGGCCACTTCTGTAGCATCTGCTTTAGTGCTGCCAGTTTTGGGGTCAGACACGGTTTCTCATTTGTTGGTGTTTCCCGTTTTTGGCAGGCTCCACCATTTTGGATCTTGTCTGAGCGGCCTTCGAGTTCCCCGCTTCAGCAGTCTCTGTTTTCTGCACTGCAAGTATATGAGCAGGAGTGATAGCCCAGAGGGGGATTTCCTCCAGCATAGTGTTTCCTCCAGCATGGGTGTTGGACATATCTAATGCATTTCTACTACTACTACTACTACTACTATTTAGCATTTCTATGGCGCTATAAGGCGTACGCAGCGCTGCACAAACATAGAAGAAAGACAGTCCCTGCTCAAAGAGCTTACAATCTAATAGACAAAAAAAATAAATAAAGTAAGCAAATCAAATCAATTAATGTGAACTGGAAGGAAGAGAGGAGGGTAGGTGGAGGCGAGTGGTTATGAGTCAAAAGCAATGTTAGAGGTGGGCTTTCAGTCTAGATTTAAAGGTGGCCAAGGATGGGGCAAGACGTAGGGGCTCAGGAAGTTTATTCCAGGCGTAGGGTGCAGCGAGACAGAAGGCGCGAAGTCTGGAGTTGGCAGTAGTGGAGAAGGGAACAGATAAGAAGGATTTATCCATGGAGCGGAGTGCACGGGAAGGGGTGTAGGGAAGGACGAGTGTGGAGAGATACTGGGGAGCAGCAGAGTGAGTACATTTATAGGTTAGTAGAAGAAGTTTGAACAGGATGCGAAAATGGATAGGGAGCCAGTGAAGGGTCTTGAGGAGAGGGGTAGTATGAGTAAAGCGACCCTGGCAGAAGACGAGACGGGCAGCAGAGTTTTGAACTGACTGGAGAGGGGAGAGGTGACTAAGTGGGAGGCCAGCAAGAAGCAGATTGCAGTAGTCTAAACGAGAGGTGACAAGGGTGTGGATGAGGGTTTTGGTAGAGTGCTCGGAAAGAAAGGGGCGGATTTTACGGATGTTGTAAAGAAAGAAACGACAGGTCTTGGCAATCTGCTGGATATGAGCAGAGAAGGAGAGAGAAGAGTCAAAGATGACCCCAAGGTTTCGAGCTGAGGAGACAGGGAGAATGAGAGAGAGCCATCAACAGAAATAGAAAACGGGGGGAGCGGGGAGAAGCTCGGTTTTGGTCATATTTAATTTCAGGTGGCATTGAGACATCCAGACAGCAATGTCAGACAAGCACGCTGAAACTTTGGTTTGGATGCAAGGTGAGATATCAGGGGTAGAAAGGTAGATTTGGGAGTCATCAGCATAGAGATGGTAGGAAAAGCCATGGGATGAGATTAACAAACCAAGGGAAGAAGTGTAGATAGAAAAGAGGAGGGGACCAAGAACAGAACCCTGAGGTATGCCGACAGGCAGAGGGATAGAAGTAGAAGAGGATCCACCAGAGTGAACACTAAAGGTGCGGAGGGAGAGGTAGGAAGAGAACCAGGAAAGGACAGAGCCCTGGAATCCAAGTGAGGACATTTTGAAATAGTTTTCTCCTTCCTCGGAGCACTCTTTTGGTACCTCTGAGAGGATTTATTTTACTGTCAAGCAACCTAGGGTTTCCTGGGATCTGGCAGAACAGGAATGCTGTTTTTGTTTGCAGACCCTGGTTTAAAAAAAAAAAAAGATGGGGAGGGTACTGTAGGTGGTTGCCTGCTTGAGGATGAGCTGCCCCCTGGTGAGGATTCCTCAGTAGTAAGTGTGTTTTACTATGAGGAGTTGTATTTTCTCAAGTTTTCTTCTCTTTGAATTTTGAAGGGAAACTGGTGGCCAATGAGAGAGGTGAACTAATCCCCCAGTGAATGAAATTTAGAAGTTAGGATGTTTTTTTATTCTTGGGGGGAGGGGTTCCTGCTGCTCTGTTTTTAAGCTCTCTTGTTCCATGATCTGACTCTTTCTATTACTGGATACAGTTTGGACATTTCTCAGGCTGCTGGTTCTTGCTGCTGTAATCTCAGCTGGTGCTGAGATGTCTACGGTACCGTTGGATGGATGTTTAGGTCTTAGAGATCCTCAAGATCACTGTATGAAGATTCTTTACAAAAACAAACAAACTGTCTGTAGTTCTTTGGTTGCCAGAGCATGTTTTCGGTGCTCTGAGAAGGTTTTTTTTTTTTTGTATAGCGCTACTGATGTTTTAGCTTTGTTAGAGAGGGAACTCGCTAAGTTTAACAAGGGTTCTGCTTTCTGGGCAGGCACTCTGTAAGATTTGCTGCGGACTCCTTCAAAGTCCGTATACCATCCCCTATGGATTCACAGATGGTTGGCAGCCATGGCCTCTTAATCCTAGTTTAGTAATTTTCCCTTTCAGGACTTCTGATAGAAGCCGTGACTGTGGTATTCAGCGTTTTAGAACAGACTTCCTGTTTCTTCCAGCGGTTCCAGTCTTTTTGTGAAGCCAGACACAGAGGCGGAGCTGTTGGCCCTTCTCTTAGTCCAAAGATCGCCCTTTCCAATGATGGTGTAGGGGCCTAACCTCTGATTCCTTGGGGTTCCTGATTTTCACAGTTTTGTCACAGGTGGGTCCTCGAGGTTATTCGAGACATGTACGCCTTTGAGTTTGTACAGGCTTTTTACCGGACATGTTCCTAGAGTCTCCTTAGAAAGAGCAGTCAGGGATTCTCGATCAGGCTTCTCAATTTGCGGGCAATCTGTCTAATGCCTCTCTCGGACATCAGAACAGGCTGCTATTCCATTTACTTTGTCGTGCCAAAAAATCAAGAAGGTAAATCGAGACCTCCAAGTCTCCAATTTTTTGCATGGATCATCCTCGCTTTGTTTTTGTAGTGGTTCTCTCTGGACACTTCTTAACAGCTCTGGACTTGATGGAGGCCTTTTTTCCCGTTCCCGATCCATTCCATGCACCAGAGGTTTCTTCACTACACAGTTTTGGGCAGGCATGCTCAATTTCATGCGCTGCATTTAGGGCTACCAACAGTTCCTCGTCCTTTCACTAAGGGTATGGTGGTAGTGGTTGTGGCTCTACGAAAGGGAGGAATCTTAGTCCATCTGTATCTAGTCGACTGGTTGCTCAAGGCAATATTGTATTAGGAAAGTTTTCAAGTCATAGCCCCAAGTAGTCCAGTTTCTGGAATCCCTTGGTTGGGCATTAATTCCTTTCAATAGCTGCTTGCATTTGCCACTGATTCTCAACTATCTAGGGATATTTTTATATTTCTTTCACAAGCAAGGATTCATAAGCTGCAAGGCCAGATTTGTGTTCTCCTTCAGTATTCGGTTTCATGTGCGAGTGACTATCTTCAGGTCCTGGGATCCATGCTGATGTCCATAGAGGTGGTTCTTTGGGCCAGGGTACATATGAAGTCTCTTTAGAGGTCTCTATTGTTCTGGTGGTCTTGTTGGCCTCTTTGATGGTTAGGTTACCACTCAGAGTCCTGGAGTACAGAAGTCTCTGCTGGTGGCTCCAGCTGTCCAATATATCCGAGGGAGTTCCCTTAGATCCTCCCCAGTGGAACCGATCAGTACCGGGCTCAGGAGCTGTCTTGGTGTGGGACAACTTGCACAGCTTCCAGGGGGAAGCGTGTTGATCAATAACTCTGTTAGACACTTGAGCAGTTTGCTTCCTTCTGGCAGCGTTTTTTTTAACCTAATCGAAGGCAGGCCAGTGAAAGACCTGGCAGACAATGCAACAGCGGTGGCCTCTATCAATCGTCAATAAGGAACGAGGAGTCCTCAGTTGGAACAGGAGATGGCTCTTCTTGCCCTTTGGGCAGAGTTTCCCCTCTTGTAGCTTTCTGTGTCTCCTGTGGGGGGGACATTGAATGTTCAAGTGGACTCCTTAGTCGGCACACATTTCACCTGAGTGAATGTATACTCAGTTCGACAGCTTTCTACAGCATTGTAAGTTGCTGGGGAGTACCGATCAGGGCTCTTAAGGCAACTAGTTCCTATTCCAAGGCAGGTTGATTCCTTCGTTGCGGAAAAAGGTCACAATGCAGAGGGCATCGATGCCCTCCTACAGCCTTGGCTGTCATGACTTCTTTCTTTTTCTCCTCCATGGCCTCTCCTGGGTCGTCTAATACAGGGAATCGTAGCTCTCAGGAGCCTGGTAGTCTTGTTAGCTCTGGACTCACCGCACATACCATGGTGTGCCAATCCAATGCGTCTCGTAGTAGACTGAGCTAGGAAATTTCCGGGATCGCCCAGACTTCTGATTCAAGGTCCTCTAGCTCTCCCAATTCAGCTCGTTTTGGTCTTGCCACTTGGCTCTTAAAACCAAGGTTACTTGGCAGAAGTGTTTGTCGCTATGCTTCATCCTTGGCGACATTCTGCTTCTCTGGTTCTTATTGGGACTGGGAGAATTTTTTTGAGGCCTGGTGTGCGGATCATGGTGTAACTTCCTTGCGAGCTTTAATGGCACAGGTCCTGGATTTTTTGCAGGATGGTTTGCAAAAGTTTAGTTCTTGCTCCTCTTAAGATGCAGTTTGCAGTTTTGACATTTTCCAGGCCGGATAAAAAAAAAAAATCCTTAGCTAGTCATCTGGACATTGTTCGTTTCTCTTTGTGGAGTAGTCTTCTTCGTCTTTGGCGCCAATCTGCGCTTCCCACATGGAATCTCAATTTAGTTCTTTTGGCCATTACTTCACTGCCCTTTGAACCTTCTATTTGCCGGTTCCTTTGAAGCTCTGCCTTTCAAAGCTGTCAGAGTTGCAGGCTGTGTCGGGCAGGACTCCCTTCCTGGAGTTTTCTAAAAAAAATAATTCTTCGTCCAGTTCCTTCCTTCTTTCTTTCCTTAGTAAGGTTTTATTGGTGTTTCTTTTGAACTAATTGGTCGTTTTACCGTTGTTGTGTTCGTCTTCTGGCTCGGTCGAGCAGAGTCATTTGCGAAGGCTGGACATCAGGAGATTTCTCAATCAGTATTTGCAGCAAATGGAAGAGTTTCACCACTCAGATTGTGTTTTTGTGCTTCTAGGTGGTTTCCACAAAGGACTGGCAGCATCTAACATTGCCATTGCACACTAAGTACATAAGTACATAAGTAATGCCATACTGGGAAAAGACCAAGGGTCCATCGAGCCCAGCATCCTGTCCACGACAGCGGCCAATCCAGGCCAAGGGCACCTGGCAAGCTTCCCAAACGTACAAACATTCTATACATGTTATTCCTGGAATTTTGGAGTTTTCCAAGTCCGTTTAGTAGCGGTTTATGGACTTGTCCTTTAGGAAACCGTCCAACCCCTTTTTAAACTCTGCTAAGCTAACCGCCTTCACCACTTTCTCCGGCAACGAATTCCAGAGTTTAATTACAGGTTGGGTGAAGAAAAATTTTCTCCGATTTGTTTTAAATTTACTACACTGTAGTTTCATCGCATGCCCCCTAGTCCTAGTATTTTTGGAAAGCGTGAACAGACGCTTCACATCCACCTGTTCCACTCCACTCATTATTTTATATACCTCTATCATGTCTCCCCTCAGCCGTCTCTTCTCCAAGCTGTATAGCCCTAGCCTCCTTAGTCTTTCTTCATAGGGAAGTCGTCCCATCCCCGCTATCATTTTAGTCGCCCTTCGCTGCACCTTTTCCAATTCTACTATATCTTTCTTGAGATGCGGCGACCAGAATTGAACACAATACTCAAGGTGCGGTCGCACCATGGAGCGATACAACGGCATTATAACATCCTCACACCTGTTTTCCATACCTTTCCTGATAATACCCAACATTCTATTCGCTTTCTTAGCCGCAGCAGCACACTGAGCAGAAGGTTTCAGTGTGTTATCGACGACGACACCCAGATCCCTTTCTTGGTCTGTAACTCCTAACGTGGAACCTTGCATGATGTAGCTATAATTCGGGTTCTTTTTTCCCACATGCATCACCTTGCACTTGCTCACATTAAACATCATCTGCCATTTAGCCGCCCAGTCACCCCAGTCTCGTAAGGTCCTCTTGTAATTTTTCACAATCCTGTCGCGATTTAACGACTTTGAATAACTTTGTGTCATCAGCAAATTTAATTACCTCGCTAGTTACTCCCATCTCTAAATCATTTATAAATATATTAAAAAGCAGCGGTCCTAGCACGGACCCCCTGAGGAACCCCACTAACTACCCTTCTCCATTGTGAATACTGCCCATTTAACCCCACTCTCTGTTTCCTATCCTTCAACCAGTTTTTAATCCACAATAGGACATTTCCTCCTATCCCATGACCCTCCAATTTCCTCTGTAGCCTTTCATGAGGTACCTTGTCAAACGCCTTTTGAAAATCCAGATACACAATATCAACCGACTCCCCTTTGTCCACATGTTTGTTCACTCCTTCAAAGAATTGAAGTAAATTGGTCAGGCAAGATTTCCCCACACAAAAGCCATGCTGACTTGGTCTCAGTAATCCATGTCCTCGGATGTGCTCTGTAATTTTGTTTTTGATAATAGCCTCTACCATTTTCCCCGGCACCGACGTCAGACTCACCGGTCTATAATTTCCCGGATCTCCCCTGGAGCCTTTTTTAAAAATGGGCGTTACATTGGCCACCCTCCAATCTTCCGGTACCACGCTCGATTTTAAGGATAAGTTGCATATCACTAGCAGTAGCTCCGCAAGCTCATTTTTCAGTTCTATCAGTACTTTAGGATGAATACCATCCGGTCCAGGAGATTTGCTACTCTTCAGTTTGCTGAACTGCCCATTTACGTCCTCCAGGTTTACCGTGAAGTCAGTAAGTTTCTCCGACTCGTCCGCTTGAAATACCATTTCCGACACCGGTATCCCACCCAAATCTTCCTCGGTGAAGACCGAAGCAAAGAATTCATTCAGTCTCTCCACTACGTCTTTGTCTTCCTTGATCGCCCCTTTTACCCCTCGGTCATCCAGCAGCCCAACCGATTCTTTTGCCGGCTTCCTGCTTTTAATATACCGAAAAAAATTTTTACTATGTTTTTTTGCCTCTAATGCTATCTTTTTTTCATACTCCCTCTTGGCCTTCTTAATCTGCGCCTTGCATTTGCTTTGACACTCCTTATGCTGTTTCTTGTTATTTTCAGACGGTTCCTTCTTCCATTTTCTGAAGGCGTTTCTTTTAGCCCTAATAGCTGGATTCAGAAATTGCTTCATTTTATAGGAAATAACATTCCAGAAGCAGTGAAGGCACATTCCACAAAAGATTAAGCTTCATTGTAGGCTGAGAGTTTTTTGGCTTCTCCATCAGCATTCTGGACAGTGGCAGCATGGCTTAGTTGCATTCCTTGTCTGGATGCTACAGGTTTGATGTGCAGACTTGTCAGGATGTTCTTTTTTGGTGAACGAGTGCTTACAGTGGGGCTACTAGGGTTCCTCCCTTAAATGCACTGCTCTGTTACTTCCCATCAGTCACTTCCTGGGCCAGTCCAGAGAGACACTAAGGAAGGAGAAATTAGATCTTACCGCTAATTTGCTTTCCTTTAGTCCCTCTGGACTGGCCCAGAGCCTTCCCTCTGCTTAGTTTCTGTTTCTATGCAATGTTTCTTCGTTTAATTTCTGGTTGGTTCTCTTTCCTGAAGAACTGCTTGATTCATCCCTATTTTTCATCTTTTTCAGTTAAAAAAACAGAAAAACAAAAACAAAGAGCTTTTGAAATACATGAGCTTTTATATCCCTACTCCAGTAATGAGGACTACATGTCATAAGTGGCTGTTTAAGTTTGCCAGTTGCACAGATATTCCTATTTTTTGGCCACTTTCTCCTTCTTTAAGACAATACTGGTTCTACCTCAAGCGGGGCAGGGCTCTTATTGGCTCTCATGAGAGTCAGAATTCTCAGTCTCCACCTGCTGGTAAGCAAGCACAACCCATCAGTCTTTTCCTGGGCTGGTCTGGAGGGACTAAAGGAAAACAAATTAGCAGATAAGCTCTAATTTCTCCTGAGTGTTCATACTGGCATTTGAACTGATGACTCCACCTGCTAAATATTTGGACCAATGATAAGGATATGTTACAGAACTAAAAGTGCAGGGTTTATAGTGTGATTCTGTCTGGTCCTTACAGAATCCATACTTCGCTCCTATATAGAAAAATTTATTGAATGATGCTATCAAATAATTAAAATGGTAGTTCCACTTGGTGGTTGAAGCTAGATGGGAGATTTCTTTATGCCTAGATGGCATAGAAATCCCTCAGCCTGTTTTTCTCATCTTTCTGGCTAATTAAGGGGGTCTTTTACTAAAGTGCGCTAGTGTTTTTAGGTCACGCTAAAAATCAGCTGGCACTAAATGCTGAGACATCCATTATATTCCTTTGGGCATCTCAGCATTTAGCACTAGCTGATTTTTAGTGTGAGATAAAATTGCTAGTGCATCTTAGTAAAAGACCCCCTTAAAGACGGGAGAGAGGGTTTAATGTGGTGAAGGTGTGTGGGGAGGTCCATATTGATTTCTACACCAGGGGCCCATTCAGTCCTTGTTATACTGTTGGAATCAGGTCCTTGTTTCAGTCTCTAATGAAACAGTTGTGCCACATGAGTTAACAAAATATGACTAAAGCAAAAATTAACACTAAGAATGATTTTGTTTTTCAGCTCATAGCTACATGTTAATGATTCTGCCTTGTCCATTGCTATGAACATAGATGGTGATTTATAAATAATAAATATAATAATTGCAGGCGAGAGTGGCTTATTGAATACTATTAAGTAGCAATTAATTAGTAGTAATTCCAGCAGATGCAGGTTCTAATGGGAATAGCTGGCAACAAATACTGTTAAAAGCACAGTATTTGACGTGCTCACCTTTGAGCATTAAGTTATGTGCAGGAGAGATGGCCTAATCAAGGCAAGATTAATGTTGAATCAAGAGAACTGTAACACCCTTAACTTCCATAGAGTCAGTTGTCTATCGACCATCAAAGTAAAAAAAAGTAAGGAAGCCCTATTATGTGTTTCATGTGAAATTAATTATGCACAAAAGAGACTTGTACATTTTTTTTTGTTATGAAAGAGATTTTTGCATATCTTTACTTTTTGTAAGTTATAGAAAAGTCTTTGGAACTGTTTCTTAAATAAAACATACAGTCCACCTCCACCCACCCAGAAACAGACTTATTTTGGAATAAAAGTAGCTGCAAGATTGAAATATAGACCAAAAATTTCTATGTGAGAAAATGGGAATAACTTTGACTATGACATGCCAACCATGAACATTGAAACCAAGAGGACTGATGAGATTAAAAATTGGACAAGTGAACATTTTTTTGTACTGTAATCAAACATAATTTCTTTGATGTTATATGATGCCAGCATACTAACGTATGCCCAGAACCTTTACTGACACACTTTAAAACTTGATATTGATTGGCCAGTTCTAATGAAAAGTCTTGGTTTAGGATTGGTCAGTAGTTTCCAAATCCTGGCTCATATACACATACCATAGTAATACCGGCAGTTCTGTTCAAGGGTATTGGGTGTATGGGCAGCATCTGCTCCGTTCTCGCTTCCCTTCCACTCCTCACCATCCAAGTGTATTTCTCCTGTTTCTTTCCTTATCCTACCCTCTGTTTATGTCCACCATGTCCCTTCCTTCTTTCTTTCTTCCATCCCTCATTTTCAACGTCTGTCTCTCTCTCTCCCTCATTATCCAGCATTACATCTTTTTCTCTCTCTCTTCCCAAGCCATCCAGCATTGCTCCTCTCTCTCCATCATCCACCATTGACCCATCTCTCTTTTACCCCTCACCATCTAGCATCAACCCTCTTTGTCTCCCCCCTACCATCCAGTTTCAACCCGAACTCTTTCCTCTCATGCACCACTATCCAGCATTGATCAATCTCTCTGTTCCACCCTCAATCATCAAGCATCACTGTCTATGTCCCCCCCACCACAAAAATAAAAACCATCATCCCTCACTGCCCTATCTCTCTCCCGTACCCCAACAATCTAGTATTGCCTTGTACCCCCCTCCTCCACATTTTGCATTACCCCATCTCTTCCTGGCCCCATTTTGGGCTAGATTCTAGTCATGATGCCTAAAAAATCGGCACAAAAAAAATACACCTAGGCACATTCTATAAACTACCCTTAAGGTTAGGCACAGTTTACAGAATACTCCTAAATTTAGGCATAGTTTATAGAATATGTCCAGCGCCCATTGCTTAAGACTATATTTAGTTGCAGCCATTTACGCCAACTAAAACCTGGTGTAAATTCCAACGCCTAAGTTACGCACAGAATGGGCATATTCTATAACACTGAGTGTAAATTCTAGGAACGCCCATGACCCCTTCCATGGCCACAATCCCTTTTCAGATCTGCATCTTAGAATTTGCATGCATCACTTTATAGAATACACTTAGAAAGTTTTGCGCATAAATTCTAATTAAAGCCAATTAGTGTCAGTAACTGCTTGTTAAGTGGCAATTATTGGCACTGATTGGCTTCTGCATTGCCCCATCTCTCTCCCTTTCCTCTCCCTCTTCCACTGGCTCACTCAATTTACGTGGTCTCCCACTCCTGTGGTCTTCTGCAACCCGCTTTGATGTAACTTCCTGTTTCTGGCTCCAGCTAGGCCAGTGGCAGCATGTACAGGGGAACATCACCATGCCTGCCTTCTGCTTGCTGCTGGCCACAGCTGCCATGAAGACAGATGGAAGGAGTGGACCTGGTGCAAGAGCAGGAGACCACATTAAGTGAGTGAGCCAGCAGGAGGGGAGTGGGGAAGGGAGACAGATGAGGCGAAGCAGGATTAAGGGGGGGGGGGGGGGGGAGACAGAGCAATGCTGGAGAGAGAGATGATGCCATTAATTACATTAAAATTTTTAACACACATTAAAAATGCCCTTGACCCACCCATGCCCCTCCCATAGGAAGACCCCCTTTGTAGTTGTGCAGATACACTTACAAGCAGATGATCAAAAGCCTCGCGTAGTTCCAAACAGTGCTCTAAAATAGCACTGGAACAGTGCGGGGCTTTACTACACTGATGATCAGAGATAATTGTTGGGGGGGTTGGTTGGTCGCCCACTAGGCCACCAGGGACTGTTTGTTAAGGGGAGTTAGGGGGGCTCGAGACCCACCGGATCTCCAGCCCTCCCTGAACCTGGGGGGGATCGTCGGGGGGCACCGGAGGTCCACCAGACCTCCAGTCCCCTGTCGCTGGCAAATGCATGCTGGACAGGGCTCACCATTCCTCCCCAATGATCTGTAAACCCTAACGCCAGCTCGGAGGTGGTGTAGGGTTTGCCGCGGCCAGTGACCCAATCTTTGGCACGCTGGCCACTGATAATTGGGGATGAATATGTTTAGCCCTGTTTAGCATGCATTTGCATGCTACTTGCATTCAGAGCCCTCGAGTGCGTTGTTTCACACGCTGGAGGGCTCTGATCATGGGGCATTAGCAAACACTGGCGCTAGTATGACGCTAATAGTCTCTAGCGCCGGCGTTTGCTTCTGATCATACCCCTGTTTGGCATTAGCCTATAACTGGGTGTGTAATTTTCTACCCCGATCTGTCATTTCAACCTCATTTTGGTGCCTTGCATCTATTATAGTGTGTTTTTGTACCGAACGTTGGGCATGGAATTCACGCATAACTTTACGCACTATTTATATAGTTCCCTACGTACTGTTTATTTTCATAAAATACTGTACATATCTCAAGGGTGATTTCCAGAATTTGTTTATATGGATAAATTGGTTATTTGAAATCTGGCTTCCCTTTCTGTATGTAAAACTATGCATTGTTGGTTCTTTGTTTGCGTAGCTGTCAGGATCTGTTTTACTTTGAATGCACCTGTTCTTTCCTGTCCTCCAGAAGCTGCCATCTAGATGGCCACCTATTCTTGCCTAATGGTTAAAATGTCCCTGGTTCACACTACGAAGAAGAAACTGGTGCAAGCTATTTTATTAAAACAAAAAAATCTGAGCTCTTTGGTGGGTTTGAAACACAGAGAGAGATACTTTCTAAACTTAATTTGTAAGGCACAAATAATCAGACATTACAGCAATTCTTCTTTTCTTTTCTTTTTTTAGCAAAATTGAAGTTCGAAGTGATGTCATCATTTCAATTGCTTAAAGCCACTTGGCTTTCTGAAGCTTGGCATATGTTCTGATGTGAAGCAAAAGGAGTACATCAAAAGGTTAGTGCCTGAGCCCAGGCTTAAAAATAAAAAAGAGGGAGAAAGGGAGAACCCCCAGATGACTTAAAGGTTCTTAAAAGTTAGTTGTGAAAAAAAGAAGGGCCTTCCTCTCCTGACAAATCACTCAAAGAGTAGCCTCCGGTCTGGATGTGGTCACAGTGCATACAGATAAGGTGACTGTCACTGTCTGTTTCCTCTGAAGCCTTGTTATTTTCTTCATTTGTGTTAGAGTGCATGTGATTTAATCAGGGATCCTCTCCCAGAAACTGCTATAAGACTCCTGAGCTAGCAAGGTACTTGTGACTTTATTACTGTTTTAGAAATGTTACCGTATCTTGATTATTATTTATTGAAGAATAGTCCTGTGTGGCTGCCTCCCTCTTGCTGGATACACCTTCCAATGTTGGAGTGACCTTGATGAGAAAGGAAGAGACGTCATCTATAGAGCTGACTCTTTGCTCATGCTGACTGAAATAATATTGGGCAGTGGCGTAGCTATGGGGGGAGGCACGGGGGCCTGGGCCCCCTGAAACTGGATCTGTGCCCCTGGTTTGGTCCCCAACCCCCGCCAGCTGAAGCGTTCTTTCCAGCATTGGTCTCTGGTGCCGCGGCATTTCCTGCCCTGCTCTCTCTTCCCCTCACATCTGGCGCGCTCATTTTAGTGAATCTCATTAAAATGAGCATGCCGGACATGACATGAGGGAAGAGAGAGTAGCCAGGACAGGAAATGAAAACGCACTTCAGCTGGGGGGGGGGGGGGTTATGGACCCCCTCCAGCCAAGGCATGTGCGGCAGCGGTAGTGCTTCAGCTGGCGGAGGTTGGGGACACCCGCCAGCCAAGGTATATGCAGCAGCGGCGGTGGGTAGGCGGGGGGGAGGGGGGGGGGGGAGTGACGGGTAGGTGGACCAAAATGTGCCCCCTCACTTTGGGATCTAGCCCCCTCCCACCTAAAGTTCTGGCTACGTCCCTGGTATTGGGTGAGCATAATTTAGAATTAACAGTTCTGTAAAAGAATTGTGATTTCTTGTCATGCCTGTGTTATCTATTTGATTAGGGTTGTTTGCCTTTATCAGAAGAATCTAGGAACAGTTCACTGAATATTCTGCAAAATAAAGTAAGACCACATGTAATAAGGGATTTCTTTTCAAAAAATTAACTTTGCACATCAAATATCTGACTTTTGCCTTTTTGTTAGTTATAGAATACATGGTGTGAAGCAAGGATCTCAAATATTTTAACAAACCAATTAATGCATGCATAGGTTATATTCCTTCAACTCATTAAAATAAATAAATAAATACATACATACACACCATGGGACATAATCTAGTTGTTGCAACGTAAAAGTTTATTTGCCTTGTATCCCATGGCAATATGAAATGTAGTGGAGTTAAATCTGTTTTGTGTTCTGTCTGTGGACCATTGGAATGTGTGTGAAACTTTCCTTGAGAAAAAAATAATTATTGCACAAAAGCCAGTCAGGTTATAGACATCATCACAGTACCGAGTCCCTTTTGTGCTCGATAGTGGGCGATGTGCTAGTGATGGGGGATCAATGTTATGATACCTCGTGACTTCAGCTTGATTTGAGCGCTGCATTATTTACTGTTTGCCATATAAAATTGCTCAATTTGATGTATAAGGTGGGGATTCATTCCAATGTATTGAAGTGGTTTGAGTCATATTTTAATAACCGATCTCAGGTTGTTTGCTGAAATCAGACGTTATCTCCTCCTAAGAAGCTGAGGAAAGGTGTCCCTTAGGGTTCCTTGTTTTCACCGAGCTGCTTTTAAATTTATATCTTGCAATATTGGCAGAGCGTTTGGACATTGTAATAATTTATTTACTTGTACACTTGATATACGGCAAAATTGATCCTTGACAGGCGACTAAGTGGTTTACAACACCAAATAAAATTTGACAATGCTGATGAAGGGGAAGAACAAGGGGGGTTGGGAAGGAGGGGAGAGAAGGGACAAAAAGAGAAGGGAAGGTGGGAAAAGGAAGGGAGAGAGGGGAGTAGGGGAAGAAGGGGGGGGGAGAAACCAGATAGAGGACAGAGAACTTAAGAAGTTGTGGAATCAAAAGAATTGGAGAAAGGTAGTGATTTCAAGAGCCTTTTAAAAGATTGTAAAGGCATGGATGCTCTAAGGGCAGAGGGAGACATTTCTAGAGTTTGGGGCCTAAATAACAGAATGTAGTGTCCCGGGACAGTGAGAGATGCAATGCTGTGGGGGAGAGAAGGTTATCGGAAGAAAGCAAAGACTTGGGGAGAGAGAGAGTAGGAATAAGCGGTTTATACAGGCATACAGGAGCATGAGGAAACTGCACTTAAAGACTAGCATAAGAAGTTTAAAGCAGATTCAAGCAGAGTCAGGAAGCCAGTGTTCAAGACAGAGAAGGGGAGTGTGACATGGTCAAAATGATGTGCATGATGTATAAGCTTAACGGTGGTGGACTGGATTAACTGGAGACATTTAATTACAGAGATAGGGAGACCAGCATAGAGGGAATTGCAGTAGTCGATATGAGTAATAACCAAAGCCAAGATCAGAGAGAGAATGGACTGAGCAGAGAGGAGAGGGCAAATGGAGCAGATACAGTGAAGAGTGAAGAAGGATGAGCGAACAACAGAATTGATCTGAGTTTTAAAAGTTAGCCTAGAATCAAAAATCACACCCAAAGTTTTAACAGAATTATGGAAAGTTAGCTGTTGAGTGTCAAGGAGGACTGCAGGAGGTAGAGGACAGAGAGGGCAGGGAAAATTTCATTTTTTTTGCAGATGATATTCAACTGCTTGTCTGTGTACAAGATAATCAGTCTCAAGTGATGTCCAATTTGAATTGTACATTGGTAATGTTGGAAAACTGGTTGAGACTCTATGAGCTGTTTCTAAATGTTGATAGATCTGTTGCTATGTGGCTATCTTGGAAATCTAAACCACTTGGTACTCAGCCAATGATGCAGGGTAAACTGATTCCTCTCAAAGATGAAATTATTACTCTGGGATTTCATTGCAATAATGCTGTGAAGTTTGACAAACATATTATTAGCGTTGTAAGCTCAAATTATGGCAGATTCGTCAGATGAAACCTTTTCTGGTCAAAATTGTTCATGCACTTGTAACTAGCAGACTCGATTACTGCAATTCACTGTTTCTTGGTTTAACAAAAACTTTAAGACAGTATATCAAATTATTAATTCAAATCAAGAAAACAAATTAGATACCACAGAATATTATTGGAGCTGTGTTCACTCTGAAGAGTTCTACATTTGCCTCTGGATTCTTGGGCAATTTACATGTGCAACTTAATTGGTAGTGAGCCAATCAGCACTGACAAGTGGTAGATAACCAATTATCAGCATTAATTGGCAATAATTGGAATTTATACACATCTTTTTAGGCGTATTCTGTAGCTGAAAAGAGGGCATGGTCAAAGGAGGAGTATGGGCATATTGGGGCATTCCTCAAATTTATGCACTTGGTTATAGAATTCAGGGGAACCAGGCCTAATTTAGGCGTTATTATTTGAACCAGGTTTTCAGTGGCATAAATGGCTGTGTCTAAATGTAGGTGTGTTCCCTGCCCCTAAGTGCTATTCTTTTAACCACAGCATGGTTTATAGAAAAGCACTATTTTCGGATGCGCCTATTTTTTAGACGCCATTTAGAGAATCTGGCCCTTGTTGTTGTGGATCATGTTGTATGGCAAGGGTTCTAAAACCTGTTCTGGGGGGTTTCAGGATATCCACAATAAATATGCAAGAGACTGATTTGTATACCAAGGAGATGGTGTATGCAGATCGATCTCCTATATGTTCATTGTGGATATCCTGAAAACCTGACTGGCTGGGGTTCCCCCAGAACAGGCTTTGGAATCACTGTTAAAACAAATGCTATGTAAGCCACATGGGAATGCCCATTTGCACTGCAGAAAAAGAATGGATTAGATCTCATTGCTGGATGTTTGAAATCTTGACAATTGAATTTGAGACTTACTGTTAAGGTAATGTCATAAGATCATGAAGCAGGCGCAAGCCCGAAACATGGCCATATCAGGCAGGTGACTTTTGTACCAACAAATGAACTAAGCATTATTACAGACTTATTGCATAATGCTTTGTTTCTTGATGTTTTCCAACTGTGTCTTCTGACTGTAGACAGTTGGTCTTTTTTTGTTTTTGCCTCTCTTCAATGGTTTGATTGTGGCATTTTCTAATATGGAAGACAGGAATTTCATACTGAAATAGTATTTTCAGAGAGAGGGGAAGGATGTTTTAGGAGCAAAAGTAAGGGCATTCCCAGTGTTTCTTGGGAAACACAGAAAAGGAAGAGGCAATTTTTATTGCTTCAGTCTGAAGTGCTACAATTTTTTATTCACGTGTGGCCATTACAGTGTGAGCCCCTACTGCCACCAGTTTTGTAGACTGTAGGTACTCATGTGCTAAACTTGTGTAAATTGGTTAGCATGCAGCAATATCAATGTGCTAACCGATTGGCATTGATGAGCCCGCTAACCGCCCCCAGACATTCCCCCTGCTCCAAAAAATAAATGTTATTTTTTAGCACATGGTAGTGCACGCATATGGCAAAATTACAGCGGGATTCCTTCAGCACACTCAGCAGCATGTCATTCTCTGCTGTGGTAAGCTTGCATTAGTGCTTACCACAGCTTAGTAAAAGATCCCCTATGTTTCTTATTCTGACCTCCGGGATTATTGGATCTCTCATTATAGTGGACTGGAGCTGAAATTTCCTATTGTTATACTTTAGTATGTTTTATTTCTTTTAATTCAACAAATATAAAATAATTAAAAAAGCCTTGGGCCAGCCCTGAAGCTTGTGGATATGCAATTCGGAAACAGAAATGAACTGCAGCACTAGCATGGTTTTGGTGCCTTCGTGGAAGCCTAATGCAGTCATACTTTTGCAGTGTTAAGAGAGAAATTTCCAAAAGATTTCACTTGAGTAACGAAGCAGTTACCTGGTGCAAATCAGAAGCTTAAAATTTCCCTCCTGCTCTTTGAATAAAAATATGCATGCCATTTCACAGCAGCAGCAGCAGGACAGAACCATCAGGAGCTTTATGATGCAGACTTTGCCTATACTGAAGTAGTGTATCTGTGATGCTGCTGGCCCTGAATTGTCAACGGGAAGCTCTATAGGGAGTTTTCCTGTAACATTTTACTTGCCTGGCCTTGTAATGGCATATAAGGTTGTAGAAAGAATGAAACAGAGGTTTGAGTTTGGTATAGTATCCAGCTTATAATCGAAAGACAAAAACGCCTATATTGCGACCTAAATCGGGAGATAGGCGTTTATCTCCCAAAAACGAATAACGCGGTATAATCGAAAGCTGAACTTGGACGTTTTCAACTGCACTCCATCGCGGAAGCGTACAAAGTTGACGGGGGCGTGTCGGAGGCGTGGTGAAGGCGGGACTGGGGCATGGTTATCACCCGAACAGAGATGGGCGCCTTTTGCCGATAATGGAAAAAAAGTATGCGTTTGTAGCTAGAATTTAGGGCACTTTTCCTGGACCCTGTTTTTTCACGAATAAGGCCCCAAAAAGTGCCCTAAATGACCAGATTACCACCAGAGGGAATCGGGGATGACATCCCCTGACTCCCCCAGTGGTCACTAACCCCCACCCACCACAAAAAATGATGTTTCACAACTTTTTATTTTCACCCTCAAATGTCATACCCACCTCCCTGGCAGCAGTATGCAGGTCCCTGGAGCAGTTGTTAGGGGGTGCAGTGGACTTCAGGCAGGTGGACCCAGGCCCATCCCCCCCACCTGTTACAATTGTGCTGCTTAATGCTTAGTCGTCCAACCCCCCCAAACCCACTGTACCCACATGTAGGTGCCCCCCTTCACCCCTTAGGGCTATAGTAATGGTGTAGACTTGTGGGCAGTGGGTTTTGAGGGGGATTTGGGGGGCTCAACACACAAGGGAAGGGTACTATGCACCTGGGAGCTCTTTACCTTTTTTTTTTTGTTTTTGTAAAAGTGCCCCCTAGGGTGCCCGGTTGGTGTCCTGGCATGTGAGGGGGACCAGTGCACTACGACTCCTGGCCCCTCCCACGAACAAATGCCTTGGATTTATTCGTTTTTGAGCTGGGCGCTTTCATTTTCCATTATCACTGAAAAACAAAAACGCCCAGCTCACAAATTGTCGAATAAAACATGGACGTCTATTTTTTTCGAAAATACGGTTCGGTCCGCCCCTTCACGGACCCGTTCTCGGAGATAAACGCCCATGGAGATAGACGTTTTCGTTCAATTATGCCCCTCTATGTCTGTTAACCCAATATAAATCATTGCAGGCCTAAAGGGGTCATTTTATAGAGATTTTACCTTGTGTAAAGCTAGTTTTACATATGAAAATGGTCTTCTAAAAATGTAAGTGGTTGGTATGTGTTTAGTGACAAGATGGTGTGTACTTATATACTCAGTCCCCTGGATTCTATAATGATCCCCCAAATTGGGGCGCAGATCTCAGATTAGTGCTCAAAATAATTAGTTAATGGGCTCCAATGATTTAGCTATTGTAGTTAACAAGCACTTAATTGGCACTAATTGTGAGGGTGTTGATCTGGCTATCTGTAATGATGGGCATCTAAATTGTATCACATGTATCAAAAGGGGGTGTGGCCATGGGAGGGGCATGGGCAGGTCAGGGGCATTCACAAAAGATGTGTGCAGTGTTATAGAATAGCGAGGATCTTTGTCTAACTTGACACCAGTATTTACACCAGGTTTCAGCTGGCGTAAGCCCTCATGCTTAAAGCTCGAGTGTGGAATTCAGCGCTCAATGCTATTGTATAAAAAGCGTACACCCCAGAGTGCCTTTTATAGGATAGCATTGAGCGCTGAATTTTATTGGTGCTTGATTTTCAATACTATTTGTAGAATTTCCCCCACTGTGTGTAAACATTCCTTGAGATACAGTTTGGGCAGAGAAGGGGTGTAATTGTGATATATGATGACACCACTGGCAGAATCATTATCCAATCAAGAACTCAATCCTTACATCTATGCTGATGATGTCACAATATATATCCCATTCAGAAATGATTTAACAGAAATCACAAAGAAAATCAATCACAGCTTCCAAATAATGAATTCATGGGCCGATGCATTCCAACTAAAGCTTAATGCTGATAAGACTCAATGCCTTATCCTTTCATCGCAATATAACAAGGTCAATTATGCTAATATTAACACTCCAAACCACGTTCTTCCTGTCTCTGATACTTTGAAACTCCTGGGAGTCACAATTGATCGAAATCTTACCCTAGAAAGCCACGCAAAAAATGTAACAAAGAAAATGTTCCAAGCAATGTGGAAACTTAAAAGAGTTAAACCTTTCTTCCTAAGGGAGATTTTTCGCAACCTGGTTCAGTCAATGGTGTTAAGCCATTTGGACTATTGCAATTCCATTTATGTCGGATGTAAAGCACAAATCATTAAGAGACTTCAGACAGCCCAAAACACTGCAGCCAGACTCATATTTGGAAAGGCGATATATGAAAGTGCCAAACCCCTTAGAGAAAAATTACACTGACTACCATTAAAAGATCTAATTACATTCAAAATCTGTACCCTGGTCCACAAAATTATTCATGGTGAGGCCCCGACATATATGTTTGACCTCGTCGATTTACCAACAAGGAATACAAAAAGTTTGTCACGTACTTTCTTGCATCTCCATTATCCCAATTGCAGAGAACTTAAATTTAAATCAATATGTGCATCTAGTCATAGGCGGTCGGTGGCCCAACTGTTTGGGGAGGCTAAAGGGGGCGGGGTTATGGGTGGAGCCAAGGGTGGAGCTTAAATCCATAATTGTCTGATAACACACAGAAAAAATAAAAATAAAAGTCACAATTAATACCTTTTATTAAATTTAGATATTAGATATGTATCATATATCAAAGAATAAAGTGGTTGCTCAAAGCATATACTAACCACAATCGCTCAACTGTAAAACACTATGCACAAATTTGTGCAAAAACACACTCAGAACCTTACTGTACCATAACACTAGGCAGACCCTAATACACCAATATACCACCCATATGGAAAATGCAGACCATCAACAATATGAAACAAGGGAGCATAATATCACAATTCTCATGTAGAGCCACAAAACACCCTTTTAGGGTGGATAGTGTTCACAATGAGCTCCTTTATTAAAGACTATATGTAGATCCTTCAAGAGGTAGTGTGTCATGATTTAGGCTCTAAAACCCTTTCTGATGTTTTGGTGCCACCTCAGTAAGGCCAACACACAATCTCTCCACTGCAAAACACTATACACAAACTTGTGCAAAAACACACTCATAACCTTAGCAAACCATAACAGCATTAATTCCAAGGACAGGACGAGCTACAACCTTATGCGTGGAAAGGCAGCACTGTAATTACACCGGGCTCTAAAACAGCAGCGCACAACCTAGTGAAACAAAAAAAAAAAACCAAAAAGGGCAGTAAATACTACACACTAGTAGAATACTGCACCTTCATTACACATGAAAAACACATGACACAACAGATATGAAGGCAAAACTGGAAAGTTACCTCAAGAAGTCAGACTCAGCATGCAGCAATACTAGAAAAATTGAAACTTACATGCAAAATATCACAGATGCACATTTCCAAAAGCTGACATATTCCAGTTAATAAATTCTGAATAAAATACTTTTTTTTAACCTTTGTTGTCTGATCATTTAGTTTTTCTATTCGCTTTGGTCCCAGTGTCTTCTTTCAATTTGATATTTTTTCTCTCACCATGTCCACCATCCTCCTGTGTCCTTATGCGTCCTTGTGTGTCCTTTTGTGTCCTGTCTACCATCTGTAGCCCTGTCCCTATCCTTTCTCCAGTTTCAGCATCTGCCCTCAAAGTGTTCCGATCCAACCCTTAAATTCAGCAATTTTCCCTCCATCCATATCCAGCATTTCTCCCCTCCCCTCCATCCATGTGCATGTACTTCCTTTGTCTTTCCTTCCCTCCATCCTTGTCCAACATTTCTCCTCTGTTCCCTGCCCTCCACTCCATCCATGTCCAGATTTCTCCTCTCTTCCCTCCCCTCCATCCATCCATGTCCAGTACCTTCCCTCTTTCTCTCCTACCCTTCCATCTAGTGTCATCCCTCTTTCTCTCTCCATCCTTCTACCCATTACCCTCGCCCAATCCTTCTGTCTATTGTCTCCCTCTCCTTCCATCCATTGTCTCCCTCTATATCTCCTTCCTTCTAAACAGTTCTCTCTCTTGACCCTTTCCCATTCAGCATGTCCTCTCTATCCCCATCCTACCAGTGTCTTCCCTCTTTCGGCCCCCTCCTTCCAGTTTTTCCCTCTTTCTTCCTCCTTTCATTCAGAATTTCTCCGTCTGACAGCTAGGGTCTCCCCCAGTTTCTCCCCAGCAGCTTCTCTCTCCTGCCCATGTCTCCTCTTTCTCCCGCCATCTTTCCACTAATCTCTCTCTCTGTACCCCTCTTCCATCCAGCATCTTCTTTCTGGCTCTCCCCTGCTCTCTTCCATGTCCCCTCTTTCTCTCACCATCTCTCTCTCTGGCTCTCCCCTGCACTTTTCCACTTTCTCTCTCTCTCCTCCAGCGTCCTCATGCATCTCTCCTCTCCCTCATGCATCCCACCTTTCTCTTCCCTCCCCTTCTTGCTTCCATCACTCTTACTCCTTTCTCCACCCCCCCTTTTCCTATTCCCATGCCCTGCCATTGCTTTCCTTCCTCCCTCTTCCCCTTAGATGTGGCATCTCACATCCTCCTCTCTCCACCCCCCTTTCCCTTTGGTCGGTCTGTCTGTCTGGCATCGCTTCCCGTCCCCCCCCCGGACTAGTGCAGTACCGTATCGCTCTCCCCCTCCGCTCCTGTCACGTCGTCTTTCAACGAGGCTTCCTTCCTGTAGCATCAGCAATGATGTAAGCGCCGTTGCTTTCAGCCTGACCCGGAAGCACTCTCTGAACAGCTTCCCGCGTAGGAGGGACGCTGTCCAGAGAAGGCTTCCGGGGCAGGCAGAAAACAACGGCACTTACATCATTGCTGATGCTACAGGAAGGAAGCCTCGTTGAAAGACGACGTGACAGGAGCGGAGGGGGAGAGCGGCACCGCACTAGTCGGGAGGACGGGGGGGGGGGGGTAAGATCGGGACCGTCGCGCACCAGTTCGGGGGGGGGGGGAGGGAGCCGGGAGGGAGATGTTCATGAGCTGCACCCGCCCCGCCCTTGCTGCACTTCTGGCTGGGAGGCTTAGCCTCCCCAAGCCTCTTATACCAAGCGCCTATGCATCTAGTTTCTCCTACATTTGTACGCAACGTTGGAATGCACTGCCGAATGCCATAAAAACAACACATGATTTGGCAGCCTTCTGGAAACTATTAAAGACTAACCTGTTCAGAGAGACTTATCAAAAGGACCCTTCTTTAAAAAAAACAGGACATCAGAACTGTACCAGAATTAGTTAACATTGAATTATTCTTATTTTGGTTACTTTATCACATTGTCATTATTGAACGCTTTTCAGTACCCTTGATTTCAGCACCTGAAATGTATTGATGACCGATTTTACTCTGATTGGAACATTCTTCTGTATTTCTTATTCCGGAAATGGCAATCGCCACTACGGTATTTGTAAGCCACATTGAGCCTGCAAAGAGGTGGGAAAATGTGGGATATGAATGCAGAAAATAAATAAATAAATGTGCATATTTTATATGCACACATTTACAGCAACTTTGGAGCAGGTGTAAATGTGTCTGTCAGCACTGTCCCCCTGATTCTATAAAAGTCACCAAAATTGTGCGCACAAATAATTGAATAATGAGCTAATTAGCATCAATAGTTGGCTTTTTAACAAGACATTATTGGCACTAAGTAGATTAAATTGAAATTTGCGTGCTTGTAAAAAAAATGGAGGAGTGGAAATGGGAGGTCATGGGCAGATTGGGGGTGTTCCTAGCACATAGAATAAGGGGGATATGTGCCCCAATTTATGTATATTTACACCATGTTTCAATTGGTGCAAATGGCCATGCCTAATGTTAGGCGCGACTCCCGGGCATAAGCGCTATTCTATAAACCACGCCTAACTTTAAGCACGGCTTATAGATTAGTGCTTTTTTCAGCACCATGGGGGGGAGGGGGGGGTGGATTCTGTATATAGTGCCTAAAAAAATCTACTTGGATAACATTTCTGCCAAAGCATATTCTGTATGCTGTGCCTAGATTTAGGCGCAGTATATAGAATACGGTTAGTTGATATCCCAGCGCCTACAAGTACGCACATCCATTTACACCAATGAAAACATGACGTAAATCCCGGTGCGTAGATTTAGGCACAGAGGGCCATATTCTATAACTGCGCACATAAATTTCAGAATGCCCACAAAACACCCATGTCCTTTCCCCCTTTTTGTCTGTGTGCGTTAGAAGTTAGGTGCCGTTTTTTACAGAATACGCTTAGTTGTGCATGTAAATTCTAATTATTGCAAATTAGTGCTCATTAATGCTTAAGTGCTGTTATCAGTGCTAAGTAGCTTATTAAGCCAATTAAGTTATGCATGCTGTTATGATTTTGGCGCAGATTTCTAGCCATGCTATATAGAATCCAGGGGCATATGTAGAATTCACCCTTATAGGGGCTGCTTCTGGATGTCTGTTTTATAAAGGCATATGAATTGCCTATGTTGATTTTATAAAACAATACATCTTCAACAAACATTTCACATAAATCAAATTTCATCAACTAATTATTTAAAGTTATGCCATGTAGGTTGTTATTCCTATATATGAGACATTCATAAATAAGGCAGACACCCGCACATCATTTTCACAAGTTTCTAACACAGCCTTTTATCATTTTTTTAAATCATGTGTCCAAAAATGGTGGAAGCAAAATATAACTCTATTGAAAGTAACATCTTAATTTAGTTGTCCAATATAAGCTGTTCCACTGAAAAGAAGCAACCAACCAGCAACACAATCATGTTTTGAGCAGGCAGTTCCGAGTCAGGGTTTGCTCTCCATTACTGATTCCTAAAATATACACCTTTCAGGACTTCTCACATACACATCCTGTTATAAAATCAGGCCCAAAGTATGTTGATGTTCGACCCTGTTTCATATTTTTCGAATCGTACATCAGGTGAGATGTAGGGTAAATTACTTCATTAGTGATGTGAGTCATTTGAAGATTACCAGCATTTTACTTGAATTATTCGAGAGGCTGCTTTTGTATTATTTCTGGGATAAGCAGCATAAAATGTATTGTAGTTTTTTGGGGATCTTGCCAGGTATTTGTGACCTGGAGTGGCCACTGTTGGAAACAGGATGCAGGGCTTGATGGACCTTTGGTCTGTCCCAGTGTGGCAATACTTACGTATTCTGTGTAAAAGGTTGTACGTGTCTGCATAACATCACATATTACAATTCTGATGCTTTTTGACATAAGTTCCTTAGTGTAAGTTTTAAGTATCTGTATTATTGCATAGCAATGTTGATTGCTATTGGTATTTCTAATTGCAGTCATTCTCAGTACAACATTTGCACATTGTTGTAGCATCATATCCATAGCACCAGTGTTTATTATGCTCATCTTTGATTCATGTATCCATCCTGCCCTGATGACAATGAAGTATGTTCTTAATGAGCACAGATTAAAGAGAGAGATTTTGTTACTGCAAATTGAAGGACAGGTAGAATTTCTGTATTTACTTCAGAGCAAAGATAGTCTTGGTAAAAATAAAAATAACTTCTCCCAACTCAACCTCTACCCGTTTGTCTTAGGGGAGGAAGATCTCACAGATTTGCTTATAAACTTTCGTATTCCTTCTGTGCAGCTTTCATGTCCCTGCAGTTTGATCTCAAGTGCAGCATCTCTCCTTCTAGTGCTATTCAGGCTGCTAAAAACAGTTGCCGAGCTTGAGTCCCCAAAGAAATTATTAATTATCTGGTTAATGTGCATCAAGCTGAGTGAGTATGAGATTAATCACCAGCACTGGGATGAGCTGCTGAAGTGGATTTTGGCTTTTCGTCTCCTGTCATCCAGTAATGGCTTTTCCTTCCTTCACCATCAGGTGAACAGGTGCAGAGATGCTGTATTTTCATTTTCCTGGAGTCGGAAACAGCCGGTGGCTAGGTGGTACCTTTTTCTCAGTCCTGCTGCATGAGCAGTTTGCATCATAGAGCACTACCTGCTGAGAATGTTCTACTTGCAGGAGCTCTTCAGAAAATGACAATTGCCCCCAATCCCATGCCTCTGCAGGCTTTCATGCTCACCACGATTGCTACAGCCCCCTACATTCCTTTCTCTATCTTATAGATACACCAAAGAGTGTACAGTATATAGCTAACGGCTGAGTGGACCGAGCTTACTCAACATTAACATTTACTAAACTCATGTATTCTCAGTAAATGATTATTGTGTTGAAAATGTGAAACTGTGGCTCTGTGTGTATTTGCTTGGGGGCCCTTTTACTAAGCCACGTAGGTGCCTATGCGTGCCCAACGAGCGTCAATTTTGAGTTACCGCTCGGCTACCAAGTGGCCCTTGCGGTAATTTCATTTTGATGCGCGTCCGATACGAACTCTGGAAAATATTTTTATTTCTGGCGCGCGGGCAGTAAATGTCATTTTACGCATGTAGACCATTACCGCCCGGTTACCAGAGTGGAGGAGTAGCCTAGTGGTTAGTGCAGTGGACTTTGATCCTGGGGAACTGAGTTCGATTCCCACTGCAGCTCCTGGTGACTCTGGGCAAGTCACTTAACCCTCCATTGCCCCTGGTATAAAATAAGTACCTGAATATATGTAAACCGCTTTGAATGTAGTTGCAAAAACTTCAGAAAGGCGGTATTTCAAGTCCCATTTCCCTTTCCCTTACAGCTAGGTCAATGGCTGGCGGTAAGGTCACAGACCTAAAATGGACGCATGGCAATTTACATTTTAAAAAAGGCATTTTTTTACAGATGCGCTGAAAAATTATTCGGTGCGCAACAAAAACACGCATCTACACTATCACAGGCCATTTTTCAGCGCGCTTTTGTAAAAGGGCCCCTTGGTTTGGATATGTGGTTTCCCAAACTTGCATTACATTATTATTATTATTATTGTTGTTGTTGTAAGTGTGCTGATTAAAGTGGCAGTTAAGAGGATGGTATATAGCAAACCTTTATAAATAAAAACATAGAAATAGAGAATAGGAGGGCAGGAAGGGGCGGAGTCATGGGGAAGTATTGTAAGGCCCATCTAGGGGTCGATGCTCTAAGGTTCGCAGTTGAGTGAAACTATTCCATGAAACCAGCGCAGAAGAATTGCCGCAGCAAAAGTGAAAAGAGCACCATGTCCAAAAGGAAAGAAAGAAAATAGGAGAGAGAGAAGAACAATAAAATCTGAGCTTTAATAAAAACAAGCCATATCGCTGTGGAAGCTAGAGGGTCCCTGAACAGCTGTTTGTAGCTAGTTGCACATCAAAGGCTTTTTCAAAGAGGATGTCTTCAGGAGGGTACTAAATTTTGGGATGAGAGGCTTCAAGTCAAATAATGGAAAGAAGGGAATTCCAAAGAGAGGGAGTGAGCTAGGAAAAGGCTTGTTTTTTTTTTATTTTTGTTGATTCATAGTGAACTTGTTTGAATGGAGGGATCTGAAGGCAGTTGTCACTGTTAGGCAGATGATCAAAAGCCCTGCACTGTTCCAAACAGCGCTCTAAAATAGCGCTGGAACAGCGCGGGGCGCTATTAGACCAGCACAGGCAGCTCCTTGTGACTCTGGGCAAGTCACTTAACCCTCCATTGCCTGCCGCATTGAGCCTGCCATGAGTGGGAAAGCGCGGGGTACAAATGTAACAAATAAATAAATAAATAAATAAATAAAATATGATCAGAGATAATATCATGGGGTAGAAGTGTGGGCGAATTGTGCCGAGCATGCGCTCAGCACAATCCTCCTGCACTTGTTTGGACAGGTCTGGGCTGTTGAAAGCCCAAACCTGTCATACACAGGGACTGGAGGTCCATGGCACCACCAGGCCCTGACTACCCCTACCCTGAGCAACGGGGGCTGGAGGTCCGGCGGACCTCCGGTCCCCCCGATGATCCCATCCCCCTAGGTTCAGGGAGGGCTGGAGATCCAGTGGGTCTCCAGCCCCCCAAAACCCCCAGAAAATGGTCCCTGGTGGTCCAGTGGTCGCCGGCCAAACCCCCTCCCCTCCCCTCCCAGCGAGCGACGGGAGGGCTGGAGGTCCGCTGAACCTCCATCCCACCCCAACTCCCCCTCCCCCAGCATTGTCTGCCGAATCCCTGATGGTCCAGCGTGAAAAAGAACCCCCTCCCGGCCCCCCTACCTTTTAGTTGGAGGAGGGAGGTAGCCTGCCTCCCTCCTCTTCCTTGGGTTGACGACGCACAAAATGGCGGCACCCAGCCCCGCCCAGTACATCCTGGGATGCGCGGGGCTGGGCGCCGCCATTTTGTGCATCGTCAACCCAAGGAAGAGGAGGGAGGCAGGCTACCTCCCTCCTCCAACTAAAAGGTAGGGGAGCCGGGAGGGGGTTCTTTTTCACGCTGGACCATCAGGGATTCGGCAGACAACACTGGGGGAGGGGGAGTTGGGGTGGGATGGAGGTTCAGCGGACCTCCAGCCCTCCCGTCGCTCGCTGGGAGGGGAGGGGAGGGGGTTTGGCCGGCGACCACTGGATCACCAGGGACCATTTTCTGGGGGTTTGGGGGGGCTGGAGACCCACTGGATCTCCAGCCCTCCCTGAACCTGGGGGGGGGGGGTCGTCAGGGGGGACTGGAGGTCTGCCGGACCTCCAGCCCCCTGTTGGCAGGTTTGCTTTGGGGGGGGGGGGGCCTGCCAGCATGCAACTGCATGCTGGACAGGGCTCACCATTCCTCCCCAATGATCTGCAAACCCTAACGCCAGCTCGGAGCTGGCGTAGGGTTTGCCGCAGCCAGCGACCCAAATTTTGGCGCGCTGACCGCTGATCATTGGCGATGAATGCGCTAAGCCCTGTTTAGCATGCAAAGAAAAGCTATGAGAATGGTATGGGATTTGCGTTAAAAGACGTATGAGGAGAGACTTGCTGAACTAAACATGTATACTCTGGATGAAAGGAGAAACAGGGGTGATATGATACAGATGTTCAAATATTTGAAAGGTATTAATCCGCAAACGAACCTTTTCCGGAGATGGGAAGATGGTAGAACGAGAGGACATGAAATGAGATTGAAGGGGGGCAGACTCAAGAAAAATGTCAGGAAGTATTTTTTCACGGAGGGAGTAGTGGATGCTTGGAATGCCCTCCCGCGGGAGGTGGTGGAAATGAAAACGGTAACGAAATTCAAACATGCGTGGGATAAGCATAAAGGAATCCTGTGCCAAAGGAATGGATCCTCAGGAGCTTAGTCAAGATCGGAAGGCGGGGCTGGTGGTTGGGAGGTGGGGATAGTGCTGGGCAGACTTATACGGTCTGTGCCAGAGCCGGTAGTGGGAAGCGGGACTGGTGGTTGGGAGGCGGGGATAGTGCTAGACAGACTTGTACGGTCTGTGCCAGAGCCGGTGGTTGGGAGGCAGGGCTGGTGGTTGGGAGGTGAGGATAGTGCTTGGCAGACTTATATGGTCTGTGCCAGAGCCGGTGGTTGGGAAGAGGGGCTGGTGGTTGGGAGGCGGGGATAGTGCTGGGCAGACTTATACGGTCTGTGCCCTGAAGAGCACAGGTACAAATCAAAGTAGGGTATACACAAAAAGCAGCAAATATGAGTTATCTTGTTGGGCAGACTGGATGGACCGTGCAGGTCTTTTTCTGCCTTCATCTACTATGTTACTGTGTTACTATTTGCATGCTACTTGTGCAAAGAGCCGTCGAGCGCGTTGTTTCACGTGCTCGAGGGCTCTGATCATGGGGCGTTAGCAAACGCCGGCACTAGTATGGTGCTAACAGCCTCTAGCGCCGGTGTTTGCTTTTTATCATCTGCCCATGAGTAATCAGAGAATCCTAGAAGGGATTTAGGGAATAATTAGGGAGGAGAGATAAGAGGGGATACCATTGTTTTAAAAAAGCATGTTGTGGCAAGTCCCTTACCCACAACCGATCCTAACCTGACACCTCTTCCCTCCCCCCACTCTGGTGTCTAGTGGCATCCACCATGACTAGACCACTCCACTCCTTTTCCCTAACCTAAAAAATATGGTCCAGTGGTTCCCCAGCCCCTGGTCCCAACCCCTACCTCCTTACAGTCAAAAATGCCCTGGTGGTCCAGTTGCCCCTCTGACCCCTTCCCTCTCTGAAGTCAAAAAACGCCCTGGTGGTCCTGTGAACCCCGTCCGCCCCCCCTCCGGCTAGGCCAGGCCAGGCCAGGCCTCCCAGTCACGGTCTAGTGGAAGCCGAGCTCACTCTTCAGACCCCCATACCTTGTAGAAAGCAGGAGTGATGCCCACTTGCTCTTGCTTCTCTGAGTGTCATCTTGAAAATAGCAGCACCCTGCCCCACGTGGTGCATCCTGGGATGCACTGAATGGAGCAAAACTACCATATATATAGCCTAGCTATAGAGGGAAGAGGGAGCCAATGCTCAAAGGAGTTGGGTCAGGAGGGGGGCATATTTTTTGGTAGTTCTAGCTGCAATGTGTGCCTTTCTGGTGCTCTAGGAAACTTTTTTTCTTAGTGCGGCACTAACTCGGCGGTAATTGGGCATCACCACGTGCTGCCCATTTACCGCCGGGTTACCGCCGTGGCTCTTTCCGCCACCCGGTAAGTGCTCCCCGCTGCATGGCCATGCGGTAAGAGTTATGTTACCGCATGGCCATTTTGGGGGGCGTTTTACCGGCTGCGCGAAAAATGGCCCACACTGCTGCCACAAGGCCCTTTTTCCCGCAGATTAGTAAAAGGACCCCTTAGTCATTTCATGAAAGTATGTATGCAAGTTTCATGGCATATACTTTCACTGTGGGCATGCACAGGAGCAGAGCCTGCACTTTCATAGATTATAGAATCCCCTTATTTACAGGTATACTTGCAGAAAGTATGTGCTAACATTTACTTCAGGCCTTAAGCTGGTAGTAAGTGCTAATCCTAAAGGAACACATGTTCTATCATGCCTACACTAGTATTTTATAACGTCAAGTAAGCACATATCTGACTTTTCAAATAGTCATAAATTAGGTGCATGAAAATACGCATTAACCAGGCATGACTTTATAAAATTGCCCACACTATCCTATAAAGGACACTCCAGGATGAGCGCACTTTATGGAATTGTGTTGGGAGCCAAATTCTGTGCTCAACTATGGGTGCGAGGACGTACACCAACTGAAACCAGGTGCAAATCCTGCTACGCAAGTTGGGCGTGCATTCGCACTGTTCTAAAATACTACGCACAATTTTCCAGAATGCCCCTGACCTGCCCATCCCTCTCCTGTGGAAATGCCCTTTTTGCAGTTGCACACAGATACACTTGGATGCTATCCTATAACAGGGTGAGTAAGCGTATTTCCGTGCCAGTTTGTCATTTCACCCTGTTTTGGCACCTTGCATCCATTAGAATGCATTTCTGCATTGAAAGTTGGCAGTGAAAGTTGGGCACAGAATTGGCACCTATTTTTAGGCACCATTTATAAAATTCCCTCCTTTATGTATGAATCGAAAGTTTCTCTGAATGTGCGCATATTTCCTTTAAAAAAAGCATAAGTTTGTCCAGATTGGGTGGAGGCCGGAGAATGGATTTATACACATATTTTGCAAAACACACTTATACATGCTGTTGTTCTGATTTATCTTGGCCTATAGGACCAAATTCTGTACATGGCGCCCCAAAAAATAGTGCTTAGCTCTATTCTATAAACGGCATTTAAATTTAGATGTTGTTTATAGAATAGTGCTTAGCACCGGGAGCTGTCACTACATTAAGGCGCAACCATTTATACCAATGAAACCCTGATGTAAATCCCCATTCCTAAATTAGAAGCGGGTCCCTGTTATTCTATAGCAACGTGCATAAATTGTGAAAATTCCCCATCCGCCCATAACCCTCCCATGGCTGCGCCCCTCGGACCTGTGCCTAAATTTACGTAGGTAGATTTTATTTAAATCCAGTTAGTACCAATAATTGCTTAAGCCAATTATCAGCACTAATTGGCTCATTCAATTAAATTGTATGCACAAAATTTGCGTGTGATATTTTTACCGAATTTATAGAATTTGGGGGATATTGTCTTAGATATATATTTTTAAGTGGCTGTGTGTTTGCTTTCCTATTACACAATGCATTTCCTTTCTTGACTAAGATTTATTAACTAATTGTACTTTTATTAGAAAAGGCAGTATATCAAATTTTAAATAAACATATTAACGTGTATTAAAATGCACAAACCTGAACACAGATGCCGAACTGGTAAATTTTTTGCATTAATATAAGTAGATGTACCTACATTTTCCAATAACACCCATGTTAATGTTCCTACTTTAAGGCTAGCAAATTAATTTATTAAATGTCATTAAGGTTTGTTAACATGAGCTAATTAATGCTCCTTAATGACCAATATTAACACACTTTACCACACTGGCCTCTTAGATAGGGTTGTCTGCAGTTCTGTAAATGAAATTCAATAAACTAGCTTTTTTTTTTTCTTTCCAACCCAGCAGAGGTTAGAAAGGATTATACAAAAGGGGTTAGGGATATCTGTTTGTTTGTCTGTCTGTCTGTCTGGGGGCAAATAACACTCCAAAAATGTGAGTGAATGAGATGAATCTTGGCATGAGGGAAAAAACAGTAAAAAAGGCACAATATGAAAAAGGGCCAAATTAGATTGGGAGTTCCAGAGAGACAAGTCCCTTAAATTAACCTAATGCATTTCTGTGGGAGAAGGAATTCTAGCTTCTGTAGCAGAGAATAATTGACGAAATGGGACTTGATATACCACCTTTCTGAGGTTTTTGCAACTACATTCAATGCGGTTTACATATATTCAGGTACTTATTTTGTACCAGGGGCAATGGAGGGTTAAGTGACTTGCCCAGAGTCACAAGGAGCTGCAGTGGGAATCGAGCTCAGTTCCCCAGGATCAAAGTCCACTGCCCTAACCACTAGGCTACTCCTCCACTAAGCTTAGTATGTGGGAATAAAATAGTAAAAAGACACACTGAGTTAGAAAATGGGCCAAATCAGATCAGTGGTTCCAGAGATATGAGAAACCAAAATATGGTCCAATGCATTTCTGTGGAAAAGGAGCTCATGGTAGCAGTTAGAGAACAGAGCAAGGCAATTTAAAAGGTGAAATTTGCAGTTCATTGATGCCCCCAATCTGCAAGAAAACATGTCCCCTCACAGCTGTCTTGCCCCTCCCACATCTGTCACACCACCCCACAAAAATCCTTATCTCTAAAAACTACCCCCACACAACTGCCCCACTAACCTGCTGTTGCCAGCACCCAAAACTAACCCCTACAAATGTCACACCATGCCATGTACTGCCCCTACACCCCAAAACCCCCTTTCAACTGTCACAGCATCCTTTAAACCGTTCGACCTCCTTCAAACTACCCCACCCCCAAAACTACCCCCAACACCCACACAGACACAACATAGAAAAGACACAGGCTCACACATACACAACATAGAAGAGACACAGATTCACATATACATACACAAAACATAGAAGAGACACAGACTTACATACACACACATCATAGAATGTTAATATTTCCCTATCCCTTTACTTCATTTTCTTTGTTATTGATGCAAGACTACTGGACGACCTAGGTGAAACTTCAGCCTCATTCCTCCACCCCCCTCATCAACGTTCAGGTCCTTAACCCATTAGATCTCCTCTCCAAGATTTTGATAATTATCTATTCTAGTCTAATATTACATGAGTGCTTCTATTCTATTTAACCCAAGTGCAGCTCAAGGCGGATTACCAAACCAGCCAAGGTCTCCTACAGGTCTAAGCGTTGTTCCAATGTCATGTTGTGGCTAATGCAGCACCGGTTTTTAAAAAAGGGTTCTAGGGGTGATCTGGGAAATTACAGAACAGTAAGCCTGACTTCAGTGCCGGGCAAAATAGTGGAAACTATTATAAAGAATAAAATTACAGAACACAGACAAACATGGTTTAATGGGACAGAGTCAGCATGACCAGATGTATCCACGGTGACCATAGGTGGCCTGACTGGGAACAAACTGCTCATCCACACCAGAGAACCTTACTACAAGGCTATAGCCACTCACCCCTGACACACAACCACCACCTTTATTTCCATTATGAGCCCCCTTCAATAGAGGCTTTTCCGCTTCTTTAAACCGCTCTCACACATGTCTCTTCAGGGCCAGCAATCACAGTGAATGAACTTGCTGCTCCTCTGAGTTCCGGTCCTGAGTGTCATCTCCTTGATTCACACTTTGACAGTCTGTACTGCTTCTTGCACTGCTCTGACCTGGAGCCTGGCAGAGAGGGAGTGCTCTGTGTATCTGGACTCAATGAGGGGCATTTTCGAAAGAGACGTCCAAGTTTTGATGGGGACATCCTTGCACAACGTCCCCATCCGGGGGGGGGGGGGGGACCCATATTTTTGAAACAAGATGGATGTCCATCTTTCGTTTCGATAATACGGTCAGGGACGCCCAAATCCTGAAATTTGGTTGTCCTTAGAGATGGTCGTCCCTAGACTTGGTCGTTTCTGATTTTTGGCGATAATCAAAACCAAGGACGTCCATCTCAGAAACAACCAAATGCAAGCCATTTGGTTGTGGGAGGAGACAGCATTTATAGTGCACTGGTTCCCCTGATATGCCAGGACACCAACTGGGCAACCTAGGGGCACTGCAGTGGACTTCATAAATTGCTCCCAGGTACATAGCTCCCTTACCTTGTGTGCTGAGCCCCCCTAAAACTCACTACCCACAACTTAACACCACTACCATAGCCCTTATAGGTGAAGGGGGGCAACTAGATGTGGATACAGTGGGTTTCTGGTGGGTTTTGGAGGGCTCACTGTTTCCTTCACAAACATAACAGGTAGGGGGTGGGCCTGGGTCCGCCTGCCTGAAGTGCACTGCACCCACTAAAACTGCTCGAGGGACCTGCATACTGCTGTGATGGATCTGAGTATGACATCTGAGGCTGGCATAGAGGCTGGCAATCAATATTTTTAAAGATGTTTTTTGAGGGTGGGGGGGGGGGGGGGTTAGTGACCACTGGGAGAGTAAGGGGAGGTCATCCCCGATTCTCTTCGATGGTCATCTGGTCATTTCGGGCACCTTTTTGTGCCTTAGTCGTAAGAAAAACACGACCAGGTAAAGTCATCCAAGTGTTCATCAGGGACGTCCTTGTTTCTTTTGATTATGGGTCGAGGACATCCTAGTGTTAGGCACGCCCAAGTCCCGCCTTTGCTACGCCTCTGATATGCCCCCTTGAGCTTTGGCCGTTCCTGCGACGGAGAGCAGTTGGGGACGTCCAAAATCAGGTTTCGATTATACCGATTTGGACGACCCTGTGAGAAGGACGCCCATCTTCCGATTTATGTCGAAAGATGGGCGTCCTTCTCTTTCGAAAATGAGCCCAAATGAGACCTCTATTAGCTGTTGAGCTAAGGTCTCTCTCTGACAGCAGCTCAGATATTCAAGACGCCAAGATATGAGATCCGACTAATTATGTTAACTGCTGCTTCCAATCGGGGAGTTTTGGAGGCTTCGGGGAATAGTTCCTCAATCACCCTTACACTTAGGAGCCATTAAAAAGGTAAAATAAAGCAGAACAGCAGTAATCCAAAGATAATAATAAGAGATGGGATCTGTGTTCAGTAGAACATATCTGAAAAGTCAATTGCAATCTTGGATCATGAGCTTGCATTTTTTCTAAGCTCAAACCAGGCTGCTTCGAATATACACCTCATCGGCATAGGTTTTGCAAAATAAAACCCCAAACCAAAACAAAAAAAACTCTTGTGAGTTTCTTAACTCACGTTGAATGCTGATAACACATTCAGACTAGATTGTGTGTCCTAACAATGCTTGTAACATGCATTAGCACTTTTAAAAGCATTAGCGCACATAAGTATATTGACTTGTTGGTTTACCCTAGTGATTGTGACAGGTTGGTTTACCAACTTTTCCCCGTTATAGGCACACCATGTCTATGTCTGTTTTGATGTGTTAGAAAGTTAATTTCCAAGAAAACTGCCAAGGCTAGTTGCTAGAAATATTTTGTTTTATCGTTTTTGCAAGAATAAAAGATGGACTTCAAAACCTTCAATTAGACTGGAGAGCAATCTGTGCATGGCATAGGAACTGGCTCTGGAAATGATACAGCACTGTGCTGTGAAATAGGCAAAAGACTGTGGCAGGTGATTTGAATTTTATAGTAGACTGTCCTGGATACAGATGTGGGGGGAATGGGAGATGCAGTTCAGTAAGGAGAAAAATATTCTGTGCTCTGAAGCAGTAGGTTTTTTTTTATGGAAACTTGGTTCTGTATGACAGGAATGCATAAAAAGTGCTACTCACAAGTGTGTATTTTCTGTTTTTGTAGACCTCCCTCCCCTCCTTTCTGTTTTTAAAAGAGGGTACATTTCAAAGTTCTTTACCCATATAGCAGTGGCGTAGCCAGACTTCGGCGGGAGGGGGGTCCAGAGCTCGAGGTGAGGGGGCACATTTTAGCCCCCCCCCCCACGCCACCATCCCTCCCCCCCCACACCGCCATCACCGTCAGGTACCTTTGCTGGTGGGGGACCCCAACCCCCGCCAGCCGGTCCTCTTCTCCGGCACGGCCACGTTGCTGGCTGATCTGCAAGGCTTCGTTCTGTTTCTGTGAGTCTGACATCCTGCATGTACGTGCAGGACGTCAGATTCACAGAAACAGAATGAAGCCTTGCAGATCAGCAATGCAGCCGCGCCGGAGAAGAGGACCTCGGCTGGCGGGGGTCCTCCGCCAGCAAAGGTACCCGATGGCGGCGGCAGGGGAGGGTTGGCGGCAGGAGGGGGTCGAGAGGGTCATCCGCAGGGGAGGCCAGGGCCAAATCTACGGGAGCCCATGCCCCCATGGCCCCACGTAACTACGCCCCTGCCATATAGAATGACCTATCTGAAAATTGTGCTGCTCAGATGTGGCTAAAAGTATGTGCAGTTTCCAAAGCATGCACACTTTTTGCTGCATCAGAAAGAACTCTTCGTGTGACCTGTTTAGGATGGGGTAGTAAAATAGCATGGAGTGGCGAAATAGCCTAATGGTTAATGCAATTGAACCTGGGGAACTGGGTTCAATTTCCACTGCAGCTCCTTGTGACCCTGGGCAAGTCAGTCAACCCTCCATTGCCCCTGGTTATAAAATAAGTACCTGAATATATGTAAACCGCTTTGAATGTAGTTGCAAAAACCTCAGAAAGGCGGTATATCAAGTCCCATTTCCCTTTCCCCCTTTCCCTTATGACAACACAATATCAGAAGTGAGCCATGGATCGGGCAATGAAGCCATTGTGACATCACTGATGAGGTTGGCTCTTATTGGTGGAATGAGTGGGGGAGTAGCTTAGTGGTTAGTGCAGTGGACTTTGATCCTGGGGAACTGAGTTCGATTCCCACTGCAGCTCCTTGTGACTCTGGGCAAGTCACTTAACCCTCCATTGCCCCAGGTACAAATAAGTACCTGCATATAATATGTAAGCCGCATTGAACCTGCTATGAGTGGGAAAGCGCGGGGTACAAATGTAAGAAAAATAAAAAATAAAATAAAGTATCTGTATGTAATATGTTCATTATTTCATGAATCTAGTAAACCGAAAAAAAGGCAGTTTTCAAATGGACTTGCTCTGTTTTGCCACAGTCCACTACCCACAGAATAGCCATTGCAAAGTACAGTTTGTTTTAATGCAATTACTTTTCAGTTGCTAAATTTCAAAGGAAGAAGTTTGCATAAAATATATGCGTGTTAAAAAGCACCTGCGCAGTTTACTATATATTATGAAGGTCAGTGAAAATTACTGTTTTTAGTAAACTGTGGATCCTTGTACTAAAGTGAGTTAAGCACTTATCACGCGGTTAACATGACAAGCTAAGGGATTTTGTGTTAGTTTACTTTAACGTTAAACCATGCGTTACTGCACTTTTCTGAATGTTTCTGCCAGGGTGTGGCATGGGCAAACAGTGGGCATGAAAGTGTTAGTGTACTACACACTAACTGGCTAGCACACAGTTTAACGTTGGACCACTTATCACCCCCTAAGTAGAAGGTGGTGTGTCTGCACTAACAGTACCATTAACACATGGCCTAAATGTGAAAATACTGGGAATGCCCCTTCCTGATTCAGCATTAATTTTGGGCGTGCCGCAAGTTTAAAATCTTGTGTTTTAACGCATTAACCCAAAACTGAATGGATTTTAGTAAAAAGGCGCCTATATCATTTCAATTTAGTAGAAATAACAATTTGAATTAAAGATTGTGAAGTTCATGTTTGATAGGAAATATTCTCTGTGTCTGCCTGAGGCTGTTAACAGAGCAAATGAGTGACATTACTGCTTCAGCGACAGAAGTCTGTAACAGTAAACAATGCTTCTGTCTTATAATGCTTCTGTAGATTATACATCTGTCTTATAAATAGCAGTTAACTAGGGATGCTAAGGATGTGCCACCATTTTGAAACAAAATGAAAAACAGAACAGGGCAGACCTGTGCCCTTGCATTTTATTTCTAAAACTAACAATGGAAATAGTGAATGCAAATAGATCTCATGTATATCCATTGTGGAAATCCTGAAAACCAGGCTGGGTTGTGGGCTTCAAGGACTGGATTTGAGGACCTCTGTTCTGTGAGCTAAGAGGGTAACTGTATAAATGGCACCTATTTTTAAGTGTCAAGAATATTTGGAACCTGCTCTGTACGGAAAAGAAGGCACCTACTGGTATTTTTCCTTATAGACTGCTAGCATAAGAGGTCAAAACCATATTTGTAGTTAGGCGCAATCACTTACACCAGTAATAGCCTTACAGTACACTAGTTCTGTCTCCTGAATTGTTAAAGAATGTATGTAAATGTGCACCTCACCCATGCTTCGTCCATCAGTGGCGTAGCTACCGGGGGGCCCACGGGGGCATGGGCCCCCACATCTGGGGCCCCTGGTTTGGCTGGTAGGGGTCCCTAACCCCTGCCAGCTAAAGCGTTTGTCCCTCGCTAGTGTCACATTACCTGGTGCCCTGTCCTGTTTTCAGCAGCTGTGCACGCTCAGTTTCATTAAAACAAGCGTGCACAACGACTGGAAACAGAACAGGACGCCAGGCAATGTGAGACCAGTGCGGGACAAACACTTTAACTGGCGGGGGTTGGGAACCCCTGCCTGCCAAGTTACCTTTGCAATGGTGGGGGGGCGGGGGGAGCGGCGCCGGGGAGATGGTAGCGGCCGCGGGGGGAGGGGGCAGAAGTGGCGGCGGGAGGGCAGTAGGGAGACTGGAGGGTGGCGGTGGGGAGGCGGGCCAAGATGTGCCTCCCCCACCTTCGACTCTGGTCCCCCCCTCCCTTCGCGGTCTGGCTACTCCCCTGCCGTCCATGTGAACACCTACCTGCAAAGAAGGTGTCATTGAATATTGGTGTGTACTTACAGACTAGCACAGCCAGAAAATAGTCATTTACATGCTTGTCAACATACACCAGTACATAATTTGAATACTGGCATTTACATGTTCTTGCAGGATAACAGGGGAAGTTATCAATGTGGGCTACCATTAAGATTTGTTATTTTACTGTTAACACACAGAAAGGACACAGTGGAGATGACTAGTAAAAAAGGAAGCCACCAATCATGTACAGCATTCTTTATTCACTTGAAAGAATAAAGGTTACTGTACACAATTGGTGGTTTCCTTTTTTACTGCAAAACTTACCGCACTTTAGTAAAGGAGCCCCTTTGTGTCATTTCCTATGTAAAAAAAAAAAACACAAAAAAACAAGGTGAAATTTCATTTTGTGTTCAGTCATTTTAGTATGTGCTAAACTGCTGTGGTATACACTAAACTAAATCAATGTGCATTATTTGCAAAATTGCAAGCATGTGGAAAACACATGAGGTATGCACTAAAACCAAAATAAATGATAATTTTGTTGAATGGAAATGAAATATGTACACAATATAAATAGGAAATGATACAGTGACACGATGCAGACTCCTAATCTGATAGGCAGATGCTTTAATAGACTCTGTCCGAAGCTTTTTATCTTTTGTTAGCCTAGATCTATCTCCTGGCCCTGATTCACTGATACTTATTTTTCTCTCTCTTTCTCTGCACATATCCTACAGACTGCTAAAACCTGTCATTTCTTTCTCTATTGTCAAAATTCATCCCTTCCTTTCTGAGCACATTACAAAACCCTTATCCACACTCTTGTCACCTCTCGCTTAGACTATTGCAACTTGCTTCTCACAGGTCTCCCACTTAGCCATCTCTCTCTCCCCTTCAATCTGTACAAAATTCTGCTGCACGACTTATATTCCGTATAGAATGTTTGTACGTTTGGGAAGCTTGCCAGGTGCCCTTGGCCTGGATTGGCCGCAGTTGTGGACAGGATGCTGGGCTCGATGGACCCTTGGTCTTTTCCCAGTATGGCATTACTTATGTCACTAGCTCATATTAGCTTTCTCCTCATGTCACTTCTTTGGCTCCCTTTTCGTTTCTGCATAGAGTTCAAACTCCTCTTATTGACTTACAAGTGCATTCACTTTGCAGCTCCTCAGTACCTTGCCACTCTTATTTCTCCCTAAATAAGAGTGGAAATAAGAGTGGAAAGTTATTTCTCCCTAAATTCCTGCCCTGGAACTCCATTCATTGGATACATCTCTCCTGTATGTACCCTTCTCCTCCACTGCCAACTCCAGACTCTGTTCCTTTTATCTTGCTGCACCATACCTGGAATAGACTTCCTGAGCCAGTACATCAAGCGCTATCTCTGGCCATCTTCAAATCTAGGCTAAAAGTCCACCTTTTTGAGGCTGCTTTCAAATCCTTACCCCTGTTCACTTGTTCAGTACCCATGTCTGTTTTATCATTCCCACCTTAAGTAGTTCCCTTATTTGTCCTGATTAGATTGTGAGTTCTGTCGAGCAGGGACTGTCTCTTCATGTTCAAGTGTACAGCGCTGCATACATCAAGTGGTGCTGTAGAAATAAGTAGTAGTAATAGTACTATCAGAGGGGTGGCATGGGTGGAGAGTGAGCATGGAAGCATTAACATGTCACACTTCCCACCTCCTAAATAGGAGGTACTAAGTGCTTCTACATTAATACTGAGAAGGTACCATGTGTTAATCTGAATGTTTATGCACAATCAGCATTAAAAAATTATGAGAACAACCCTTTTTCAATGCAGTGGTGATTCAGGGGCGTTCACTAAAGATGTGTGCAGCGTTACTGAATACAGTGGATCCAAGCGTAATTTTCACGCCGGGATGTACACTTGGTTTCAGTTGGTGTAAAGTCTTGCAACCAAAGTTCAGCACAAATCCCGGTGGTACGCACTATTCTTTAAAGGGCGCTGATCCTGGAATGCCCGTGATAGAATAGCGTTCAGCAGCCAATTTACTGAATCAAGTCCTAAGGCCAAAACTTAACGCCCTTTAGTAGAAGGTTCCCTAAGTTTTTCATATGCTTGAAAGTCGGAAATAACCACCTCATAAGACAGCAGTAGGGCAGTTGCTGGTGTTTAGCAGTCTTCAGGGGTTGAGCATTTAGATCACACTTGTTTGGTTTTTCATTCCTAATAGACCTTCCTGAGCTCATTCTGATAAGTAAAGCCAAGTTTACTTGGTTAAGCTTAACTGCTCCCAGCAGTAAAGAGATAACAGGAAAAAAAAAATGAGGATCTTTAAGAGAAAGGAAACAGCTTCTGTCTGTACCAGGAGGCAAATAGTCTTTTTAATGGCTTTATTTGATATTTTAGATTAGATTTTTTAAAGGGTCTGTTATTGATGGCATTTTTGTCTTTGAAAAGGAGAAAAGCAATTCATATTGCTAATGGTTAGAGTGCACACATTGAACACAGAAATATATCTTAGTGAAGTTATTATTTCTTTTTGGCTGGGATGTCTGATTCAGCAGTTAACATAACAGGCCACATTGTTTTTTTTTTCTAAATAGGACTTTGAGCACAGGAGTTAAATAAAATGATTTGAATGCACAGAAGTAATTGTATGTTGCAGTGAAGATCTTTGTATGCATGCTGGAAAGGAAAAGAGAGAGAGAGAAGAGTTGATAAGAAATTCAGATACTTGAAAGGTATAAATAATGCACAAAAGGCAAGTGTTGGTCATGGTAGTTCTAGAACAAGCAATTACTGTCTGAGAATAAAGGCAGGAAATGTGGTAGATTAACGGAGCAGCTGTCTCAAAGCAGGTGGTACTGCTGGTGGTGGGTCAAATGTGGTTTCCAGTGCTTTGGCTACATTAGAACAGGGGTCCTAACTCTGGGTTTGAGGGCCACAAACCAAAATATACAACTCAACCTGTGTATTGGAACAAGTTTACAGCCCATGAGGATTGGTGTTGAGAGCTAATGCTTTAGAGGGTTTGTTTATTCCTGTGTTTCTCTATGAGTACAGTGCTCTAGTAATGTTGGACAGATTGGGTTGTTTTTTGTTGTTAGCCTGGCTGTAAGATGCCCTCCATTTCTTCTGTACCATGTATTTTCAACTATTTCATAGATATCAGTATAAAGTCATATACAGTATAATTAAGCTCTTTTAGAACAGAGTTAAATGATCTGATAAAGCTAATTATTTTCTCAGAATTCAGTTCCCAATAAAATCCCAAAACAAACTCATGAAAGTTAAATACAATTTTTTCTTCCTATACTACGTTATTCTTTATGGGGCACATTAGCCCCAAAAGTCTATAAATGGTGCTTAAGATTGTGTGTGCAAATGTTGGCATGTACCCAATTTGCATGTGTGATTTAATTCAATAATGACCCAATTAGCACCGATAATTGGATGCTAATAGGATGCTAATAATCAATTATCAGCACTAATTGGCATTAAATGAAATTTATGCACACATTTTTAGTCACGGGGATCTGCATGTAAATGTTACGTGTGGCTCCAAAAGGGGGCGGGCCCATGGGTGGATCAGGGGTATCGGTATATCAATCAGAAATGAGATGAACTCAGAACAAAGAGTTCCTGTTTTGTTTGCAGGTTGCTCTGAATAGTTTGTAGTGAGATGAGCAAAGTTGTGGAAATGACAAATTAATTGCATAGCACATTCACAAGAGCAGGGATTGCCACAATCATGGCAGCCCTTGAGGAACTCTCTCACGAGGCCTTCATTGATATACGATTGTTAGTAGGATATTTTTAAAAAGCAGCCGGTTTTTGTTTTGTTTATACTCCTGGACATAATAGGCAAGAAAAAGAATCATAGGTCTTTGAAAAGTAATACAGTATTCCATAGCGTCCCACAGATCAATCCAGAGACTTGTGGGTTGTGTCTCGCTACCAGCAGGTGGAGATAGAGAGAACCTCCGAGGTTTGCTATATGTGGACCTGTGCAGCCAAGTAAACCTTAGTATTCTCTCTATCTAGCAGGTGGAGGGACATCTCTGTGCAGCTCTGGTTTGATCTGGCTACTGGTGTCCTTTAGGCCTAGTTTAGCACAGTCAGGGGTTGAGAGGCTGTAGCTTCTGGTGTACACCTGGTGGTGCCAGGTCCCTCCCGGTCTCCCCCTATCTTTCCTCCGTTGCCCGGGGCTGTGGGCCTGATCGGGTGTTGCCTTTCTCTCCTGAGTAAAAAAAAAAAAAAAAAAAAGGTAAGGTAAGCTTCTCTAAGAGACTTTGTTTTTGTTTAATCATACGGAGGAGCTAAACAGGCTGCCGAGTCTGTTTGAGGGGCAGGCGTTTGTGGAGCATATCAGTGCCTTCTGAGGCGGCTAAGCGCTGCTCCCGCCGTCAGCCCACAGCCGGTGTTCAGCGCGACGGGGGTTCCCTCAGGCGTCCGGTGAGTCGGAAGCAGTTAGTGCAGCGCGCATCGGCGGGCACAATTTTTTCCTCTCAGGGGCGACCAGCTCCGCACGTGGTGGTTGACAGACAGGAGGCACAGCGCGCTTCTGTGGCACAGGCTCTGGTGGAGGAAAGCAATTTAGAGGGAGCAGGGGAGTTCCTTTCATCTCCTTTTCCCCCGGATTTTGTTTTATTAATGCACAATGCCTTTCTTCTGAAGAAGTCAGGAGCTTCTCTTCAGGCAGCCCGTCTCTTCCTCAACAACTTCAGTTGCTGCAGCCTCTCAGTCTTTCCTGCCAAAACGTCCCCGGGTAGAGATTTGAATCCCGAGGAGCTATCTGACATAGATGGCCTGGTTTTGTCTCCGGGATCTCCCTCAGAATCATTGGATTTGGCAGATTAGGTCACCCTGCCTTCTGAGGAGGGGGATGACCCGACGGCTGCCGGTCTTTTTCGCAGGGAAGAATTTCCCGCCCTGATTATTAGGGGTTTTGAGGTTTTGGCCATTTCACCCCCAAATCGTCAGGGGGGAACAGGTCTGGTACCCTCTATTGTGTCTGGCACCAAATGCCCACCTTGTTCCTTTCATGTGCATGAGGCCATGAAAATCCTTATTTCGGCGCAGTAGGCTATGCTGGACAGTGAGCTTAAGGTTGCTAGAGCTATGTCGCGTCTTTACGCGCTGCCTGCTGCTTAGACTTGCTGAAGGTTCCTACGGTGGATTCATTAATCACAGCGGTCAGTATGAAAACCACTCCCTGTGGAGGGTGGCACGGCACTCAAGGACCCTCAGGATCGTAAGTTGGAGACTTGCTTGAAGCTGTCCTTTGAAGTAGTGGCCCTTTCCCTGCAAGCTTCAGTTTGTGGCTCCTATGCGGCGCAGGCATGCTTATCGTGGGTACAGAAAGCCTTCTCTCCGGAGGACCTTGTGGCTGTTTTGCCGGCCTTAGAGTCCGGTTTAGCCTTCCTTGCGGATCTTCTTTATGATCTTTTGAGGGCTTCGGTGAAGGAGGTTCCCCTAGCGGTCACCCGCATTACAGGCTGTGGTTGCGACATTGGGCTGCAGATGTGGCCTCTAAGTCACAACTGTCAAGGCTTCCTTTTAGGGAAAAGCTTTTGTTTGGGACAGACCTAGAACAGATTGTGAAGGACCTCGGTGACTCTAAGGGCCAGCGCCTCCCTAAGGACAGGTCCAAATTTGTGCGACCTGTGGGACCTAGACCTAAGTTTAGGGATACACGTCATTATTGTCCAGGTCACGGGGCCTGTTTTCAGAGAGCAAAGTCTTCTTAGAGACCTCAGCCCTTTTGAGGTGACAGGCGGGCCTTCCTTTCTGGTAACAGAAACCAGCCCGTAGCCAGGTTCGCCCAATGATGGAGCCCTGGTCCATCTTCAGCCGGTTACTGGGGGCAGGCTGTCCCTATTCCTGGTGGAGTGGACCAGGGTAACATCCGATAGATGGGTCTTGGAGGTTATCAGAGACGGCTACAAGTTAGAATTGGCTCGTCCGATAGTAGACTCGTTTCTGGAATCTCCTTGCAAATCTCCCGCCAAGGTGCGGGCAGTTTGTCACACCCTCCTCAACTTACAATGACTGGGAGCCTTCCAGCCTGTACCCCCAGCAGAAAGAGGGTGCGGTCGATTCGCCATTTATTTTGTGGTGCCAAAAAAGGGCAGTTCTTGGCGACCCGTCCTCTCAATTGCGTCAACAGGTCCTTACGGGTTCGGCATTTCCGCATGGAAACCCTCCGCTCAGTGATCGCAGCGGTACAGCTAGGGGAGTTTTTGACATCTCTCGATCTGAGGCCTATTTACACATTCCAATTTGGCCTCCCCACAGGCGTTTTCTTTTTCTTTGCTTTGCAGTGCTTGGTCGTCATTTTCAATTCAAAGCAATGCCCTTCGGCCTAGCCACAGCACCTCAGACTTTTTCCAAGGTCCTTGTCGTAGTGGCGGCCTATCTCAGAAAGGGATTCAAGTCCATCCTTATGTAGACGACTGCCTTGTGCGGGCGTCTTCTTTCGAGGAGAGTCGACGGGCAACCGACAGTGGTCGGGTTGCTTCAATCGCTTGGTTGGGTGATCAACTTCCCAAAGTGCAGCCTTATGCCCTCCCAGATGCTGGAATACTTGGGAGTGTGCTTCGATACTCGAACAGGGATATTTTTCCTTCTGTCAGCTTGAGCAGAGCAGTTGCAGGGTCAGTTACGAGCTCTGTTCCAAACTCTGAACCCGCGGGCTTGGGACTATGTACAAGTTCTTGGTTCCATGGCCTCCATCTTGGACATCGTAAAGTGGGCCAGAGCTCACATACGCCCTCGGCAGTGGCACCTTCTGAGCCGTTGGTCCCCTCTTTCGGAGGATTACGAGGTTCGGGTACCATGTTCGGCCCGTCTGCACACAAATCATGCACTGGTGGTTCATTCAAAAGAATCTGGTGGTCAGGCATTCCTCTGCAAACTCGGAATGGAAGAATCATGAACTACGGATCTCGCTGTCTGGTTGGGGGCCTCATTGCCTCCAACACACGGCCCAGGGCATTTGGACCTCGACGGAGGCGTCTTGGTCCATCAACCGGTTGGAGTTGCGGGCGATTCGTCTGGTCCTGCGGAAGTTTCTGTCTCTTCTCCGTAGTTGCCCAGTTTGAGTTCTCTCGGACAATGTGACGGCGGTCGCCTATGTGAACCGTCAGGGGGGCACCAAGAGTGCACCACTAGCATGCGAGGCGGCCCTGATCTGTCATTGGGCAGAGACTCATCTCTCTCTCTTGACTGCGGCTCATATAGCAGGGTCACAGAATGTGCAAGCGGACTTTCTCAGTCGCCACCAGTTGGAGCTGGGGGAATGGGATACTCCCCTTTGGGCCTTAGATCAGATAGCTGCCCATTGGGGGATGCCGGTGATGGACTTAATGGCCACCGCATTCAATACGAATGTTCCCCGTTTCTCAGCAGGGAAGAAGCTGGGCTCGGAAGGCATCGATGCTCTTCTACAACCAGGGGCCTACTCATGCCTTTCCCCCATGGCCTATGGTGGGCGGTTACTGACTCACGTTGCCAGTCATCCCAGTCGAGTGATCCTGGTGGCCCCGGATTGGCCCAGACGTCCCTGGTACGCAGATATGGTCAGGCTCCTGTTCGATCGTCCTCTCTGGCTCCAGGTTAGGACGGTCTCTTGCTGCAGGGGCCAGTCATGATGGAGGATCCCTCCACTTTGGTCTTACGGCATGGGCCCTTGAAAGGGCGAAGTGGTGTGCGAGTTCGGGATTGTCAGTGATTTCGGCTTTTGTATTGGTTGTCCTCGCGATTCTTCAGGAGGGTGTTCAGAAATCACTCCGTTGAGTTCTCCTTAAGGTGCAGGTGGCAGCTCTGGCATGCTTTTAGAGGCCGGCTTCAGGGGGGCGTCGATCGCCTCCCATCCGGATGTGGTTTGTTTTTTGAGGGGCGTAAATCAGTTGCGTCCTGCCATCCTGGAACCTTAATCTAGTTCTCAAAGCACTTCAGCCTACGTGGCATTGGTAAGCAAGCCCCTGCACAAATTCGTGCTCATCTACGCAAGCTCAGGCTTCCTCCTGTGCAGAGTCCCGTTTGGTTTCTCTGGAGATATCTGCAGAGCCGCTGCATGGGCTTCGGTCCATACGTTCACTTCATCATTATCGGATGGATGTAGCAACTCCAGCAGGATGCGTTGTTTGGCTCGTTGGTGATTGCTGCCCGGGTTGGGGGTGTCCAGCCTACTTGGAGGACTGCTTGGGTACATCCCACAAGTCTCTGGATTGATCTGTGGCGCTATGGAAGGAAAATTAATTCTTATCTGATAATTTTCTTTCCATTAGTCCCCCCCCCCTAGGATTTACTGTCTGCGGTTTTGTTTCGGTTGGTTAGTTTTTTTCGGGTTTCGTTGTTCTAAATGTTCCTTCGTTTGATTAAATAATACAAACAAATGAATTTGGAAGTGATGGAGGTATGTTGGGCATTTGGTCTGACAATGTCAGGAGAGTTTCTATTGTTTCCATTCCACGCTTTGGTATCGTTCATACTAAGGTTTACTTGCTGCACAGGTCCACATATAGCAAACCTCGGAGGTTCTCTCTATCTCCACCTGCTGGTAGAGGGATACAACCCATAAGTCTCTGGATTGATCTGTTGGGACTAATGGAAAGAAACCCTCCCTTCAAAACAAAAAAAATAACAAAGTATACAGATTTACTTAGTCTACCTAGTTTAAATTCTTCCTTTCTATTTTCTACCACTCATCTTTTATCAAACCTCTCAACACTGCTATTCCCACTTCCCTCTGTGAAGGCCATTGTAAACTGGGTGTCTTCATTTAGGCATCCTGAGGATGTACTACTACTACTAGTCATTTCTATAGCGCTACTAGAAGTATGCAGCGCTGTACACACTATATATGCAGGTACTTTCTTTGTCCCTAGGGGGCTCACAATCTAAGAGGTCTTTTACTGAGGCTGCTCATGTTTTTAGCGCGCGCTAAAATTGTGGGCTCACTAAACATTAGAGACGCCAATGCATTCCTATGGAGCTGCAGTGGGAATCAAACCCAGGTTGCCAGGATCAAAGTCCGCTGCACTAACCATTAGGCTACTCCTGTTCTATAATAGCATGTGGGTGCCCAGATTCTATTCAGCATGCACTATACGTATGCACCAGTTGCGCAAGCCATTGACCTGTTGTAATTGCAGCCACTTAAGGGGCCCTTTAAAAAGACACTGTAAAAAGACATGGCCTGCAGCAGTGTAGCCATGTGTATTAGGTGTGCGCTGGACCAGTTTTTACCGTGTCTGCAAAAAAAGTGTTTTTTTTTAATGTGACAGGAAAAGGGCATGTGGTAAAACTGAAACCAGTGCACGTCTAAAACCGACCTGAGCCCTTAACGCCACCCATTGATGTAGCGGTAAGGGCTCACGTGCTACATGCGCGGTGACCGGCGTGTGCCATTGATTACCGCTGGAAATGGTGCATGTGGGAGGAAATAAATAATTTATCAAGGCATTATGGGTGTGCGCCAAATCTGAAATTACCACCAGAGGGGCGCGCTAGTCTTGCAGTAGTCTCATTTGGGCATGCCTACCACAGCTTAGTAAATTGGCCCCTAAATGTGGCAAGGATGTGCATAATGTACAGTATTTTGTAAGCTACGCACATAAGTGGGAGCTCTGCCCATGTCCCACCCTTGCTTTGCTTATGTATATGCCCCTCACATTTACGTGCCATTGTAGAATAACAAGCAAGTGCCCCAATGGCACTTTTTGTGGGTAAGTTTATGCATGTAAGCGCTAGTATTCTTTACATTTAATCTAATCTAATATAAGCATGTATATTCCCCTTCACCTCTGAGGCTCTATGTGGATAACAACATAGAATTAAAAAATGAAACATAACCTATTGAAAACAGTTGCCTTACAGTAATTTACAGCCAAAAAAATACTCCTTTCTTCCTTCATACTAAAGAATCCTTCAAATATTGATTAAATAGGAAAATCTTAATTGCTCTCCTTAATGTAGAATAACGTGTAATGTTTATGATATCTTTTGGCAAATTGTTCCATAGCTCTGGGCCTCTTCCAATTAAAGATCTGTTCCTTGTAATCACCTTTCTGCAGACAACAACAAAAGAGACCTTCAACCTTGTCTCACAATTAGAACGCAAAGTTCTGCGAGCAGAATAGAGAGAAACTATATCATGAAGACAGTCAGGGACTAAACCATGTAAAAATTGAAAAACAAACAGCAGCACCTTGAAATGAACTCTTGCCCGTACTGGCAACCAGGAATGGGGTTGTATGATCAACAGATCTACCTGTAAATGCAGGTGCCTAGATTATAGAATTTCCCCTTATCCTCCGTTTTTTATATAGAGTGACCGAAATTATGCAGGCAAATCTGGTGATATTCTGGATTTCTGCGTGCATTTTAATTACTTAAGCCAATCATGCTGATAATTACCACTTATCAAGAAATTATTGACACTAATTGGCATTAATTAGAATTTACGTGCACAACTTGCTAGGCATATTCTGTAAGGTGGTGCACATAAATTCTAATGCATGCTGCCAAAAAGGGGGCATGGCTATGGGTATAGAATGGGCAGGCCATGGGCGTTCCAAAAATCTACACGCAGGGTTATAAAATACATCTGCTTCACACCTTATTTAGGTTCTGGTATTTATATCAAGTTTTACTTGGTGTAAATGGTTGCGCCTAGAGTTAAGCACAGGCGTGGCTGCTAGGTGTATTCTATAAACCCACCTAAATGTAGGAATGGTTTACAGAATACACCTAGGTGGACATTTTTTCATGCCTATATTTACATAAGCTTTTCCATACTGGAACAGACCGGAGATCCATCACGCCCAGTATCATGTCAGTGGCCAATCCAGGTTACAAGTACCTGGCAAGATCCCAGAACAGCAAAACAGATTTTATTCTTCTTATCCTAAAATATGCAGTGGATTTTTCCAAGTCCATCTTAATAATCACTTATGGACTTTTCTTTTAGGAAATTATCCAAACCTTTTTTAAAACCCCACTAAGCTAACTACTTTTACCAGAATTCTCTGGCAACAAATTCCAGAGTTTAATTACTCATTGAGTGAAGAAATATTTTCTCCGATTAGTTTCAAATTTACTACTTAGTAGCTTCTTTGTATGCCTCCTAGTCATAGTATTTTTGGAAAGAGTAATCTACCTGTTCCACTCCACTCAGTATTTTATAAACCTCTTATCATATCTCCCCTCAGATGTCTCTTCTTCAAGCTAAGGAGCCTTTGCCGTTTTAGCCTTTCCTCATAGGGAAGTCATCCCATCCCCTTTATCATTTTGTCGCCCTTCTCTGTACCTTTTCTAATTCTGCTATATCTTTTTTGAGATGCGGTGACCAGAACTGCACACAGTACTTGAGTTGCAGTCATACAATGGAGCCATAAAATGGCATTATAATATTCTCAGTTTTGTTTTTCATTCCTTTCCTAATAATTCCTAACATTCTATTTGCTTTCTTAGCTGCCGCTGCACAATGAGCAGAGGGTTTCAACGTATCATCAACGATGACACCTAGATCTTTTTCATGGGTGGTGTCTCCTTATGTAAAACCTTGCATCATGTAACTATGGTTTAGGTTCCTCTTTCCCGCAAACATCTCTTTCCACTTGTTCACATTAAAAGTCAAATGCCATTTGGATGCCCAGTCTCGTAAAATCCTCTTGCAATTTTTCACAATCCTCTTGCAATTTAACAACTTTGAATAACTTTGTGTCATCAGGAAATTTAATTACCTCACTAGTTATTCCCATCTCTAGATCATTTATAAATACGTTAAAAAGTAGCGGTCCCAGCACAGACCCCTGGGGAACCCCACTATCTACTCTTCTCCATTGAGAATACTGACCAGTTAACCCTACTCTCTTTTCAATCTTTTAAACAGTTTTTAATCTACAATAGGACATTGCCTCCTATCCCATGACTTTCTAATTTCCTCAGGAGTCTTTCATGAGGTACTTTGTCAAATGCTGTTGAAAAATCTAGATACACAATATCAACCAGCTCACCTTTATCCACATTCTTATTTACCCCTTCAAAGAAATGTAGTAGATTGGTGAGGCAAGATTTCCCTCCATTAAATCCATGTAGGCTTTATCTCATTAATCCATGCTTATGTATATGCTCCATAATTTTATTCTTTATAATAGTCTGTACCATTTTGCCTGGCACCGACGTCAGACTCATCGGTCTATAATTTCCTGGATAACCTTTGGAACCCTTTTATAAAATTCTCATTACATTTGCTACCCTCCAATCTTCTGGTACCATGCTTGACTTTAAAGATACATTACATAACAATAGCTCTGCAAATTCATTTTTCAATTCTATCAGTTCTCTGGGATGTATATCATTGGGTCCAGGCGATTTGCTACTCTTCAGTTTGTTTTTTTTTGTTTTTGTTGTTACATTTGTACCCCGCACTTTCCCACTCATGGCAGGCTCAATGCGGCAGGCAGTGGAGGGTGAAGTGACTTGCCCAGAGTCACAAGGAGCTGCCTGTGCCGGGAATCGAACTCAGTTCCTCAGTTCCCCAGGACCAAAGACCACCACCCTAACCACTAGGCCACTCCTCCACTCCAGTTTGTCAGATTGCTCCATTACATCTTTCGTGTTTAGAGAGATTTATATGTTTCTCTGACTCGTCAGCATTGAATACCATTTCTGCCACTGGTATGTCCCTCATTTCTTCCTCGGTGAAGACTGAAGCAAAGAATTTATTTATTTTCTCCACTATGGCCTTGTCTTCCCTGAGCGCCCTTTTAATCCCTTGGTCATCTAGCAGTCCAACTGATTCTTTTGCCAGCTTCTTGCTTCTAATATACCTAAAAAAGTTATCCTGTGTTTTTTGTCTCCAGTGCAATCTTCTTTTCAAAGTCTCTCTTTGCCTTCCTTATCAGTGTTTTTTGCATTGACTTGCCATTCCTTATGCTGTTTCCTATTCCATTTTCTGAAGGATTTTCTGTTAGCTCTAATAGTTTCCTTCACCTCACTTTTTAATCATGCCGGCTTTCGTTTACCATTCCTTCCTACTTTTTTAATACATGGAATATGTCTGGTCTGGGCTTCCAGGATGGTATTGTTGAACAGTATCCATGCCTGATGTCAATTTTTGAGCTTTGTGCTCCTCTAATTTTCTTTTTCTCCCTTCTCATTTTATCATATTCTCCGTTCTGAAATGTAAATGCACCATATATGTGTCCGAAGCATTTTAAAGTCTGCAATTGTGCAGGCCTCCGCCATGTTTGTTGGTATATTATTCTCCAGCTTTGTTGTCTTCATCTTTTCCTTAGAAGACTCATGTTTAATGGAACGGTGAGACTAGCTGCCATGTTGGACCATCAAGGTTAGTAATAATTTGTAGACCCACCAAAACTAATGAGGCTGTTTGAAACTTCTGGCCACCCCATATTCACTAATGTTAGAGTTATAGTTATGACTGGTCATGGAAACGTGACACAGCTTTGTCACTGTGCTAAGGATTGCAACATGGCTGCTCTGTGCAGGTTATTGTTGCAACCCTCATAGGGGCAGTACTGGTGCATCAAGCTTCCAGAGCCTTTCTTAAATCATATCACACATTATATACACTCTTAAAATAATATTCAAAATATGTAAACTGTGTCAGAATTTTACATTTTTTCATGTTCTTCTATGCCTCTGTTGCTTTGCTTTATTTCCATAGAAATACTATGCTATGCACAGCTGTTTACTAGCACAACTAGACTAAAAAGACAGTTTGCTAAAGAATTTTGCCTTAGGCACAGAATGGAAGAAAACCTTTAGAAACTGTATAGCTTGAACCATGTAAACTGCCTCTTCATCCCATGCTTTTGAAAACACTATTGCCCTTTATGAATTTTCACAGATATGACAAAAACAAGTGTGGCTTCTGTTGCCAATGCAATTTTTGCAGGGTCTCTAGGTAGCATTTTAACCCTTGTGATGTTCTCATCAAAGCTTCTTAAGTAAAATTCCAGGAGATACGCTGCTGCTTGTTAAAAGGAATAGGACCCCTGAGATGCCTTTGAATATACCTGCAAAGTGAGAGGTGCCAAGAGAAAGATAATACGGCTGATCATTTTCATTCACCTTTAACTGGATATAATTTAGGTGCATGAAATTTCTTATTGGAAGTGTGTTTGAATTAGACTGTTCTAGCAAGCATCAGAGTACAGGAAATGAGAAAACTGACAGACTGATTTACTAGAATTCCAAAATAACATTTTTGTAATGGGCATACCAACAAATCAAATAAACATGTTTTGGATTGATGATGTAAAGAAAATAGTTTAGGAGTGATTTGTCTCCTCTTTTTTTTTTTTTCTAAGCTATCATTTTCAACGAGTATCTCCAGTTTCCAGATCCTCTTAGCAATCTCCAATGGCCTGTCCAACCAATGGAACTGCATAGCTTGATTTCCATACATCTTCAAATCAGTCTGTGAAAAAGCTGATTTTCTATATTCACTTTTAACGTTTTTGTTCATAATATATTTTCCTGAACTTTTAAAATGGTTATTTTTTGAAATGTCCTTAACAAAGTAATTCTAGACTATTGGGAAAGCTGCAATTTGCTGCTGGACTCTGGGCCTCATCCAAAATGGATTTGCTTCTGTTCTTGGCTGTTGGGGGAGGGGAACCTTTTTTACAAAATAGGCAGGCTGGATTGACACCATATTGAACCCCAGGCAAATATACATTTGTGGACCCTCACCATGGACTCCCCATTGCTTGGTTTCTCTCCTCCTCCCACACCCCATGGATTCTCCATTGCTGTTGTTTTGCCCCCACCCAATCATATTTACTTTCCTTGTCTTCCCCCATACTTTCATTCATGGCCTTCCCCTCCTCCTTACGTTGTTTCCGTTCCTTTCCCCATACTTTCATTATGCCCCCCCCCCCACACACACACACATACACATACACATTTCACCTCTCCAGAAGTAGCATGGAAAGTGCACAGTATTGCCGTGGACATGGCAGCAATAATAGTTTGTGAGTGACGGTGGGGATTAGACAAGCACATGGTTTGAATCCAGTCCTGGATTTCTGACAACTCTGTCACCATGCACTTATTGGAACTGGAGCACTGATTTCAGTGGGTAGAATCATGGACTACAACTAGCATATTGATGTGACTGGAAAAAAAATGTCCTCTTGTTTTGTTGCTATTTGAAAATAAAAAAAATATTTCCCTATTGAAACCATTTCATTCTCTGCCGACTGAAAAGTCCTAATCTATGTAGCCTCTCTTCATAAGTGAGGTGTTGGTGTTGCATCCGCTATATCATTTTTGTTGCCCTTCACTGAAGCTTTTCTAGTTTCAGTATATCCTGTTTGGGTAGAAAGGGTGAGTGGTTTGTGTAAATACTTGGAAAATTACAGGACCTCCAGACATTGCTGCCTGAGCAGTGACTTCTCCTACGTTTGGAGGTCCTATTATAATGCCTTGGATGAGGTTAATGACTTACACTGTAATGCTCTTACTTGATATCTCAATCCTTAGCTGTCATCTCATCCTCACCTGAAACATGGGCAGTGTCAGGTCCAATAAAAATTGCTTCCTCTGATTATCGGCTTCACCTTATTCCATCTACCGCTTGCTACACTGTTTTCTGTTCATCAGTTGCTTTGTTTTTGAACATGCTGGGTAAGAAGCCTGCCCCCTTCCCATTGTTTCTTTGAGGACAGAATATTCAATTGATATATGCTACTTCTGTAATTTTGCTACTTGTGCCAGTTCAAGTCCTTGTGATTTCATTGTGTTTTTACTAGGGTTACCATTTGTCCGGATTTCCCCGGACATGTCCTCTTTTTGAGGGCGTGTCTGGGGCGTCTGGTGGGTTTTGCCTGCACGCACGTTTTCAGAGAACAAAATATGGTAAACTAATACAAAACAACTGAACAACAGCCAAATTCAATCCCAAAAGGTCATAAAAAGGCATACAATACTTGAAAGCATGAAGATTACCCTCAGAAACCAAGGTATTGACCAAGGTCTGACCAACAAGACCCGTTATCTATATAAGATTTTGGTGTCCGTGGTCTGATCTCTTTCATTGGGTAAGGAAATTAATCTCAAATGCTTACAATCAAAACTTTCTCGTAGTGCAAACATTATCACTGAGAATCAAATATTTCCAAAAGCACAGCTATAGCATAAAATAACTTAGCTTTTCTCAGCTGGCTTAGTCACCCCTCATTCTAACTGCTTAATTGTGTTCAACGGGGCCCTTATCATTTCACCCGCTTCTGGGCTTCATCAGGAACAACCCAGTTTAAACAAACTTATGCAGGGGCATTCATCTGAAAGGAGAGACACAGAAAAACTCAGCAAATTGTTCAAAACAACACACTACACTAACAAACTACTCCTGGTTATACAAAAATATAAAATGTACAAAGCCTAACATGTAAAACCCACCCAAACACCCAGCACTCACCTTGCTGACAGGAATCCACTAGGAAACGCCAGCAATCATTGCTCAAGTGTGAAGGTATAGTCTCTTGAGCAATGATTGCTGGCGTTTCCTAGTGGATTCCTATCAGCGAGGTGAGTGCTGGGTGTTTGGGTGGGTTTTAGATGTTAAGCTTTGTACATTTTATATTTTTGTATAACCAGGATTAGTTTGTTAGTAGTGTAGTGTGTGGTTTTGAACAATTTGCTGAGTTTTTTTCTGTAATCAACTGTAATACGGGCCCCTAGAAGCCAAAAAGATGGGACAGAGTGAAAGAGAGAGACTGCCTCAGTTGCGGCTGTATGCCATGGAGGCTATCTCTTCTCCCACACTCCCCGCCTAGTTGGCCGCGGAGGAGGCGTCGGGTTACTACTCTCGTCCTCCTGTAGCTTCCAACCCCTCCTCCTACCACAGTCTCACTGCTTCTCATCCTTTGAAGTCCACTCCATCCGTCTATTCTACCCGTTGCCACTCAGAGTGGCAGTCATTTACCGCCCCCCTGATAAATCCCTCTCTTCCTTCCTCACCGACTTCGATGCCTGGCTTTCTGTTTTTCTTGAACCCTCATCTCCATCCCTCATTCTCGGAGACTTTAACATACACGTTGATGACCCGTCCAACTCTCACGCTTCTCAGTTCCTCACTCTAACATCCTCCTTCAACCTTCAGCTATGTTCCACCACCCCTACTCACCGTGATGGCCATTGCCTTGACCTCGTCCTCTCCTCTTCCGGCTCACCCTCCAATTTCCACACCTCAGCTCTTCCTGTCTCTGATCATCACCTGATCACCTTCACACTTCTTCACCCTCCCCCTCAGCCCCGCCCAACATTAACCACTACTTCCAGGAATCTCCAGGCTATTGACCCTCCCACCTTATCATCTAGTATTTCTAATCTCCTCCCCTCCATCATGTCCTCCGAGTCTGTCGACGAGGCTGTCTCCGCTTACAATGCCACTCTCTCCTCTGCTCTGGACACCCTTGCACCATCCACCTCCCGTCCCACAAGGCATACTATTCCCCAGCCCTGGCTGACCCCTTGCATCCGTTACCTTCGCTCCTGCGCCCGATCTGCTGAACGCCTCTGGAGGAAATCTCGCACCCATTCAGATTTCCTTCACTACAAATTCATGCTATCCTCCTTCCAGTCCTCACTATTCCTTGCCAAACAGGACTATTACACCCAATTGACTAATTCTCTCAGCTCTAACCCTCGTCGTCTCTTCGCCACCCTTAACTCCCTCCTCAAAGTGCCCTCCGCTCCCACCCCCCCCCCTCACTCTCTCCTCAATCACTGGCTGACTACTTCCGCGACAAGGTGCAAAAGATCAACCTTGAGTTCACTACCAAGCCTCTCTTCACCCTTCAACCCTCTCCCTCAACCAACCAACCCAGACCTCCTTCTCCTCCTTTCCTGATATCTCCGAGGAGGAAACCGCCCGCCTTCTTTCCTCCTCAAAATGCACCACTTGTTCCTCTGATCCCATCCCCACCAACTTACTTAACACCATCTCTCCTACTATCACCCCCTCCATCTGTCATATCCTCAACCTCTCTCTCTCCACTGCAACTGTCCCCGACACCTTCAAGCATGCTGTAGTCACGCCACTCCTCAAAAAACCATCACTAGACCCTACCTGTCCCTCCAACTACCGCCCCATCTCCCTCCTACCCTTCCTCTCCAAGACACTTGAGCGCGCAGTCCACAGCCGCTGCCTTGATTTTCTCTCCTCTCATGCCATCCTCGATCCACTTCAATCCGGTTTTCGCCCTCTTCACTCGACAGAAACAGCACTCTCTAAAGTCTGTAATGACCTGTTCCTTGCCAAATCCAGAGGCCACTACTCCATCCTCATCCTCCTGGATCTATCCGCCGCTTTTGACACTGTCAATCATGACTTACTTCTTGCCACACTGTCCTCATTTGGGTTCCAGGGCTCTGTCCTCTCCTGGTTCTCCTCCTATCTCTACCACCGCACCTTCAAAGTTCACTCTCATGGATCTTCCTCCACCCCCATCCCCTTATCTGTTGGTGTTCCCCAGGGATCGGTCCTTGGACCCCTTCTCTTCTCAATCTACACCTCTTCCCTGGACTCCCTGATCTCATCTCATGGTTTCCAGTATCATCTCTATGCTGATGACACCCAACTGTATCTCTCCACACCAGACATCACTGCGGAGACCCAGGCAAAGGTATCGGCCTGCTTATCCTACATTGCTGCCTTGATGTCCAACCGCCACCTGAAACTGAACATGTCCAAGACCGAGCTTATTGTCTTTCCACCAAAACCCACTTCTCCTCTTCCTCCGCTTTCTATCTCAGTTGATAACACCCTCATCCTCCCTGTCTCATCTGCCCGCAACCTCGGAGTCATCTTTGACTCCTCTCTCTCCTTCTCTGCGCATATCCAGCAGATAGCCAAGAGCTGTCGCTTCTTCCTCTTTAACATCAGCAAAATTCGCCCTTTCCTCTCTGAACACACCACCCGAACTGTCGTCCACGCTCTCATTACCTCTCACCTGGACTACTGCAACTTACTCCTCACCGGCCTCCCACTTATCCATCTATCCCCCCTTCAGTCTGTTCAGAACTCTGCTGCACGTCTCATATTCCGCCAGAACCGATATACTCATATCACCCCTCTCCTCAGGTCACTTCACTGGCTTCCGATCAGATACCGCATTCAATTCAAGCTTCTCCTTCTTACCTACAAATGCACTCAGTCTGCTGCCCCTCACTATCTTTCTACCCTCATCTCCCCTTACGTTCCCGCCCGTAACCTCCGTTCACAGGATAAATCCCTTTCAGTACCCTTCTCCACCACCGCCAACTCCAGGCTCCGCTCATTCTGCCTCGCCTCACCCTATGCTTGGAACAACCTTCCTGAACCCTTACGCCAAGCCCCCTCCCTGCCCGTCTTCAAGTCTTTGCTTAAAGCCCACCTCTTCAATGCTGCGTTCGGCACCTAACCCTTGCCGTTCAGTGAATCCAGACTGCCCCAATTTGACTGCCCCTATTGGACCAACCGTTCACTTGTCTATTAGATTGTAAGCTCTTTGAGCAGGGACTGTCTCTCTTTGTTAAATTGTACAGTGCTGCGTAACCCTAGTAGCGCTCTAGAAATGTTAAGTAGTAGTAGTAGTAGGTCAGGGCAGAGGTAGAAAGAAGGAACTAATATGAGACAGAAGGGAAACTAGTGAGGACATTGGAAATGGAGAATCCGTGTTTTCAAATCGCTCTGTATAGGAGATCATATGTATGAGGGGACCTGGATGAATGAGAAGGATTGGTCATGTATACTGTGAGCACTAGGGAATGTATTAAATTGGGGAAGAGGTGTGAGATGTTTAACTGGAATAAATAAAATAATAATTTAGAGGATAATGATGAAAGCCTTCTCAATAGGTAAAATACTGTAATGTAATACCAGTGTAAAGGCTTTGATTATGGGTAAGAATATGAATGTTCAACAAGGTATTTTTTTGCTTGCTTGCTGAAGTTGGCCCAGGGGGTGGGGCAAGGGTGGGGAGGAGCAAGGGGAAGAGCAAGTTGGGGGGATTTTGTATTTCAAAAAGATTGCAGCCATGTAGCAGGTAGAGATCTCCAAGCTCCGCCAGCTGAAGGCTCTGCAATCTTCCAACCTCCTTCAAATAATGCACCCATCAGTGGCAAGACTCTGAGCTACTGAGGCCAGTATCATGGCCATGTTCAGTTCTTGTACTTGCTCGGTTCATGTGTAAGAACTGAATATGGGCTGGGTGCTGGTGTTCGTGGGTTATAGCACTGTTGCTGACGGCTGCGGTTTTCTGAAGGGGCTGGCAGGCTCCTGCTGGTGGGGTTTGGGATCTCTTCCAGCTAAGACATTTAATGTTTAAGGTTGCGGGGGTGGAGAGAGGAGAGCAGGGGTGGAGGAAAGAAATGTGGATCCACCCAAACTACCTATTGGTCCACCCAAAAATTGCCTTCTGACTATGCGATTGTCCCCAAACTGTGGGTCGCCTGTGTTTAGGTTTATAACCTGAACAGGTCTTCCATAAGATGTCATAGGCCTGTACTTGTGGGTGTTGTATGCTTTCTGTGGCCTTATGAATGGGGTTGTGGCCACAGGAAGATTGATAGGCATTGAGCTAAACTATGCAATGTTTGAATCCCTTCTGTGGTTGAGGGCTCCTGGCAACAGTCATTGACTGAGCCAGTTTCAAGCTCCACTCATAAGCCTTCCTATGATTTACTATCCATCTAATGGACTCCTATTAGATTAAGCCCAAATGTAGTTTGGAAGTCCTTTTTTATTTTTTTTAATAGAGGTTGTATTTCCAGAGTGATTTAAGTTTCATAAATGCAAAAGTGTTGAACAGTTGAAAAATAAAAAAAATAAAGAGTAGACCATTTCAGAAATTTACCTAACACATACATATTTGCAAAATCTGAATACTATTATTAAGTAGTAATAAAAATTATTTATATATTATTGTAAACTATTTGCTCTAAGTGGTTCACAAAAGAGAGAATAACAAAGAAAATTTAAATTAAAGTAAATAACAAAACATTACAGACGTCTTGTTTTCCCTACACCAACTTAATGTATGTTAGGTTATGTAACTATAGAATAATTTTTTCCTTTTACCTCTGTATGTTATTATATTGATAAATGACAACTTGTGTAAACATAAAACACATCTTGTCATTCTCCATTTGCTTGAGTCGTTATATTCCTTTTTAAAAATTTTATAGCTTACACTTATGCCGAAAGTTTCCCAACATCTAAGTATAATGTAATTTATAGCCACTTCCCTCTGCTGAATACTGGGTTGTCTGTATCTTGGAGCACACATTAAAGTGATAATACTCAGAGGAACCTGTACAGTTGGCATTGTATATTGTCTTTGCCAAAACTTTTAAAACCAGTCTCAATCTCTCTTAACAAATTCAGAAATGTTGTGATGGGTATATGTAATCAGTGTTTTGGTGCTAGTTTCACATTGACATGCCATAATTTTTAACTAATTATTATTAGGGGTGGGCAGTTAATGCGTTGTTAATGCGATTAACAAGTTAAAATTTTAAGGCAGAGCAGGATTTTTAATGCTGCCTGATTTTTGAACGCTGACCCACCCCCTCCCCCCCACCCCCACGTTTATTCAACTTCCTATTTCACTTCCGAATACTGCAAAGACCAGGCTTCTGGGTCAGCTGAACTTAGCATGTGGGAATCGCTGCCGTTGACGGAGTCATTGCTGCTGCTAGTGCTCAAGCCAGAGTCATTGCCATTGCCGCTGCCTTTGCCAGAGACTCAAAAGAGGAGATACGTTAAGAAAAATGGGGGAGGGGGGACATGAGGGAGTGAGCGTTGGGTCAAGAAAAGTATGTACAGGATAATCAGCCACTACTGCTGTCACAGTCAGAGACTGTGTAGAAGAGGACTAGAGGGGATATGGTAAGGAAAACGGGGAGGGGGGGGGGGGGTGTAAAAAAATCATCAAGTTAAATTGAAAAGCATGTGTAGGATAGAATTTTAATAGGCATTATGACAGTTTTGGAAGTTTAAATATTCAAGTTTACAGTACCAGTTTTAGTATTACGTTTTTATTTGATTATTGTCCAACTGTAAGGGTTAGGATTACTAAGCAGGTGGTGGTCACACACAGCAGCAGCTCTGGCTAGGCCTCCAAGCCTAATTTTTAGGTTTTGTTGAGTGCCTGGGGTTGAGGGCTCTTCTTGAGCAAGTGCAAACCTGGTGGCGCCAGGTCCCTCCTTTTCTCCCCCCTCCCGCTGGCTCCGTTAAAAAAAAAAAAAAAAAAAAAAAATTTTGGACGCTCTTAAGGGCGTTTATTTCGACGTTTATTTAAACGTTTATTGCAGCTACTCACTGGGACACCAGGTCGTTACAGCTCGGAGCGAGAAGCAGGTAATTTTTACCTTTTTATAGCGGGCAGGGGGTTCCCCGATTGATCTCCACGTGGCCTATGGCGTCGGAGGGCGAGGGCGCGAAGAATCGCTCCCCGGACCGCGTGTGCGCTTCTAGCGAGGATGCGGGGGTTTTAAAGTCTGATTCGCCCTTGTTGGGTGTCAGTTTGGAGGCCGGTCAGTGTCCCGGGTCTTCTTCCGGCGCGGCGGTTTTTCCCGCCATAAACGCCCATCCCCCGCTGCTCGCCTCCGCCATCTTGGCCGGCCACTCTGCTCGGACGGCTTCTTCTTGGGCTGCCCTTGAGCTGGGAGACGTTCATGCCATGGCCGCCCTTGATTTGGGCGACGGCAAAAAAGCGGCTAAAGTTAAGCGCCGTTCTTCCCGCGCGGCTCCTTCGCGGAGTGTCACGCCGGACGCCATCTTGGATGCGCAGCATGTTGCTCCCCCGCTCTTGCGAGCGCCGGTTGAGAGTGCGTCTAGGGCTGTGGCCCAGGCTGCTGAAATTCACAGTCTGGGGGGTTTCTCCCCCGAGTTTATTTTGCTGCTGCATCAGGCCTATGCAAAACGCTGCCCCTTCTCCCTTGTCCGATAACGGGGTTGAGGCCCCCGGAAGTAAACGCCCTCGGGTGGATTCCCAGGCCTTAGAGGACGCTGTTTCCTCTGATGTAGATGAGGGCAGCGTATCTGAGTTCTCCCAACGGTTCTTTGGGGATTCCTTGGAGGAGATGGATTCCCGCTCGGATGGAGCGGATGACCCCTCTGCAGCACGGATCTTTCGCTCAGAGGATTTGCCCAACCTGTTACTGCAGGCCATGAGCATTTTGAAGATTTCCTCGCCAGAGGACGTCTCTCCCTCAGCCCCTGTTGGCTCTGCCATTATGCTGGGGACGAAGCGCCCGCCTAGAACCTTCCACGTGCATGATGCCATGCACACCTTAATTTCGGCTCAATGGGATGTCCCGGAAGCGAGCCTCAAAGTGGCTAGGGCTATGTCCCGCCTCTATCCTTTGCCTGAAAGTGAGCGGGAGGCCTTTATTTGGCCTACCGTGGATTCTTTAATCACTGCGGTGACTAAGAAAACGGCGTTGCCAGTGGAAGGTGGCACGGCACTAAAGGACGCCCAAGACAGAAGATTGGAAGCGGCTTTAAGGTCGTCCTTCGAGGCGGCTGCCTTAAGTTTGCAGGCCTCAGTTTGCGGCTCCTATGTGGCCAGGGCGTGCCTGACGATGGTGCAGCGGGCTTCCCCCTCGGATCCTTCCTTGAGGGCTGACTGGCCGGCCCTGGAATCGGGCTTGGCTTATTTGGCAGACTTACTGTATGATGTCTTGAGAGCCTCGGCTAAAGGCATGGCTCAGACAGTCTCTGCGCGGCGCTGGCTTTGGCTGAAACATTGGTCTGCGGACCACGCCTCTAAGTCCCGCCTGGCTAAGTTGCCTTTTAAAGGCAAGCTGCTCTTTGGGGTCGAGCTGGACAAAATTCGTGACCGATCTCGGCACGTCTAAGGGCAAGAGGTTACCAGAGGTCAGGGCTCGGGCCAGTGCTCGCCCCGGTATCTCCAGAGGACGGTTTCAGGAAGCCCGTCGGTACCGCCCGGGCAAGTCAGGCTCCTCTGCCCCCTCTTCCTTCAAAAGGAACTTCTCCCCCAAGCAGCATTCCTTTCGCAGAGACCGCCGTCTCGGAGGTACGCCCTCCGGTCCTCCCCCAGGGTCTTGTACCCAATGACGGGGTCCTGGTCCATGGCCCAGTGCAGATTGGAGGACGCCTGTCCTTGTTTAAAAGGGCGAGTGGACCAGAGTAACTTCAGACGCTTGGGTGCTGGAAGTCATCAGAGACGGCTACAAGTTAGAGTTCTGCCGACCCTTAAGAGACTGGTTTGTACACTCTCCCTGCAAGTCTCCGGTCAAAGCTGTGGCAGTGCAGCAGACCTTGGACAACCTGATACGCCTGGGTGCGGTCGTTCCGGTGCCAGAAAATCAGATTGGCAAGGGACGTTACTCCATTTACTTTGTGGTACCAAAGAAAGGAGGTTCTGTCCGGCCTATCCTCGACCTCAATGGGGTCAATCGGGCCTTGAAAGTGCGGCACTTTCTCATGGAGACTCTCCGCTCTATTATAGCGGCAGTGAAGGCAGGAGAGTTCTTGGCTTCCTTGGTCATCAAGGAAGCGTACCTGCATATTCCCATCTGGCCTTCTCGACACTTCCAGTTCAGAGCCCTCCCTTTCGGGTTGGCTACTGCTCCGCGGACCTTCTCCAAAGTAATGGTGGTCATCGCGGCCTTCCTGCGAAAGGAAGGAGTACAAGTCCATCCTTATCTGGACGACTGGTTGATCCGAGCCCCCTCTTATGCAGAGTGCGGCAAAGCTGTGGACCGGGTGGTTGCTCCTTTGAGCTCCCTGGGGTGGATCATCAACTGGGAGAAGAGCCAGCTGCGCCTGACTCAGTCCCTGGAGTATCTGGGAGTTCGATTCGACACCCAAGTGGGCAGAGTGTTCCTGCCAGACAATCGGATTGTCAATCTTCAGGCTCAGGTGGACTAGTTCCTAGTAGCCTCTCCTCTTCGGGCTTGGGACTATGTGCAGCTGTTGGGCTCTATGACGGCCACGATGGAAGTAGTGCCCTGGGCCAGGGCTCATATGAGACCACTACAACTCTCTCTGCTGCAGCGCTGGACTCCGATGTCGGAGGATTATGCTGTGCGCCTGCCCTTGGTCCCGGCAGTGCGCAAGGCGCTGAGCTGGTGGATGCAGACAGACAAGTTGTCTGCAGGAATGCCTCTGGTGACCCCGGAGTGGATGGTCGTCACGACGGACGCCTCTTTGTCGGGCTGGGGAGCCCACTGCTTGGGAAGGACAGCGCAGGGGCTCTGGTCTCCTGCAGAGGCAAAGTGGTCTATCAACCTCCTGGAACTCAGAGCCATTCGGTTGGCGCTTTTGGAGTTCATCCCGGTACTGGCGTTGAAGCCAGTACGGGTCCTGTCGGACAATGCCACGGCTGTGGCCTATGTCAACCGCCAGGTAGGTACCAAGAGCGCCCCTCTAGCCAAGGAGGCCATGAATCTATGCCAGTGGGCGGAAGCGAACCTGGAACAGCTGTCAGCGGCCCACATTGCCGGAGTCATGAATGTCAAGGCGGACTTTCTCAGTCGCCATACCTTGGAGCACGGAGAGTGGCAGCTATCTGCTCAGGCGTTCTTGGACATCACGAAGCGCTGGGGCCAGCCGAGCCTAGATCTGATGGCGTCATCGGCCAATTGCCAAGTGCCGCGCTTTTTCAGCAGAGGACGGGACCCTCGATCCCTGGGAGTAGATGCTCTTCTCCAACAGTGGCCGACACAGGAGCTTCTCTATGTGTTTCCGCCCTGGCCCATGTTGGGCAGGGTGCTAGACCGGGTGGCAAAGCATCCGGGCCGGATAATCCTGGTGGGTCCGGACTGGCCCAGACGTCCCTGGTATGAGGACTTGATCAGGCTCTCAGTCGACGATCCTCTGCGGCTGCCAGTGGAGCAGGGCCTGTTACATCAGGGTCCCGTGGTGATGGAGGATCCCTCCCCCTTTGGTCTTACGGCCTGGCTATTGAGCGGCAGCGTCTGAGAAAGAAGGGCTTCTCAGACAAGGTCATCACCACTGTGCTGAGAGCGAGCAAGCGCTCTACTTCTACTGCTTACGCCAGGGTTGGGCGTACTTTTGCAGCGTGGTGTGAAGCAGGCTCACTTTCTCCCTTCACTGCTCCAATTTCTTCAGTGTTGGCGTTCCTGCAAGAAGGTCTGGAGAAAGGCCTGTCGCTCAGTTCCCTTAAAGTCCAGGTAGCGGCTCTGGCTTGCTTCAGGGGCCGCCTGAAGGGTGCTTCCCTGGCTTCGCAGCCAGATGTGGTGCGCTTTCTCAAGGGAGTTAATCACCTGCGCCCTCCTCTGCACTCAGTGGTGCCTGCGTGGAATCTCAACCTGGTGCTAAGAGCCTTGCAGCAGCCGCCTTTTGAACCTTTGTCTAGGGCATCTCTGAAAGACCTGACGTTGAAAGCAGTCTTTTTGGTGGCTATCTCTTCAGCCAGAAGAGTTTCCGAGCTCCAGGCACTCTTATGGCGAGAGCCTTTTCTGCAGTTCATTGAGGCAGGAGTGACTATTCGCACAGTGCCTTCCTTCCTGCCCAAGATTGTTTCTCGCTTCCATGTGAATCAGCAGCTCTGTCTCCCTTCCTTTCGTAGGGAGGACTACCCAGAGGAATACTCTGCTCTCAAATATCTGGATGTGAGACGAGTCATCTTCAGATACTTGGAAGTGACCAATGATTTCCGGAAATCGGATCATCTGTTTGTCCTGTTTGCAGGTCCTCGTAAGGGTCTGCAGGCTTCTAAGCCTACAGTGGCAAGATGGGTCAAGGAAGCCATTGCAGCGGCTTATGTGGCCGCGGGGAAGGTGCCGCCTATCCAGCTGAAGGCTCACTCTAGAGCTCAGGCGGCCTCAATGGCAGAGGCCGGGTCCGTCTCCTTGGAAGAGATTTGCAAGGCGGCAACTTGGGCATCGGCCCATACCTTCTCCAGGCATTACCGCTTGGCTGTGGCTGCTCGGGCGGAGTCCCGGTTTGGAGCTTCAGTGTTGCGGTCAGGGATTTCAATGTCCCGCCCTGGGTGAGTACTGCTTCGGTACATCCCACCAGTCTATGGATTGATCAGCATGATGATATGGAAGGTAAAATTATGTATCATACCTGATAATTTTCTTTCCATTAATCATAGCTGATCAATCCATAGTCCCTCCCAGATATCTGTATTGTTTATATTCTGGTTGCATTTCAGGTTCAAGTTTAGTCTTCAGTTCCTGTTCAGGAGGACTTCGTGTTCAAGTTTTTCAATGGATTCTTCAAGAGTTGAGACAAATTTGTGTTACAGTGAGCTGCTGCATTCCTCTCCCCTCCGTTTTACGGGGCTGGATTGAGACATAAATTCTGCCGGCGCTCCCTCCCGCTTCGTGCGGCTGTAGGGCAGCTTTGTACTCCTCCCGCTTCGGCGGTGTTAGGGTCAGTCAGCTCCTGTTGCGGTTGCAGGATAAGCCAGATCCCCCCGCATCGGCGGGGTGGTGTCCCTCCCCCGCTCCGCGGGGATGAGCTGGACGGATTCCCCTCCCCCACTTGTGTGGGGATGAGCTGGGTTAATTCCCCTCCCCCGTTTCGGCGGTGGTGAGCTGGGCAGAGGGTCCCTTTGTGGGTGTAATTCTCTAAGTGCTGAGTCCTGCGGATGGAGCTTGGATATCGACATACTGAGGAGTTTCCGGCAGCACATGACCACATATAGGGAGGCAAAAGGATTGCTCTCTATCTCCACCTGCTGGTAGATGGACACAACCCACCAGTCTATGGATTGATCAGCTATGATTAATGGAAAGAAAATTATCAGGTATGATACATAATTTTACCTTAGTAAACAGACCCCTAAGTTTGAAACTTTATTTTTTATTGCCCAAAATGCATGCTGTGATTAAGCACGATTAATTGCAATTAAAAATTTTAATTGTTGCCCACCCCTAAGTATTATCAGACTTCATTTTTGGGCTTGCTTTGCATTATTTGCTCTACCAACATGGGCCTTACTCAATAGACAAATATCCTAGGAACACAAAATTGGAAAAAGACCTTACTTGAATAAGGCCATCTATGTTTAATGGACCTTTATACTAAACAATAGTAAAATAATAACGTATCGGCAACATTTCTTCCGGTTTACAATCTATCAGCCATCCAGATCTCTAAAATTGGCTGAGAGAGACTTACTGGAGGTTCCATATTTCCTTCTGGTAAGGTTAGAAGAGTACAAATCCTTTGTTTTACATCGTGGGGCCAAAGCTTTAGAATTGCCTTCCTTTGAAATTGCAGACTATACAAAATGTGGAGATGTTTAAGAAACTTAAAGCACATTTGTTCCAGCAGGTTTTAGCAGTGGCGTTCCTAGCTTGGATTGCACCCGGGGCGGATCGCCGATGCCCCCCCCCCCCCGGGTGCAATGCGCCCCCCCCCGCCGCCTGCGAAATGACACCCCCCTGGGTGCACGCCGCTGGGGGGGGGGGGTGCTGCGGCGCGCGCCTGTGGGCTCCGACTTCGCTAACTTTGCTCGTTTGCTGCAGCTCCCTCTGCCGCGGAACAGGAAGTAACCTGTTCCGGGGCAGAGAGAGCTGCAGCGAACGAGCGAAGATAGCGAAGTCAGAGCCCACAGGCGCGCGCCACGGCACCCCCCAGCGGCGTGCACCCGGAGCGGACCGCCCCCCCTTGGTACGCCACTGGGTTTTAGTATATAATAACTTTATTATTGAAGATTATTGATCAGTTTTTATAACTATGATAAGAGTTATTTTGTTGGACTATGTGGTTGTTTATCACATTGTGTTATATGTTTTGACATTGCATCGTGTAGGTTTTATTTTGACCCAGTGAGGATTGTAAGATCACTTGGGATACAAATTGTTTAAATAAATCAAATAACATTTTAATTTACTGCAGCTTAATAGGGGACTTTACTGCATGGTAGCTGCAAATTTAATGTGAACCTATTGGGGGCATAACTAGCACTTTCCATTGCCCTATTGGGGGCATAACTAGCACTTTCCATTGCAAGTCATGCATTAGCATTCACATTAGCATCGGTACCTGCTCCCAGTTAACGAGGAAGCACTTAGTGGCCCCCTACATAGGAGGCAGAACGTTTAACTCTGCTTTTTGTAAGGTTTCCACCACCGGGAGACTCTTGAGTCTCTCGGCCCTTCAGCTGAGCTGTGTGCTGTAAACCACTGCTAAAGAGCACATGGCAATCCAGACGATCAGATCATTATACTTTATTGTAATCCCTTTGTGTCAACTGCTCCTCCAAAGGTAGTTCCCACCACAGCATTTCTCAAGAAGCATAGCAGTTCAACAGCATAGTATTCAAAACAAACCCCCCCCCCCCCCAAAGGTTCCAAAATCTCAGCAGTTCATATAAAGCAGTTATGCAAAACAATTCTTCAAACAAAGTAGCTCAAAAAGGGCTCAAACAGTTCATGTATAGCAGGTATGCAAAGTAATTCTCCAAACACGGTAGCTCCAGAAAAGGTTCAAACCCTCCCCAGCAGTTCATGTCAGCAGTTAGGCAAAACAATTCCCCAAACACAGCAGTTCAGAAAGGGTTCAAACTCCCAGCAGTTCATGTATAGCAGTTATGTCCACAACCACCATTCATCCTCTCTCCCTTTCAAAAGATATCAACCTAGGGAGAGTGGCAAGGGTCCCTCCCCAACCAGGCCAGCATTATACCCTGACCACCACCCGCATGACCCTTCCATGGTAAATCTGTTCTCTCAGCTCCCCTCGTGGGATAGCCACCTTTTCCCTTCTTCTACCAGGCTCTCCTCCCGAGCAGTCCTCTCCTGTTTCACCTCCTTTCCTTCCAGTTTAGTCAGAGCAGCAATCTCCATCGGCCCTCTTGCTCTAGTTCTTCCTCCTTTTCTTTCCCTTTCCAGTTCATAGGTTCCTCCCCACACCCATTGTTCATCTGCTCTCCATTTGCTTGATTGGGCAGGTTCAGAACTCCTTCCCTCATTCTGGCTCTCTGGGACAGGTTTTTCCAACTCCCTTCTCTTGCCCTTCTCCTGACCTCCTCTGGGAGCTGTTGGGGATTGAAGTCCCTGTTTCTACCATGGGACCCACTCAGGAGCTGCTGGGAAATGTGGTCTTTTCTTTTTCTCCAACACCCCAGGGGAAAAGACTCCTTCCTTTCTCTACCCAGTCTCCCTCCCTCTTGAGCCTCCTCATTCCTCCATGTGCCTTCATTCTCCCTCTCACCCTCATATTCCTCACAATTTGTCAGCACGTGGTATGTGCAGCATGTTAACTACCAAATGCCTTCCATGCCATACCCCCTGACCCAAAGCACTTAACACACAGTTTACCCCACAGTAATTGCTAAATTACCACAAAGTCATTAACGCGACTCTGTTAGCAGTTACCACACGATAAACCACGTGTTAAGTGCTTAATACAGTTTTGTACAAGGGCTCTTATATGTTGGAATTCAATAGGAGATGTTGATAGATCTTGGCTCGTTTTTGAGCAAATGGTGATAGTGTCATCTGTGGACACGAGTTTGGCAAATCTGAAGGCAGGGGTTTCTGCCAACATCTTCATCTTTGTTCTGTTCTCCTCCCCCCGTCCCATTTTAGCACACTCCATCTTTGACCCTTTTACCCAGTCACTCCAAGGGTGTACTTGTTTGATTCTGGGAGCCCTTGCTAGCCGGAGGATCAGAGGGGCACTATTTTTGAGGCTCATGTTCAGTGCTGCCCTTGGCTGATGTGCACTGCCATCTTACCCAACTCTCTGGGCCTGAGTGCACTACTCCTCATAGTCTGTCTCAGGTCTGGGAAAGATCTGAGCATGGGTTCCTTTTGTCGGGGCATGCAGCAGTGAGGCCTGGCTCCTTTTTGTATCTTTTTTCCATCTTATCACATATTTACCCTTTTTTGCAAAGCAAAAATATTTGAATACTCTCAAGGGAGAGATATGGCAAGAGGGAAGATGAAATGTCTTTTATCTCCCATAGAACTGCAGCAGAGTAAAGGATTTTCATAAAGTCAGTATTGAAAAGATGGTAACATATTTGTTAACAAAAAGGGAGTTGCTTTCCTAGGGCTAATTCTTCTGTGTCTGTGTGTGTGTCAGACCACAACATCTGAATACTGATTTATTTATACTGCATACAAATTTTAATTAGAGCACCTAGCCCAGATCACATACATACAGTAACTTCACAGTCAATATTTTAACTTTAGAAGCTGTTTAAGTAGACCTGAATATGACAATGCCTGAAATTTCCTATTGATTACAGTGGTGGAAACCATCATGGTAACAGATTTTGGGCATGGGATTTTGGGCATGGTTGAGTAGATACGGAGGACAGTAGTAGAAAAAGAGTCGAGTGATTAGGTAAAGAATATGGGGGTGGGAGGAGCAGGTGCTGGATCGCTTAAAGTTATTTATATTCAGAGGCCGACTGAAACCATTTTTTTGATTGTTTCAGCCGAAACTGAATCTGCAGCCGAAATTCGCTGCTCGGTTTTGGCAAAAACTGAAACGGGCCCTACCCTGGCCCCCATTCCCTCCTCTCCTGAAGAGAAGGAACACCCCTCCTGGATCCACTCATAGAGCCCCCCCACCAAATAGAAAAAGCCTGCTCCCTCCTAGATCCACCTGTAGGCCTGCTTCCCCCCCCCCGTTGAAGAGGAGTTCCCCCCTCAAAGGAGAAGAAGTGCCCCTCATAGGTCTACCATATCATTGGTTGTATAATGGCTAGTTGGGGCAGAAGCAATCCCAGTCACACCTGTCTACTTGGTCTCAGTAAGCCATGTCCTTGGATGTGCTCTGTAATTTTGTTTTTAATAATAGCCTCTACCCATTTTCCCCGGCACTGACGTCAGACTCACCGGTCTATAATTTCCCGGATCTCCCCTGGAACCTTTTTTAAAAATTGGCCCATGTAACGCTGATTTTTAAAAAAAGGTTCCAGGGGAGATCCAGGAAATTATAGACCGGTGACTCTGACGTCGGTGCCGGGGAAATGGTAGAGGCTATTATTAAAAACAAAATTTAAAAACAAAATTACAGAGCACATCCAAGGACATGGATTACTGAGACCAAGTCAGCAAGGCTTTAGTGTGGGGAAATCTTGCCTGACCAACTTACTTCAATTCTTTGAAGGAGTAAACAAACATGTGGAGAAAGGGGAGCCGGTTGATATTGTGTATCTGGATTTTCAAAAGGCGTTTGACAAGGTACCTCATGAAAGGCTACAGAGGAAATTGGAGGGTCATGGGATAGGAGGAAATGTCCTATTGTGGATTAAAAACTGGTTGAAGGATAGGAAACAGAGAAGTGGGGTTAAATGGGCAGTATTCACAATGGAGAAGGGTAGTTAGTGGGGTTCCTCAGGGGTCTGTGCTAGGACCGCTGCTTTTTAATATATTTATAAATGATTTAGAGATGGGAGTAACCAGCGAGGTAATTAAATTTGCTGATGACACAAAGTTATTCAAAATCGTTAACTCATGAGAGGATTGTGAAAAATTACAAAAGGACCTTACGAGACTGGGCGGCTAAATGGCATATGACGTTTAATGTGAACAAGTGCAAGGTGATGCATGTGGGAAAAAAGAACCCGAATTATAGCTACGTCATGCAAGGTTCCACGTTAGGAGTTACGAACCAAGAAAGGGATCTGGGTGTCGTCGTCGATAATACACTGAAACCTTCTGCTCAGTGTGCTGCTGCGGCTAGGAAAGCGAATAGAATGTTGGGTATTATTAGGAAAGCCCCATACACTTGTATAAAAAAAATAAGAAATACTTATCTTCGGTTTGCAGCACAAATTGAACGCCCGTGGTTTTGAAAAAGTACTACTACTACTACTACTACTATTTAACATTTCTAAAGCGCTACTAGGGTTACTAAGTTTTTACACTTTTTCATTTTGTTTTAGTCACTGTATAGAAGGTAACCAGCCAATTTGACATCGCAGATAGATTTAGCGATATAATAACCGGAAGGGGTTTTTTGTGCCCCATGACTGAACAACCTTATAAGACCTGTTAGCAAATGAGCAAAGCAGGTTGGGTTCTTGAGTCTTTTTCCCCTTCGTGTCAATCGCAGTATGCTACTATATAGAAATGCTGTTCTCTAAGTGGTACTAGAACTCTAGTTTAAGAAAGAGTGTGTTTGGATTTATATATGGTCTCTTTTCTTTCCTCTAAGAAATCATTTTCCTATTTGAGATACTGCTGTTTGTACAGAAACTGAAAATATAGCAGAAGTCAGCAACAGAGTCCAGCCTAAACAAGAGCATTTCCACCAAGAGTAGAGAATGCTAGAGAAATTGTACCAGACCAATGGGGGGGGGAGGGGTTAATGGAGAGGAGGAGTATCGCAACTAAAACAGACACAGAAGAGGTGGTGGAGATGAAAACGATAATGGAATTCAAACATGCATGGGATAAACACAAAGGAATCCTGTTTAGAAGGAATGGTTCCCTGGAATCTTAGCGGAGATTGGGTGGCGACGCTGGTAATTGGAAACAAAACGGGAGCTGGGCAGACTTCTACGGTCTACGCCCTGATCGCGACTGATAGGGATGGGCTGGAGTGTAAATTTTAAGAGGCTTCGATGTTAGCTTCAGAACTTAGTGCAAGGACAGTACTGGGCAAACTTCTACGGTCTGTGCCCTGAGAAAGGCAAGGACAAATTAAACTCAGGTATACATATAAAGTATCACATACCATGTAAAATGAGTTTATCTTGTTGGGCAGACTGGACGGACCGTACAGGTCTTTATCTGCTGTCGTTTACTATGTTACTATGTTAAATGGCCCTTAGTGCTGATATTTGCCACCTCTGTTTGGAATTTACATATACAAAAACCAATATTCAGCACTTCTATGTATAACTTACACCTATATGTGTATAGCTCTACCTGTATATTCAGCAGCATTTGCTATGGCTTGTTTTTCTGTTTTTCCTCAAGACATTTTTTTTTACAAAAAAGGTACTTAAAGATAGACATGCTGAGCATGAAAATGTCTAGCTCAAAGTCATAATTGAACCAGAAATGTAGACATTTTTCTGGTTCGATTATGGCTTTGAGCTACACGGGGTTTTTCTTGAGATGTTTTCAGTAGAACGTCTCAATTCGGACTTAGACATCATATTTAAAATGCCCTTCCTTACTCACCGCACTGCTAAATATACGAATAAATTGAAGCATCTAGATTAGACATTTCAAATCATTTCACTGACATCCTGCTCCATATTGGGCTCTAGAATGTTTAGTGCCAGAATATGAAATCAGGACAGATGAAATGAGTGATGTCACTCCTGAGATCAAAAAGAAATATGATACAACTCTGCACATCTTGTTGGGCAGATTGGATGGACCAAGCCAACATTTACTATGTTACCTGTTTGTGTGTGTGTGTGTACGTATGTACGTACACCGGAGGTTGCACATGATAGATTCCTGATGAGAGCCTAATGGGAAAAACTAATAGATGTCGTTTTGCAGAATAAAAAATGATTAAAAATGAATATTCCTTGTGCCCCAGAGAATTATAAATATGGGAAAGAGTAAGTGCAGAATCCTGTAGTCTTTTATTATTTTTTTTTCTGATTTTCTGTAGAGCTGCTGAAGGTACAGAAGATTACAATCCAGAGAAAATAAATATTCCAAAACTGCACCAAGGCTTTAAAGCAAATATATTTTTCAAAGATTTTTTTTAATTAATAGAGATCTTGTTGTCAGGCTAACATAGACTAAAAATAAACAGCTGCATAGTACTTCATTAAGCTGCCTGCTTGGAGTGATTTTCCCATTGATTAGTCTCAGGGATAATGCTGGTTCATTCCTCATTGCAGTGCTAATTAACATCAGCTCTGCTCCTGACCACTTGACCGCACTCTCTCTGTGAACATGTGCTGGTTTGGCAAGTAATAATTACCCCCTCTTCCTCTGCTTCTTCTTTAAAAAGAATTAAGGGAAAATAATAATTAAGCAGAGAGCGTTGTCTTTATTTTCACACTACAAAGAGAGCAAGCTTTAAACAAGCTATCTTAAAGCACACATTGGGCGTAATAAACATTTTTTTTTTTTTTTTACAATACTCAAGCTGTAAATATAGCTTGAGCTGCCATTTGAATTGATAGGCTAGGCTCATCTTGTGTCAGTCTAGTTGATTCAGGCTCTTCCTGAATTGTAACAGTACAAATGGCCTGACCCTGGGGCTTGCAACGGCAGGCCTTCAAGGAAGAGAAAGAGTACACTGTGGAAACTATTTACTCTTTCAGTCCCTGCAAGATCCTCTGCATGAGGGTAATGAAATGAACTAATGCAAGTTATCCTCAGTCTTACTAGGGAAAGATCCTACTGAAAACAAATTTTCTCTTAAAACATGACTTAAGAAAAGACAATTGGGAAAACTAATACAGCAAAAATCACACTTCCTAGATAAATACTTGTAGAACATAATATATTAATGAAAATATGCTATATTTGTATTGGATTGACTTTTTTTCTGGTCCTTTACTTACATTCTTCTTATATTTTTATTATTAAACTGTTTTATTATGCGACAGGGGCTCAATGTGGAATGCATCCTTGATGGCTAACTCAGGGGCCAGTATTCTAAACTGTGTTAATTGACAGTTAATGTGTAGGCTGACAAGGGTTGGGAATACTGTGGAGGGGGAGGCCTCGGTCATTGTGAAACAGTGACACCTGGTTGGATTTAGGCGGGTTCCAGAGGAAGCTTTATGGTAACCTGGGCTAGATGAGGTAGGAAAACATATTAAACGGGGAAAAATTCCCCAGGTAGTTGCCACCATTTTATCCAGGTGGTTGTGAATAAAGGCTTATGGTGCTGAATCTAAGCCCTGATTTTGACTGAACTAGAAAACCAAGTAAACAAGAGAAATTGAAAAAAGAAAAAAGAGGGACTGATGCAAGGAAAGCAAACTGAATTTTATGTTTTTTTAAGTACATGCTGGCTCTTGATATTAGTTCTCCAAAGTTGCATTGAGATTCATTTATTATATAGCTGTTGCAAAGGTAAAAGCTCTCCTGCAATGCCACAAGCTTTCAAAATCAAATCTAAAAATACATTGATAACAATGAGATGAGTAGGATTTTCAGATCAGTTACTTTATGATGAGACTTGCGGAGGAGTGGCCTAGTGGTTAGGGTGGTGGACTTTGGTCCTGGGGAACTGAGGAACTGAGTTCAATTCCCACTTCAGGCACAGGCAGCTCCTTGTGACTCTGGGCAAGTCACTTAACCCTCCATTGCCCCATGTAAGCCGCATTGAGCCTGCCAATGAGTGGGAAAGCACGGAGTACAAAAAAATGTAACAACAACTTAACAGGGGGGTGATTCATTTGGACTTCACTGTACCCTCTAAGCTGAGCGGGAGTCTTCCACCTATAGTCCTGCCAGTTGAGGGTGCTTTTTCACTTTCACATTTTCAGTAGCAAGATCTGCAAGACTCCAGGGAACCTGCTTGTCCCTAGTGATGGAAGACACAATATTGAAGCACCACTCACCACTGGTAGCAATGCAGTTGGAGAACTGCTCAGCTTAGAGGGAACAGTGCTTTAGAGTGCATTCCAGTCCACATAATCCACCCTTTTGTATTTCAATAATTAGGTCTCTGGCAAAATTAAATGTGTTTGTTAAAATAATATGATTGGAAAATACAGTTCCTCTTGAGTAATTTTGCCAATTGAATCAGGTTGACCTTGACTGGATAATCCATTTCCATTTTTCTTAAAAGTGTATCCCAGTGTATTTTGGAATTTACAGCCTCATTTTATAAATTAGAAATAGTCTCAGGGACTGGCAATGGTAATGGGGCTGCTTCTGGCCTACTACTCCCGCCACATATGAAAGGAAGTTAAGAAAAAAAGCCATATCAAATGATGTTGTCAGCAGAAGGATGGCATGGCGATTTCTTTAGAAGTATAAATTGATATATCATTTTAAGCGTTGGTGGAGGCCTGTTTCTCTGCAGGTTAGCACCTGGTGAGTAAAGGATGATTAACATCTTGTACATAGCTCTGCATAGACACCCCAGTAATACAAGCTGGCAACATGTTAAAGATTTGTTTTCTGGGGTGAATATAAACATTTTCGGTTGCAGTACCAGACAAGGAAAAATGTTTCATTTGGTAAGATGATATGTGGCAATAGGATGAGCCTTTTTAAACAGGATATCCAGTTTTTACTGTCAGATATACACTGTGCTAATCTCTGTGTGGTGCTGTAGCACTGATTTTATGTAGCAAATACAGTAATGCACCAAAAAAGCAGCATTAAACTGGAAGTATACTGCTGGACTGATCTTAGCATGATTGGCATGGATGTGATACCCACAAGCGAGCCTTCTCTGGAGTAGCCCCCACACTCTGGAATGCACTGCCTGAAAGGCTGCGCTTAACACAAGACTATCTCTACTTCAGGAAGCAGGTGAAAGCTCAACAAGGCCTTTACTGGAAGAAGTAACTAACTCGTTAGTCTCACACACACACAAGGAGTGACACGGGCTGCACATACTGTAGCAGGACATGATTATCCACTCCTACCCTAGCTGAGATAATATTTAACCATTTCTCTGACCTCATGTGCAACTTTCTTTAAATCAATCACCTTACTTTCTAACTCTTCCTACTTTCTTACCCTTCTGTATGTTACATCTTTGCTTTACCCTTCACTATCACCTATAATGTTCTATTATGTATTGTGTTGACTTTGTAAATAGTATACCATGCCATACTTTGTATTGTTTTTGAATATTTTTACTGCCGTAATTGTCTATTGCTCATGTTTGATCTATTCTTACTCTACACCACCTTGAGTAAATTCCTTCAAAAAGGCGGTAAATAAATCCTAATAAATAAATACAGTAAATATGCATGCTAATAAGCCGCATGCAGAATGACTTCCAGTGCATCAAATTGCAAAATTTTAGAACAATAGTTTACCTTCTGATTAGTGCTGAAACTTTACTTAACCTGTTGAGGTAAAATGAAGTTTTGAGTTCCGTCTGACTGGTGGAAGTTAATGGGAAGTTAAAAAATCAGCACTGAAACCCCAGGTTGGGGAATTCTAGCACTACTACTACTACTACTACTGTTTAACATTTCTATAGCGCTACAAGGCATACGCAGCGCTGTACACCATACACAAAAAAGACAATCCCTGCTCAAAGAGCTTACAATCTAGATAAGACATAGAGATGGAATCCTCAGGTTGGGGAATCCTGGAAATGGAATCTTCGAGTTGGTCCCAGGACCACTGCTGAGTGGGTGTCCTCCAACTGCATTGCTACCAGCAGAGGGTGGTGCTTTAATACTGTGTTTCCAGTCGCAGGGGACAGGCAGGTTCCCTGGAGTCCTACAAAACTTGCTTGTCTCTCACTATTGAAAATGTGATAGTGAAACAGCACACCCCACCCCACTGGCAGGACTGCAGGTGGAGTACTCCTGCTCAGCTTAGAGGGAACAGAGCCCAGGGCACCCTAACCCCAGGTTGAGGAACCCTGGAGCTGGAATCCTCAGGTTGGGGGACCCTAGAGATAGAATCTTAAAGTTGGTCCCAGGCCATCCTAAGTCAAGGCATGAGTGGAAGTAGCCTAATGATTAGAGGAGTGTTCTAAGACCCAGAGAAGCCAGGTTCAGTTCCTGCTACAGTTCCTTATGATCGTGGGCAAATCACTTAAGGGTTAATTCTAAAAAGATGACATTAATATTTATACAGCAAATAAGCAAATACATGACTAGAATACCAGAATATATTCACATATGCGTACATAAATGCTAAAAATTCAGTTATGTGCTATTTTGTAATAATATACAGATATCTCCAATAGCACATAATTTATAGATGGGCAGAGTCTGGGTGGGACTCATACTTACATTTATAAATTATAGAATACTGTAAGTTACACAAATATCTCCAGAATCTATGTGTGTATATACCCAGTTATGCTAGTACTCTATAAAGGAAAGTCAGTGCCTACTTTCCTTCATAGAATAGGCTTCAATTAGGTGCCTCTAGGTGCTGAAATCTAGACTATTCTTTATAGATTTGCCATGCTAACCATCCACTGCCTCGGGAACAAAACATGACCAGCACTATCCCCAGCGCGGGCCTTTTCCATGTGCTGAGGCCCCATTTTCCATTGTTCCTATTAATGGCCACACACTAATTTCTCCATTAGCGTGTGGCCATTAGCATGTGAGCATTTATTCACACCTATTTTCTAGGCAGTAAGGGCTCATGAACTAACCACTAATCAGGTTAGTGTGCTGTAATGTAGCATTTAGGAGGAGATTCTATATATGGTGCCTAAAAAATTGGCGCTGAAATTGGTGCCGACTAAGCATATTCTATAATCGGCACCTAGATTTAGGCGCCAGTTATAGACTATGCTTAGTTGATAGTTCAGCGCCTAAATCTGCGCGCATCCATTTACTCCAACTAAAACATGCCCTAAATCCTGGCATGTAGATTTCCCCATTGGTGCGTTGGCCATTAGCATGTGAGAATTTATCGACACTTATTTTCTAGGCGGTAAGGGCTCACGAACCAACCACGTGCTAATCAGTTAGCGTGCTGTGCTGTGATGTAGCTGCGTGCTGTGTTTAGGAGATTCTAGATATGATGCTACAAAACCGGCGCCGAAATCGGTGCCAACTAAGCATATTCTATAATCGGCACCTAGATTTAGGTGCCGATTATAGACTGTGCTTAGTTGATATTTCAGAGCCTAAATCTGCGCGCATCCATTTACTCAGACACAAAGTAAGGCCATGAAGTCCTTTATTTCATATGAATAGAGCAGGTAGTAACTATTTTAAATAAATAAATAATGGGGGGTTCCCCCCCCCCCCTCAGGATTGATGTTTTTGTTCATAATGCTCACACGTTAAATAATGGGAATCTCCCTACATTTCCCTGTATTTCCAGCATTTTTGACCCTTTTAGCTACATTCAGAAATTCATCTGTTTAACTTCTCTCTTTCCTCCTTTACCTTGTTTCACCCATCCTTATTTTGCTTGGGCCCCAAAATTTCAAATTTTAATTAAAATACAAAACAAAATACTTTTTACTTTTACAGGCTGTCCTGTAAGCAGTGGGTGCTTCTCTGTGCATTCCACTCTTCCTCACTCTGTTCTCTTCCTAGTGCTGTCTGGTCTCTATGCACCCCTCCTTTCTTACTCTGAGGCAGCTGGTAATACACATGTGCTGCACATTGCTACCCTCCTGTCTCCCCAATAGTGCCAGCAGGCATAACATATTGGCACTCACAACAGTGGGCTTTGAAAGGCCAACAGAATTGCTAAATGTACTGCCCCTGGGCAGGGTGAGATGTGGGGGAGAGTGCTGTTGTGTGTCTGGCTGCCATTTGGGTGTGTGTGTGGGGGGAGTGTTGGCGGTAATGCTGGGGAGGGCAGGCAGGTCCATAACTATCATATCGTATTTTTTTTCCATCAGCATAGGGAGCTGCTGAACCAGGGTGAGGGTGAAGAGTAGCCTAATGGTTAAAGTGGCAGGCTGAGAACCAGGAAAGACAGTGTTCAAATGCCACTGTCACTCTTTGATCTTAAGCAAGTCACTTAACTTTCCATTGCCTCAGGTGCAAAGTTAGATTATAAGCCTTCTGGGAGCTGGAAAATAACTACAGTACCTGAACGTAACTTGCCTTGAGCTACAGCTGAAAAAGGTATGAGCTAAATTTAAAAAAAAATACTGCTATGTTTTGTTCTGTTTCCCTTCTGGATTATAAATTAGTTTGAAATGCTGGGATGATTGAAATGTATCCTATTGTGTAGCCATACTTACTGAGATGAAGAGCTGTTTAAAAAAAATGATCAGTAGGATCTGTGACCTGTCAGCATGAACTTGTTTGGTATTTCTGTAGAATTCAAAGCCTATTACCTGGATAAGCTGGATGGAACTGAATCAGAGAGACACAGGGATGGCTATCAGCTGACTCAGAGTTTAAATATCCTTGGATGTTAATATTACTTGTGGGGTAACCTAGGGTTCGGTCTTGGCTCTTCTTAACTCCTCTCTTTCTCCTTATTCAATTGGTTCCCAAACCTGTCCCCAGCCAGTCTGGTTTTCAGGAAATCTGCAATGAATAGTCATGAGTTAGATTTGCAAGTTGTCTAAATCTCGGAGTGTGTTGGAGGTGTGTTTTGGGCGAGACTAGGGTGGGCTAATGATTTGCATGTTTTTCTGTGATAATGGAACATTGTAAAAACATCCAGGGCAAAAATAGGACATTTTTGGCTAGACCTGTTTCAGTAACAACTAAGAGCCAAAAAGGTGGCCAAAGTGACTAGAGGACCTCTGGAGGGATAAAAGCATGACCTTAATCCTCCAGTGGTCACTGACATAGTAACATAGTAGGTGAGGGCAGAAAAAGACCTGTACGGTCCATCCAGTCTGCCCAAAAAGATAAACTCATATGCGCTACTTTATATGTATACCTGACCCTCTATCATTTTCAGGGCGCAGACCGTAGAAGTTTGCCCAGTACTAGCCCCGCCTCCCAACCACCAGCGCTGCCACCCAATCTCCGCTAAGCTTCTGAGGATCCATTCCTTCTCTACAGGATTCCTTTATGTTTATCCCATGCATTTTTGAATTCCGTTACCGTTTTCATCACCACCTCCTGCGGGAGGGCATAACAAGCATATACCAATCTCTCCGTGAAAAAATACTTCCTGACATTTTTCCTGAGTCTGCTCCCCCTTCAACCTCATTTCATGTCCTCTAGTTCTACCACCTTCCCGTCTCAGGAAAAGGTTTGTTTGCGGATTAATACCTTTCAAATATTTGAACGTCTGTATCATATCACCCCTGTTTCTCCTTTCCTCCAGGGTATACATGTTCAGGTCAGCAAGTCTCTCCTCATACATTTTGTAAATCAAATCCCATACCATTTTTGTAGCTTTTCTTTGCACCGCTTCACATTTTTTTACATTCTTAGCAAGATACGGCCTCCAAAACTGAACACAATACTCCAGGTGGGGCCTCACCAATGACCTATACAGGGGCATCAACACCTCCTTTCTTCTGCTGGTCACACCTCTGTCTATTCAGCCTAGCAACCTTCTGGCTATGGCCACCGCCTTGTCACACTGTTTCGTTGCCTTCAGGTCCTCAGATACTATCACCCCAAGATCCCTCTCCCTGTCTGTACATTTCAGACTCTCACTGCCTAACACATAAATCTCCTGTGGATTTCTACTCCCTAAGTGCATCAGTTTGCATTTCTTCACATTGAATTTTAATTGCCAAATATTAGACCATTCTTCTAGCTTCTGCAGATCTTTTTTCATGTTTTCCACTCCCTCCGGGGTGTCCACTCTGTTACAAATCTTGGTGTCATCCGCAAAAAGGCAAACTTTACCTTCTAACCCTTCGGCAATGTCACTCACAAATATATTGAACAGAATTGGTCCCAGCACCGATCCCTGAGGCCCTCCACTACTCACCTTTCCCTCATCCGAGCGAATTCCATTTATCACCACCCTCTGGCGTCTGTCCGTCAACCAGTTCCTAATCCAGTTCACCACGTCGGGTCCTATCTTCAGCCTGTCAAGTTTATTTAAGAGCCTCCTGTGGGGAACCGTGTCAAAAGCTTTGCTGAAATCTAAGTAGATTACATCTATAGCCCGTTCCTGATTCAATTTGCCGGTCACCCAGTCAAAGAATTCAATGAGATTCGTTTGGCAGGATTTACCTTTAGTAAAACCATGTTGTCTCGGATCTTGCAACTTATTGGCTTCCAGGAAATTCACTATCCTTTCCTTCGGCATCGCTTCCATTACTTTTCCAATAACCGAAGTGAGGCTTACCAGCCTGTAGTTTCCAGCTTCTTCCCTATCACCACTTTTGTGAAGAGGGACCACATCCGCTGTTCTCCAATCCCACGGAACCTCTCCCGTCTCTGAGGATTTATTAAACAAATCTTTAAGAGAACCCACCAGAACCTCCCTGAGCTCCCTCAATATTCTGGGGTGGATCCCGTCTGGTCCCATGGCTTTGTCCACTTTTAGATTTTCAAGTTGTTTATACAAACTCGCTTCCGTGAACGGTGCTATATCCGCTCCATTCTCATATATACTTTTACCAATCAATTGTGGTCCTTCTCGAGGATTTTCTTCAGTGAAAACAGAACAAAAGTATTCGTTTAGCAAATTTGCTTTTCCTTCATCATTATCCACATAGCGGTTTGCAGCATCTTTCAGTCTCAGAATTCCATTTTTAGTCTTCCTCCTTTCACTAATATATCTGAAGCAATTTTTGTCTCCCCTCTTTACATTTCTAGCCATTTGTTCTTTCGCTTGCGCTTTTGCCAGATGTATCTCTCTCTTGGCTTCTTTCAGTTTCATCCGGTATTCCTCTCTGTGTTCCTCTTCTTGAGTTTTTCTGTATTTCGTGAATGCCAACTGTTTAGCCTTTATTTTCTCAGCCACTTTCTTGGAGAACCATATCAGTTTCCTTTTTCTCTTGCTTTAATTTACTCTCCTTACATAAAGATTTGTGGCCATATTTATAGCTTCTTTCAGCCTAGACCACTACCCTTCCACTTCTCATATGTTCCCCCAGCCCATCAGCTCCTTCCTCAGGTATTCTGTCATTTTATTAAAGTCAGCCTGCTTGAAATCCAGGACTTTGAGTTTTGAGTGGCTGCCCCCAACTTCAGCTATTACATCAAACCAAACTGTGTGATGGTCACTGCTGCCCAGGTGGGCACCCACTCGGCCATATTTGACATACTATCCCCATTTGTGAGCACCAAATCCAGCATCGCTTCCTTTCTCGTGGGTTCTATCACCATTTGTCTGAATAGAGCACTTTGAAAAGCATCCACTATCTTTCTACTTCTTTCCGATTCCATAGATGGAACTTTCCAATCCACATCTGGCAGATTGAAATCTCCCAGCAACAGCACCTCTCTTTTCTTTCTCAACTTATGGATATCTGTGACCAGATCTTTATCTAGTTTCCCCTAAGAGGTGAAACTCATAGTGCATACCAGGCTCTATGATAGTTGCAGGTATAATGGCCATTTTTCTTACAGTAGTAAGCAGGTCCCTGGAGCAGCCTAGTGGTTGGTGCATTGGACTGTAGAGAAGGAGACCCAGGCTCATATCCCACTCTAAATAGTACACTTGTGGTAGAAAGTGTGAGTGCCCCAAAACCCACAAAATATCTACTGAACCCACATATAGATGACACCTGCAGGCATAAGCGCTATTGTAGTGGTGTACAGCTGGGTAAAGTACATTGTTTTGCTATTCATAGAGAGCTCACCATACAATATAAGGCTACCTCACTGTTCTGCTGGGATGTCTGTGTGGCCAATCTAGTAAGACTGCTGGCCCCACATATCACAATGGCTTGTTTTTAAATGTTTTGTTTTTCCCTTGGATGGTTTTTGTTTGAAAATGGCCCTTAAAGAAAGAAGCACTGAACACAAAAATGTCTATAATAGGGCAACAATTTTTGAACCAAAAAGAGAGATATTTTTCTGGTTCAGAAATTGCCATGTTTGACACTGGACTTTTGGACATTTTTTGTAAAACATTCAAAATCGGATTTGGACGTCATATTGAAAAAGCCCCTCCACCTCTACTAACGGGTGTAGTTTTACAATGTCTTATGCTTGCAGCATGTAGATATTTGCCAACATCCACAGGCAGAAAACATTCTTTCATTTTATCTATTTAAATCTGTTTCCCATGCTGGCTTACTTTGGTCGTGGAAAATTTAGATCAGGCTATGATATGCTTCAGCAGTAGAAAACAAGATAAAAATAATTTAGCTACAGTTCTCCTTTAATTATGTTGGATATGTAAACATTGGGTGGCCACTTATTTGTTTTCAGCAGTACATTGTATTTTATTTATTTATTCATAAAATTCTTATATCCCACTTACCTACAAATCTAGGTGGTGAACAAGAAATAATACCACCTGAATTCCTTAAAAATATTAACTTGCATGATTCTTGTCTTTCTGTTTGTTTCCTTTTATAGTTTCATTCCCAGATTACCTTTATTTATTTTGTCTCAGTATATTTTATTTCTTGTTTTTCTAAACATTGCTTCTTGATGCTGCAAGTACTAATGGTTATCTTGGTCCTGGAGCAAGCTGGAATCTTTTGTTGACTGCAATACCTCTTCTTGGACCAAAAAATATAAATTGCAGTAGTATGTGGCCTTTTTAGCCGATAGAGGTCCTTTCATCAGATGTAATCATCTATTCGTATACATCTAAAGATGAGACCTATGAAGTTCCCAAACATTGCAGCTTCATCATTTTTTCAGACTTTTGTTTCCTCTGATGTATGATATCATTTTAATACAATGTAAATTTTAATCTGTTGTATGTTTTCATTTTAGAGTAACATAGTAATTTTTGTATAATTTGTTGAGCAAAGAAATAATTGTTATTGTCTTTTTATATTTTGTATGTGATTTGTTCCCCACTTAGACTTTTATAGATATAGCGGGTTATAAATAAATTTTATTATTATTATTTGTTCATGCTTTATATTTCATTGTGATGTCCACAAGGCAGTGGCGTGCCTAGGGTAGTTGACACCCGGGGCCGGTCATTTTTTAACATCCCCCTCCAAAATCCAGTACTAGGCATACCGAGAATACAAAACACTCAGGACCTATAGAGCAATTCTACCATACCATAAGCAGTCATTTCTACGAGTCACACAAGGAAAAAGAAACCATCTTAAACACTACAGTGAGCACTAGAACATCAATTCACCTATTGTAAAACGAAACCAGACAGAATAGTACAGATCGTCGATCCTGCACAGTCAATGCCAACTGAAAGTCATGTCTTTTTCACAAACACAGATACACCCTAATCCACTATAGAACAAGTAATCATAAACTTTCTATTTAGACAAAAATTAAACTGAACCCCCAAGATGCCAGACTCTGCATACAATGCAACACCACAGAAACAGAAAATGTCCCCTGGTACTGTGCAAAATATAAAGAAAGCAGATGTAAATTTGAAAAGAAAACTAACAAATACCAATCACCACTTTACAAATTAACAAATAGAAATAAAACAAATATAGAAAATATTTTCTATTTTATTTTATTGGACTAATACATTTAGCTGTCAGAGGCCAAAACCTTCTTCCTGTGGTCAATACAGTATAGTGTGTTATAGTGTCCTATCCTGACCTGAGGAAGGGGGTTTTGTTCTCCAAAAGTTAGTCAAAATTTATTAAAATTAGTCCAATAAAAAGATGACCTTATTTACATGTTCTATTATAAACATTTATTAACACAGCTACAATACTACTTTATCCTAAAGCAAAAAAAAATAAAATATATATTTTATTTAGTTTGTTGTCTCTGGTTTCTGCTTTCCTCATCTTCTTTTCACTGTCTTCCTTCCATCCAGCATCTGTCTTCGTTCTTTCTCTGCCATCCAGTGTCTGCCCTCTCTGCTGTCCCCTCTATCCAATGTCTGCCCTCTCTCCCTGCCCCTTCCATTCACTGTCTGCCCTCCCTCTCCCCCCCATCCATCCATCTATCGTCTGTCCCCTCTCTCTCTCTCTGCCCCTTTTTTCAGCCCCCAGTTCCAGCCCTCTTATCCCACCTGCCCCTAGTTCTAGCCCCAGCCCACATCTCCCACTTGCCCCCCCTTTTCAGTCCCACTATCCCACCAGTCCGCAGTTTCAGCCCCAGCCCTTTTCTCTCACCAGTCCCGAGCTTCAGCCCCAGCTACTTCTCCCTGTCCCCTTTTCAGCCCCCAGTTCCAGTACTAGCCCCCTTATCCCACCTACCCTCCTTTTTAGCCCCCAGTTCCAGCCCCCTTCATCCACATGCCTTGAATTAGGGACCCCTTTTCAGCCCCAGACCCATTTTCCCACCTGCCCCAGGCATGGCTCCCATTTTCTCACATGGCCCCTTCCCCACCCCACCCCCTTCTCCCCACCCGTCCCCTTCTCCCCTCTTCTCCCATCTGAGACCCCTCCCCACCCCAGTCCCCTCCCATCTGAGACCCCCCCACCCCTTCTCCCCACCCCAGTCCCCTTCTCCCCTCTTCTCCCATCTGAGACCCCCACCCCCTTCTCCTCACCCCAGTCCCCTTCTCCCCTCTTCTCCCATCTGAGATCCCCCTCCCCACCCCAGTCCCCTTATCCCCTCTGAGACCCCCTCCCCACCCCAGTCCCCTTCCCCCTCTTTTCCCATATGAGGCCCCCCTCCCCAGTCCCCTTCTCCCATCTGAAACCCCCCTCCCCAGTCCTCCTCTCCCATCTAAGCCCCCCCAACCCGATCCACCTACCACCTTCGTCGAGAGACGACAGCCCTCGTCTCCTGCCTCCATCCTGTGCCTTTATGTTTAAATCTGTTTATTGACTGAGAAAGCAATACAAAGCTTAAAACTTTAACATAACACTATTCAAGTACATGAAGAGCATCCAACATGTCTACAAGCAACGATGAATTTTGTCCCTTTTACCACCAACAGCCCAACTCCTGTGCCTTTATAGAAAAATCTGAAAAGTGGCATGGCAGGCAGCATTTCGCGTCTGCCCTGCTTGTAAAAGAAAGCAGCAAATCTCCTCGTCGATGTTGCGCTGGGTCTTCCCTCACTGGGACCCAGTGAGGGAAGACCCGACGCGATGTCGATGAGGAGATTTGCTGCTTTCTTTTACAAGCAGGGCCGACACAAAACGCTGCCTGCCATGCCGCTTTTCAGATTTTTCTTTAAAGGCACAGGATGGAGGCAGGAGACGAGGGCTGACTGCAGCGCCAACGGAGCACCCCCCCCACCCACTGACACCCGGGGCGGACCGCCCCCACCGCCCCCCCTTGGTACGCCACTGCCACAAGGGGTTTTGTTGAGGATTAAGATTGCAAGTCATACTTTACATAGATTCATAATGAAGGGGAGTCGTCTTCTTTTTCTATCTACCAGTGTCCTATTTCTTTCTGGTGATAGACATGTTTCAGGGTGTATGAGCTGGCCTCAGCAAGATCCCCCACTGTGCAGAGCTATCCTTAAGCAATGAGCATAGCAAAAGGTGCTATGTGTTTTGTCTGTCCTCATAATCAAAGATCCCTGGCCTGGTAGATCATTTCCATTTTGCCATTACTTGTTCGTGACCTGCTGCTTTGGAATGGACCACGAGTCTCTTTTCATCCTGCAGGAAGCCAGTTTCAGTCTGATACTCATTCTAGTTCCAGCAGTAAGATCTCTAAGTCATGCCTCTTTTGCCTCACATACAGTTACAGATGTTTTGTTAATTAATAAGGGAAGTAGGAGGAGTGGCCTAATGGTTAGTGCAGTGGACTTTGGACCTGAAGAACTGGGTTCAATTCTCAGTGCTACCTAACAGTTGGGGCAGTGGGATGAGGTTCTGGGGAGGGGGGGGGGGAGGAACACCTTTTGAGCTGACCCATTAATAATCCTTGGAAACAGAGCATAGCTTTTCAGGAATTGGAACCTGTGACACTATTTTCAAGAGACACATCTTCGTATACATGACCAAAACCTCTTCACACAAGCAATATACTACATTGGGAGTGCACCACCTGGAGGGGGGAGGGAAGGTGGGAGGTCAAGCCATTTTGATGCATTCCACTTGCTCTTTTATTTTGCAGGAGACATTTAGGGACCCACTAGGCCATTGCTCAGCAATCTAGGGGTCTTTTTACTAAAGCTTAACTCGAGTTATCTGCAGGAGGGCCCATAGGAATAAAATGGGACCTGCTGCAGATAACTCGAGCTAAGTTTTAGTAAAAGATCCCCTAAGGCCCTTTTACAGGGTAGAATAGTAACACTGGTTAATATTTACGCACCCAATGTGGGTCAGATGAAGGCTTTCAGAGTTCTTCTTTTACCATTACAAGATTTTTATAGGGGAAAATTATTGGTTGGGAGGAATATCAACACGACTCCAGACGAACACTTAGACCATACTGGAAGAGAGGGTGGATATGGAAATAGTCATAGGAAAGCAGTGCACTCACTAATGGCAGGGCTAGAGTTACTAGATCTATGGCGTTTGCATCATTCTACACAGAAGACCTACACATTTTATTCTCCTGCTAAGAATATCTATACAAGGATATTTGTGGTGTCATAAAAACACTTGGGGCCATGTCTATGATGCACATAATGAAAGCATACAAATGTCAGATCATGCTCTCAAGTGTGGGTTGAGCTGACATCTTGGGACCCACAGATTTGCAGTAGTTTATGGAGATTAAATGAGTACTTATTTAGAAGTCAATAATAATGGAGAAATGTCAGATAGCTATTTGTGGAATACGCTTAAGGCTGTGGCATGGGGACATTTGATAAAGTGGGGTGTCCGTAGGAAGAGTGAGTGAAATTTGCAAATGTTGGACATCTGTGAACAGTTGAGTACTCTAGAATGGCAAAGTATGCTGCAGCCTTAACAGGCTACTTTCCAAACGTTGACCTAGGTATGAGCCAATTTTACAGGGCTTCACAACTCCAGTAGTTGTTGGCATGGGAAATTGGTGTTGATAAAGCAAGTATCCGCTTAGAACAGTCCCATTTTCTGGAATTTCCTTCAAAGTATCATTTTATTTATTTATGTATGCATTCTTGTATCCCACTGTTATAAAAAAAAAAAACTAATTTTGGTTCAAAGTGGCTTACAGATTACATTCTGGTTAACGGTTACAGTATTGGTTTACAGTTTGGTTGAGACTTATAGTGATGGCATACAGTTACATTTGTGGGTTATAGATGTGAGATATTATATAAAATCTTCCATTACTAATCCTTATGTGATACATCTGTTGGGGATATGGGCTACAGTTCGAGCACAGTATGGGTCAGCTCAAAAAGTGTCCTCTTTGACTTCCACTCGGTATGAACTTCGGGGGGGGGGGGGGGGGTTCTAGATGGTTTAAGAAGGGTTAGTCTCTTTCCATCAATTTTTAAATGTAAGTACTTTTGGGAACTTCAGAAACTCTGTAATCTTTTGCCAGGCAATCTCTACCCCTATCTTCAAGTAAAGCATTTCATCATTTCACAAGATCGGATACGTGATAATCTGGAGGATGTGGAGCACCTTGAGAATATATGGGTGGGGCTGGGGAAACTAAAGGGCCCAATTTCTATTTTATATAAATTTTTAAATAGGAGGGACTTTTACAAATTTAAATTTGTTACAATGGGAACGGGATTTGGGGGAAGAGTTGAGTAAAGGGGCATGGAAAACAGTATTGTTGGAAGTTCAAAAGGTCACTATTTGTTCTGATACAAGAAAAATGCATATAAGGTAGTCACCTAATGGTGTGTGTGTGTGTATATATATATATATATATATATATATATATAATATATATGTGTGTGTGTGTGTCACTTAACATTTCATTGCATATTTATGTATTTTTGCTGTGTCAGACTTATATATATTTTATTTACATTTTTTATTTGTATTTATATGATTTTAATTGTCATATGTATTTATGGACTCCTGAAGAAGGCCCTTACAGGCCAAAACACGATTTGTGTTGAGTCCTGGATGGTTAAAATAAAAGTGTTAGTTTGGACATCGTCTGCGGCCCTTTTTTGTCACCCTTGTTGTGATTGCTTCCACCTAAAAAGCCACCGTTTTGAGGCTACTTCTAAATCTTAAAACACTGGCTCTTGCAGATCCTTGTTGCCTCCAATTTTAACATTTAAAAAAAAAAAAAATTTCCTAAAACCTTTTTTTTTCCGTGTCCAAACTAGACTGTAAGCTCCACTGAGCGGGGACCATCTGTTCTGTGTATCTGTACAATACTGCATATGTCTAATAGGAACATAAAAAACTAGTAGAGGATGTAGCAGATGGGGGGTGACACCCTGCAGCCACTGATGTCAATGTGTGGTTGCAGGGAGTCACTAGGCCCTTGCTAATTGGAAACCAGTCTTCCTTTTACATGGTTATCTACTGCAGGTGATATGTCTGGTATGTGCAGAGCTGCAAATTCTCTGTCATCATCAGACATTTTCCTATGAGGTTGGCTATGGAGCTGTCCAGCATGTGCTTTGATAGCCTGGCTGAGAATCACCTAATATCAACAACCAGTGAATGTCAGGAGTCATATGCTGATTACACTGTAGAAATGTTAAATGAGAAAATCTTCAGACAAGCAAAAAAAACACAAAAAAACAAAAACCCAACAACCCAGTAAAAAGTTACAATGTATATATATAGAAAGATAGATAGATAGATATAGAGGGAGAGACAGAGAGACCACAGACTTTTTTCTTTCTTCCTGGGCTTTGATGGGCATCACTAAACTTATTTTAAGATTCTTTAAAGACAGAACTTCATTCCTTCCGCTGCTTCTATTTTCCCCACATTACCTCATTGCATTAGAGCTTGTATCTCCCTCTGATGGCATCCAGTTTCCATTCCATTCACAGTGGCCAGGGATCATATCTCCAAGCCACTTAGAAACACAATGATCTGTACCCCTGAGAATGTGAACACTTTCTCAGTCAAACCTATTGATCTTTAGGGCTCTATTTCTGGCTTTCCATTCACTCACTTTCATGTTTAGATGCTAGATGTTCTTTCAGAGGAAAAGTTAACTTGAGATCTAGAACTAAAGATTTTTCTGTAGTCTCTTAATGATAAAAGTGGCTCTCGATACCCATGCATATTGGTATTCGTGTGTGCATGAATCTGTTTCAGGAACTAAGTTACCTGTGTGTTTGTGATTTTTTTTCTTTCATTTTTACTTGATCAGTTATGCGCTAAACCCAGTGACATATGGTGCATAATTTAGTATTTGCATCACATCTAAATATATTTGGAAGGATTTTATCTTTTAAAAAAAAAACCTGCTTTATTTTCTTCAACACCGGTCATTCGAGTAAGTGGTGTGTCTTGTAGAAGTTTTTGGAAAGGCAAAAAAACCTTTGTGTGCATGCATGGCACTTTGCATTGCAGCAGCTCAGTGACTCCTCTTACCTGCTTCTTGTCTGTCAACCACTTCAATGAGTTTTATTTTCAGTGCCTTCTATTCTTATGAGAAGAACCTTCTTTCTTCTTTATCAAACCTTTTTTTTTTTCATTGCCAATATAGCTACCACTTGGCTGAACTGTCTTCAGAGTCAAACAACAAGGAGTGGGAACTGGATCAGGCTCTTCGAAAACAGACTCAGGACTCCAAAGTTAAATTATTGGTGTTTATTTAAGCTGACTGGACATGGCATCATGTTTCAGCACATATGTGCTGGCCACAGTCAGTGCAAGAGAAAGCTGTTGATTGATTGAGATAAGTTTTGATGTTTCTGTCACTTGATAAATAGGATCCATGAAAGCTGACTTTTCACTGAAATTTTAATAAATATATATACTGGGGAGTTTTTTTTTTGCCTGTGAACACACCCTGAAAGTCCTACCAGAATTCTTTTCGTTACACGGAAGTAGAGGTTGGTGTTATGACCCGGTAGTAGTGAGCCCCTGTGCCCCGACTGAGAATGGCTGAGATGGAGTGATGCCGTACTCGGTCAGGCAGCCAGACAACCCCTAGCTTCACCTGGGAAGCGACCACCGTTCACCGAGAGTTGAGCTCTCAGCTGCAGGTGGCCACCAGGACTTCTGGAACCGGTGGGGTTGCACAGCCGCTGACCAGGATGGCAGGAAACAGACACAGTCCAGCACCAGAACTCCGAATAGGCAAGAATAGTCAAAAATCAGTCCAGGGTCAAGGCAGGCAGCAAACAAGCAAAATCCAAGAAACTAGCCAAAGTCCGGTACACACGAAATCCGGAACAGAAAATAGCCGGCAAACAGCACTCCAACAGCAGCTCCTCAGAACAATTGAGGCCGAAGCAAAGAAGGCCTGGAGGCAGTGCTTTAAATAGTGAAGCAATCAGAGCAAACCAAACTCAGGTGAATCCAACATGGCAGCCCCCATAGGAGATCCTCCCAAGACCAGATATGGAGTTCCTTCCTGTTCTCGTTTAGACAAGATGACTGCCCCCTCCTGAGCTAGCCAAGATGGCTGCTGCTGCTCTTGCTCCAAACTGGATGACGGCTGTCAGCCTTAGGAAACTGAAACAGACCCTCCTAAGACTGAACCTTGTCCCTTTTGGACGGAGCTGCGGAATGACTTAGCCGGGAGGAGCGTCGAACAGGTGAGGGACGTAACAGTTGGGTTCTGATTTTTCCCCCAGTAGTTTTTTGTGCTTCAGTGAAGTAATTGACATAAAATTTTGCCAAGCCATTATTTTGAGAAAGTGTTTGTAGAGACTATTCTGAATAGTGCCATAAAAATACTTCTGGAACAGCGCAGAAGAACAGTGTCCTAATGCTCAAAGCTAATGAGATACAAATATAGGCGTGCACTCATAGCTTTGAGCATTAGGGAGTTTGGTGTGAGGATTGTGCTTGGCACATGTACAGAAGAGTTCTGCGCATGTGCCAAGCACAATCCTCACACCAGCTCCTGTGCGCATGCTCCTGTTAAAACCCGAATGTGAAGCACACATTGGCACTTGTTTCCTGCAGCCTAAGTATAAGCGTTTTTAATTTTTTCCTTCTGGATTCTTATATTTAGATGCAAGTAACAGATGCCAATATGTGCTGTGTTTTTTTTTTTAAAGCATGGCCGCTTTAAATTTAGACACAGGACAAGAACACCAATGTTTGCGTCACTTTCGGGGTCTGCGGTTTCTCACAACCAGCGCTCAAGGGCTTGCACGGGCTTCCTTCTGCTTCCATGATTTAGCAGAAAAAAATCATGAGAGAAGCATGAGAATCATGGGAAATCTTCTCTTCCAACACCCTATGCCTGCTCGGACCTGGCGTTATTTTTTATAGTGGTAAGGCATCTTTGTTTCGGGCATTCTTTTCTGATCATTAGGGAGGAATACAAAATGACATAATTTAAATCAGCTTGACTACATTTACATGCAATCTGCGCTAAGGCCTGGTGTGCTCATTGTTTGCTGCGCTAGACCCCTCTGATCATTCTGCGCTGGTAAACGCGGGCACTAGTACGATACTAATGGTCTGTAGTGCCTGTGTTTACTTTTGATCATTGGCACCTGTGTCTGCTTTCCTATTAATTTTGTGTCTGTTCTTCCTGTATTTTAAACACTGTAAACTGCCTAGATTTTAACAGATTAGTGGTGAATCAAGCGTGAATAAATCATAAATAAATCATGTGTTCACATATGCATGTAAATGCCAAATGTTTTCCTAATGGTATTCTATAAATACATGCATATCTTACATAGCACATATTTGAGAGATGAGCATACACTTAAGTGGAGCATGAGCAAGACCATCGCCAGCATTTAGGCATGAGCACTTACAGTGGGTGTATGGCTGATATAAATGCCCACTTTCGAGAGCTACATATGAATAGGAATGGCAGGACCATGAGAATCCTGTGGGGATGGGAAATCCACCACGGGGTTCCTGCAGGCTTGGTAGAAGTCACCATGGGGTTCCCAAGGGGATGGGAGAAGTTGCCATGGGTTTCCCATGGGAGGTACTCCAAATCTTTGGCAAAGCCAAAACAAGGCTTAGAACTCACCGAGAGAAGCTATTGGAGAACCCAAATGAGGCTTAGAATGCACTGAGAGAAGGTATTGGAGCCCAAGAATGAGGTTTGGACTACAATGAGAGAAACTATTGGAGCACTACAAGGAGGTTTGATAATAGGAGACAGCATGATGTCACAAGGCTGAAGCTGTTCGCCATCCACTCCACCCAAGGAGGTTTTAATTCTCCCCAACATGCCATCTCCTGTTATCAAACCTTCTTGGAGCTCTGGCTCCAATGTTACTTAGAAATGAAGGCTCTGCCATTCTGCAGATACAATAAAGATATGTTTGCTCTAAGCTATCTTGTCAAAAATGTCAGTGCTAAAAAGATTAATCTGAAATGGTTTGAGCCTTTAAGTATAATTGAATGTCCTCTAAAAATAAATTCTTCATCTTTTTCTTTTTTTTTTTTATATATATCCTTAGTGCTGTAATTGTCTGTGGGTATGGGTGGGGGTATAGGATAGTTTCCAGTGGAAATGGTTGAAATTTCTGTCCCTATGCAACTCTCTAGTGCCCACACCTAAAATATAAGCAAGTATATACCCAGGTGGAATGGTGGTGTAGCCTAATGCTTAGAACAGCAGTCTGGAAACTGGAAGGCCAAGGTTCAAATCCTTCATGGGAGCTCCTTGTGGCCTTGGGCAAGTCACTTAACCCACCATTGCCTTGGGTTCAATACTGGTAGGTCCTGGCAACAATGTCAGTCTGGACAGCAGCAACATAGAGGTGTCACACACTGCACAGGAGAAAACATTGGTGACCCATTCCTGTATGGTGCCAAGAAAAGCACAATGGAGGGGTCCCTCATTGTATGGTCACCAGGAGTCAGTTGAACTCAAGGGTACATCTGGATATACCCAGTTAGGGAATATTCTATAAAGAAAAGTAGGTTCCTTCTGGGGAAAGGTGTTAAACACAGTTTGGTCAATACCCTAAATGATTTAACCAGCCACTGACTGGTTAAATTGTTTGGGGCTATCCACTAATTTTCAGTGGCACTTAACCACTGAAAATTAGTGGTTAGCACCTAAGTAAAAGCTGGCTATTTTGGGGGCGTTCCTGGGGCAGAGTTGGCACTTGACCGGTTAAGTGCCAATATTCAGCACTTAACCAGCTAGAGTAACTGTGTACATGGAACTGCATAGACTAGTCCTATCTTTATGCGGCAACCTATGACTGGTTAGGTTCTGAATATCGACTTAACCAGCCATATGTTAGCTGGCGCCGCATAAACTGGATATTCAGTGCTGAAGCCCTGACATGACCCAGCATTGAATATCCAGGAATAAGACCGGTGGTGGTCGGAAAAATGTTCATCGCGGTCAGCTGAATATTCACTCCAATATAAATTAACACTCCTGTCCACAATTAAGGAATTTGCTCTGTATTGGGGGTGCTCAGCTGCACCCACTTGAACCTATGATGCTAAGATGCATGTTAGAGCAGTTAATTGCTGATAAAGCTGGTGGTGCTCAAGGCATATAGCACAGGGCATTTTTCCCCTCTTGAATCCTAATTCAAACTCTTTGATGGAAAGTTCTCTTTTATGTGGATCGACGGAATTTCTTTAAAAATGTTAATTGGAAGGTTAATGTTTTACTCTGTAAAATTAAAGTTATTGATAATTTTGAACCTCATTCATCTCCTTGTGATTAATGAGGAAATACATCCTTTGTGCACAAGGTAAAAGCATAATATAACAATTGGTGATCCTGATGGGGAACCCGGAGAGCAGAAATGGCAAACTGCATATTAACGTGAGATGTTAGGAGACATTCAAAGGATATGAGGAGACTCATTAGTATCCAGGTCAGAAAAGACATTTCTGCCTTCATGCTGTCTCCTCCCCTTCTTACAGGATGAATTGAGTGATAAAATATCAGCCTAGAGCCAGAGGGTTGTCTATAATGCTGAGACCCAATCATTATGGATATATAGTATATATTTTGTTGTTAGCCCAATAGGCAGTAATTTTTCCTCCTTCCTTGCAATTTGTCTTGCTAAGCTTAGTGGTAAAGATGAACAGTGAAACCACCGCTTAAGCCTGAGTTATTTTTACTGGGGTAGAAGGCTGCAGACTATATTGATAGATTGTAATTGCAGAAGGATGTGATACCATTAGACTTTGGTTACTATGATCCCTATGGTGGTAGCCTAGTGGTTAGTGCAGTGGACTTTGATCCTGGGGAACTGAGTTCAATTCCCACTGCAGCTCCATGTGACTCTGGGCAAGTCACTTTAGCCTAGTGGTTAGTGCAGTGGACTTTGATCCTGAGGAACTGAGTTCAATTCGCACTGCAGCTCCTTGTGACTCTGGGCAAGTCACTTAACCCTCCATTGCCACTGGTACAAAATAAGTACGTGAACATATGTAAACCGCTTTGAATGTAGTTGCAAAAAAAACCCAAAAACAAACCTCAGAAAGGCGATATATCAAGTTCCATTTCCCTTTTCCTTTCCTTTGAACAATTTATTTGCAATGCATTTGTTCACTCAGTATTTCAAGCACAGTTATGTAAACTTAAGACCACCACACTTCTTTTGTGTTCCAGTCTTGTTAGAAATGTTGAGAATATCGTGTGTGTGTGTGTATGTATGTATGTATGTGTGTGTGTGTATATATGTATGTTGTAACCAGGTACCTCTCTTGTGCAGCCAAGGATAGAACAATCTCCTCCAGCCACAGGCCCCTGGTACAATGAAGAAATAGATGTCCACCAGTAACTTCAATCTTAAGGACTTTTATTCCATGCAGGTTTCTAGTACACAGTTCCAACAGCAGCATAGCATATACCGGGATTCAATACAGGCTTACAGGCTCCCGTCTGGGCTCTTTATCCAGTGCACAGTAAACAGTAATTCAATTCCCAAGACAAACAGTTCTTTCAGTTCATCATCACAGTTCAGTCACCAAGCAGCATTTTCTACCTTCTATCCTTTTTGCCTTCAGGAGAGTTCAATACTTTAGAGACTCCCTTTACCCAAAGGTTTTCCCCTGCATCAGTTTCACAGTGAATTCAATACTTTTGGGACTTCCTCTCACCCAAGGAATTTCAGCCCGCTTCAGTACTTTAGGAACCTCCCTGCCCAAGGGTTTTCAGCCTGCAACTGCTTCTCTCCTTCTGCTTCTCTCTCCTGAACTGAACTCCTGGGATTCCTTCCCACCTGCCTAATCAATCCCTGGCTTCAGCTACCACAACCAATCATTCTCCTTCCATTAGCTTCCCCACACCCATACCAGCTGAGTTGAGCATTAGACTAATGAGACCAATGATGAGCTCCTGCACACAGGGTTTCCTAACTCTCGTTCCACCTAGTGGCAGCAACTCTACACAACCTGCCAGCTTACACCCATGTCTTCCCTGATTGCAGCTAGGAGTCCAGTCCGGGTTCTTCATCTCACCCTCTGGCTCCTTGCCTGCAATGCCTTCTGGGACTTGTATTTCATACTGAAACTGCCTTAACCCAACTATCCTGGAGGTGACTTTATCACAATGTATATGTCCAGATATGCGCTTACACGCAGGCAACGGCTGATGATGAAACAGATGATGAAATGAGCAGCGAGGCATATGCTGACGAAATTCAACAACCTCTTTTGCACTTTTGCAAGAGCGCTGGAGAGTCTCAACACACATATATACACATACACACAGGGTGTTTTCTCAGCATCTGCTTGGAATTTCAATGTGAAATTTACAGCTTTATTTGTTGTTAATCTCACTTCATTTGGCACATAAACGTAGATAGTATCTTTAAACACAGTAAAGTTAGACTTTTTAGCATGACCACCCTGCGATTTTCATGTGTTCAAAAATGTTTACCCTGTACAACTACCATTATTTAAAAAAGGGGTGCCCTCTTATTGTTAATGATGTCACAGTGATGTAGACTTTTGTAAACAATAATTTGAATAATTTGTATTTGATAATATGATAATTTACAGATATTTCTTTAAATGCATTTCAAATCGGAACAGCAATCACGGACAAGGTGTTGGTAGAAGACAAAATGACAATAGACTTTGCATGAACAAGGTATCAGAGCAAAGGTGATGATGGCTGCGTATCATCTCAAAAACTGGATGCTCAGCACTGTGAAGAAAATTTAAGAGCATGATTGCAAAACTCATACACATTGCTAATTGTGTCATTTGAATGATATTATACTGTGTTTTAGCTCGGACATTTTTAACACACAAAAATTGCTGGGTAATAATGCTAAAATCTCAGTAACATCAACATAGCTTAATGAATTCTCTGTAAACCTGGAGAATGTAATGGGGCAGTTCTACAAACTGAAGAGTAGCAAATCTCCTGGACTGGATGGTATTCATCCCAGAGTACTGATAGAACTGAAAAATGAGCTTGCAGAGCTATTGTTAGAAATATGTAATTTATCCTTAAAATCGAGTGTGGCACCGGAAGACTGGAGGGTGGCCAATGTAATGCCGATTTTTAAAAAAGGTTCCAGAGGAGATCCAGGAAATTATAGACTGGTGAGTCTGACGTCGGTGCTGGGCAAAATGGTAGAGACTATTATTAAGAACAAAATTACAGAGCATATTCAAAAGCATGGATTAACGAGACAAAGTCAACATGAATTTAGTGAAGGGAAATCTTGCCTCATCAATCTACTACATTTCTTTGAAGGGGTGGACAAACATGTGGATAAAGGTGAGCCGGTTGATATTGTGTATCTGGATTTTCAGAAGGCGTTTGACAAAGTACCTCATGAAAGACTCCAGAGGAAATTGGAGAGTCATGGGATAGGAGGTAGTGTTCTATTGTGGATTAAAAACTGGTTAAAAGATAGAAAACAGAGAGTAGGGTTAAATTGTCATTATTCTCAATGGAGAAGGGTAGTTAGTGGGGTTCCCCAGGGCTCTGTGCTGGGACCGCTGCTTTTTAACATATTTATAAATGACCTAGAGATGGGAGTAACTAGTGAGGTAATTAAATTTGCTGATGACACAAAGTTATTCAAAGTCATTAAATCGCGGGAGGATTGTGAAAAATTAGAAGAGGACCTTATGAGACTGAGAGACTGGGCGTCTAAATGGCAGATGACGTTTAATGTGAGCAAGCGCAAAGTGATGCATGTGGAAAAGAGGAACCCGAATTACAGCTATGTCATGCAAGGTTCCACTTTAGGAGTCACGAACCAAGAAAGGGATCTAGATGTCGTCGTTGATATGTTGAAACCTTCTGCTCAGTGTGCTTTTGCGGCTAAGAAAGCAAATAGAATGTTAGGTATTATTAGGAAAGGAATGGAAAACAAAAATGAGGATGTTATAATGCCTTTGTATCGCTCCATGGTGCGACCGCACCTCGAATATTGTGTTTAATTCTGGTCGCCACTTCTCAAAAAAGATATAGTGAAATTAGAAAAGGTGCAGAGAAGGGCGACGAAAATGATAAGGGGGATGGGACGACTTCCCTATGAGGAAAGGCTAAAGCGGCTAGGGCACTTCAGCTTGGAGAAAAGGCGGCTGAGGGGAGATATGATAGAGGTCTATAAAATATTGAGTGGAGTTGAACGGGTAGATGTGAAGCGTCTGTTCACGATTTCCAAAAATACTAGGACTAGGAGGCATTCTATGAAGCTACAATGTAGTAAATTTAAAACAAATCGGAGAAAATTTTTCTTCACTCAACATGTAATTAAACTTTGGAATTCGTTGCCAGAGAATGTGGTAAAGGCGGTTAGCTTAGCGGAGTTTAAAAAAGGTTTGGACGGCTTCCTGAAGGAAAAGTCCATAGACCGTTATTAAATGGACTTGGGGAAAATCCACTATTTCTGGGATAAGCAGTATAACATGTTTTGTACTTTTTGGGATCTTGCCAGGTATTTGTGATCTGGATTGGCCACTGTTGGAAACAGGATGCTGGGCTTGATGGACCTTTGGTCTTTCCCAGTATGGCAATACTTATGTACTTATGACCTTTGAAATCAAAATGATTAAATATTTTGACACCCACCAGACAGGACTTAACAAAGATCTGGGTTTTTCTGGCCCATTATAAACCATGAAATTTCACTGCTTTGTCACCCTCCGATCACCATGGATATCTCCCCGTCCGTCATCCTCTCAGCCTTCTCTGTTTCTCACATAGTTCACCCCTCCCTCATCCTTTCAGACTATCACTGAAATACTTTGATGTTTCACTTATATATGCTGTTACTTATCAAAATTTGCTTATTTCTGACCTGACAAAGAAGGACTACCTTCAAAAGCTAATAAAAAATGTATTAAGTTAGTCCAATAAAAAAGGTATCATCTTATTTTCTTTTCTATGTTTTATTTTATTCTATTTCTATCAACATAGCTTAAATCTTAGATAATTAAATATTGTTTAATAGTAATATGTAAGTATGTTGACTAAATAAGCATGTAAAATTTCCCATTGCAATTCAAAGTAGTTGCTGAGAAAACTGCAAAACCACATATCCATCAAGATGAATGCACACTACATACTCTAGACACCAAGAAAGCCTTGGCCTACTGTCTGAAGTGGACGAAATTCCATAGAAATTCCGCCCAGCCCTCAAACAGGATGGGAGCTGCCATTTTCAAACACACGCTCTCAAATTGGCTAGCAGACTGCATCTCTTTCACTTACACCCAGGCTAGGCTGACTCTGGAGGCCCACTTGAGATCAGCCTCGATAGAGGGGGTTTGCAGAGCTTCAGTGTGGTCTTCAGTCCACACATTCACATCTCACAACTGTTTACATCAGGACTCCTGATGCAATAGCCGGATAGTTGATCAGTCCTTCAAAATCTCTTTGGGGGTCAAGAATCCAACTCCCCCCTCCACCCCCCTCCCTCATTTGTTTTCAGTTCCAGGCTGTCTTAAAATAAGAAAAGAAGAAGGAGAAAAGCATGTTAGTTTATACTGACTTCATGTTATTGGCCTAGTCTGTTGCAAGGAAGCCTGTGTTGCATTTCCCTTTTTGTTTCAAGATAGCCTGGTAATTAGGGTTTCCCAGTACAGTACAAAGACCATCAAATCCTGCTTGTCCTTGAAGAAATCAAAGTTACTACCTGTAGCAGATGTTCTCTGAGGACAGCAAAATAAATATTCTCTCTACATTTCCCACCTCCTCTTGGAGTTTTATTTGGTAAGCTATTATGTTAGACTGAGTTGGTCCCATGCAATGATGGCAGGCAGGAAGGTGTAAGCATACACAGTGAGTCTCTGCCAAAAGCTTCTGGATCAGACTCTGGGGAGCATTTTCTGACAGATGTCACCCAGTAGTAAGAATATTCTTCCTGCTGTCCTCAGAGAATACCTGCTACAGGTAAGTAACTTCATTTTATTGTGCAATTGTATGGGAATTGCTGTTTATTTTAATCTGGTTTAGGACCTGTGTGTCATAAGTGGTATATCAAGTTTTAACATTAACAGGTGTATTGTGTGCATCTGCCTTCTCTGGGTTAATTTTATAAAGGTGCACAGGTGCATATGTTTCCTTTTATAAAATATTGATGACACATGCGCCTATTGTGCCTTGAAAGCCTAGGCACCCTGTTATGAAACTACCATCCATATACTTAGTCAAGATAATGAATTACTGCAATGCTTCTCACTCTTGTGGCACACCTAGCCAGTCAGGTTTTCAGGATTACCTCAATAATTATGCATGAGATAGATGAAATACAATGTGGTGTAATCCTGAAAATCTGACGTGCTCCATGAGAGGGTTGAGAAACATTGATCAGGGACAATCTGATCCATTTCTGGTTTTGCCCTATTGAATGAATGGACTTCTTGTTCTGATTTTCCATTGAATCTCAGGAAAATTAGAACCACAAGCTCATGCACAGTGGGGCAAAACAGAACTGGATTAGGCTGCCCCTGATGATCTAGAAACCATCCAGTAACCTTATCTGAAAATATGTTCCTTGTTTAGTGTATTATACTTTATACTTCCTGTTCACTTTGTGGGTGTAGCATGAAATCTTGTTAACTGGATATTTGCATCCTTGGATATATTATCCAAAGGATATGTATCTGCCACAAAATATGATCTTGTGAACTACATGTCCTATGATGCTTAGTTCTCTAACATCAAAAAACTCATTTTGGCTTGTCCTTCCTGTTTTGGAGGAAAACTAGTGGTGTAAGCTCTTCACTAGTAAACAAGAGAGAGAAGAGGCCTTTGACCCTGAAGTTAAAATTAAATGATGACGAGAGAAGGAAACCTCATCTGGTGAATGAATGGTCTTGTGCTACTTCCTCACCAAAGAAAGAGCAGCACTGGAAGCCATCATTTTCTCAGTTCATCCCAGAGTCAGTTTCTTCCTTGAAAACCAGGATTCAGCTAGCCTTACACCTTTACTCAATAAAAATGCTGGCTCCTTTTAGCGGAATGTGGTTAGAGCTTGCTACTAGTACTTACTATTTTTCGTTTCTTTAGTGCTACTAGACATACGCGGCACTGTACACTGGACATGAAGAGACAGTCCCTGCTCGACAGAGCTTACCATCTAATTAGGACAGACAAAGAGTACAAATAAGGGATAAGGGAAATTACTAAGGTAAGAATGATAAAACATGGTTACTAAACAAGTGAGTAAGGGTTAGGAGTTAAAAGCAGCATCAAAAAGGTGGGCTTTTAGCCTAGATTTGAAGAAGACCAGAGATGGAGCTTCACGTACCGACTCAGGAAGTCTATTCCAGGCATTTGGTGCAACAAGATAGAAGGAACGGAGTCTAGAGTTAGCGGTGGAGGAGAAGGGTGCAGATTTCCTGGGGAGGAGTGTAGGGAGAGAGAAGAGTGGAGAAGTACTGAGGAGCTGCAGAGTGAATGCACTTGTAAATCAATAAGAGGAGTTTGAACTGTATGCGGAAACAGATAGGGAGCCAATGAAGTGACTTGAGAAGAGGGCATAGGCAGTCGGTGGCCCAACTGTTTGGGGAGGCTAAAGGGGGTGGGGTTAGGGGTGGGGCCAGGGGTGGAGCTTAAATCCATAATTGTCTAATAACACACAGAAAAAAAATAAAATAAAAATAAAAGTCACAATTAATACCTTTTATTAAATTTAGATATTAGATATGTATCATATGTCAAAGCATAAAGTGGTTGCTCAAAGCATATACTAACCACAATCGCTCAACTGCAAAACACTATGCACAACTTTGTGCAAAAACACACTCAGAATCTTACTGTACCATAAATATTGCACTGGGCAGAACCTAATACACCAATATACCACCCATAAAGAAAATGCAGACCGTCAACAATATGAAACAAGGGATCATGTCACAATTCTCATGTACAGCAATAAAACATCCTTTTAGGGTGGATAGTATTCACAATGAGCTCCTTTTATTAATGACCAGATAGAGATAAGAGTTTTCAAATTTCAATTTTGGCACAGTATAAGTCATCTTTATGACTACTGATGCACTCAAGCTTGCAAGTAATTAATTTGAAACTCCAAAGCCACAGTCTAGGAGTGGCCTAGTGGTTAGGGTGGTGGACTTTGGTCCTGGGGAACTGAGGAACTGAGTTCATTTCCCAGCACAGGCAGCTCCTTGTGACTCTGGGCAAGTCACTTAACCCTCCATTGCCTGCCGCATAGAGCCTGCCATGAGTGGGATAGCGTAGGGTACAAATGTAACAAAAATAAATTAAAAAAATACCTGTGTATAAAACAGGATACAGGACCAAGTTATCACCCACAGTTAAATGTGAATCTTTCAGCATATAGAGTGGAGAAAAAAAGGGAGGTTCAGTAACACCACCCAGCCAGCCCAAGATGATCGGACCCTAGAGCACCAATATACCTGCTACTGGAAAACTGCAACAAGCTGGACTGTTACAAATTCCTACACAAACACTACATGCTAGCAGAATCCGTCACGTCAGTCACATATGCAGAACAGGGACAGACCCTCATGAGATACAAAATAGGGAGCCACAAAAAACATGCCCACAAAAAATGAAATATAGATCTCTTTAAGAAAGCCTGACTCTGTAAGCAGTGCAAATACTGGTAAAAGAGAAACAGAAATGTATTTTCTCCTGTACTCTGCAAAATACAATAGAAAAAATGTACATTTCACAAAGCAGGCACATCTTAGTCCTTAAAAAGCATTAAATACAAAGAATGTTTTCTTTTCTACCTTTGTTGTCTGAGCATTCTATTTTTCTAGTTGGTCTGGTCCCAGTCTCCTTTCCACTTTCCATGTATGAATATTCTCCTAAATTCTTTTCTAGGCTGACTTTTCCATTTCTTCTCCCTTCTCTTGTCTTCTTACTGTCCTTCTCTGCATCTGTCTGGCACTGATCTTTCATTTTACGTTCCCCCCCCCCCCCCCTCCACACACACCCACACACTTTTCTCTCACTCTTTAGTCCTTAGTATCCATCTACCTACTGGCTTTGACCATCTTCTGCTCCTTCCCTCTGCTCACCATCCCTCCATCCCATCCATCTTCTGCTCCTTCCCTCTGCTGTGCCTGACCTCTCCCAGTACCATCCATCTTCTGCTCCTTTCCTCTGCTCCCCACCCCTCCCAGTCCCATCCATCTCCTGCTCCTTCCCTCTGCTTCCCACCCCTCCCAGTCCCATCCATCTCCTGCTCCTTTCCACTGCTCCTCACCCTCCCAGTACCATCCATCTTCTGCTCCTTTCCTCTGCTCCCCACCCCTCCCAGTCCCATCCATCTCCTGCTCCTTCCCTCTGCTCCCCCGCGAGGTCCAGGATCGTGCAAGCCCCCCAAACGGTGATCATGACTCCACCTATACGGGAACAGGAACTTGAAGAGAAGGCTTCCGGGGCAGAGCCGAAGGCAGCGTGTATACGTCGCTACCGCTGCCAGGAGCACAGAAAGGCTGAAGACTGCTGCGCCGGAGGGAGGGAGGAAGAGAGGGGGTAGACAGAGTCGTGACCTCCGGTGAGTGCAATATTGGGGGTGCTCGAGCATCCCCAGCACCCATGGAGTCGAAGACAAGTCAGACTCAGGACTGGTCTACTCTCGGACTCCCGACTCAGAGAAAAACTGCTGATCCAACCATCCGCTGCGGCTCTCCCTAAGCCTCTTATACCGGGCGCCTATGGGAGAGGGCAAATATGAGCATAGCGGCGCTGGCAGAATATAAGTCATTCAGCAGAATTTTGAACAGATTGAAGGGGAGAGAGATAGCTTAGTGGGAGACCTATGAGAAGCAACTTGCAATAGTCTAAGCGAACGATGATAAGAGTGTGGATAAGGGTTCTGGTAGTGTGCTCAGAAAGGAAAGGATGAATTTTGGTGATATAGAGTAAGAAACAACAGGTTTTATCAGTCTGTTGAATATGTGCAGAGAAGGAGAGAGAGTAGTCGCAAATGACTTCAAGGTTACGAGCTGATGAGACAGGGAGGATGAGTTTGTTATTCACAGAGATAGAGAATGGGAGAAGAGGAGAGGTTGGTTTAGGGGGAAATATAAAAAGCTCAGTCTTGGTCATGTTAGTTTCAGATGGCGGTGAGACATCCAGGTAGCAATGTCAGACAGGCAGGCTGATATTTGGGCCTGGATTCCTGCTGAAATTGCTGGTGTGGAGAGGTAGATCTGGGAGTCATCAGTGTAAAAATGATACTGAAAACCATGGGATGAGATCAACAGGCCATTGGTCACTTTAGCAAGTGCTGTTTTAGTTGAATGAAGAGGGCGAAAGCCAGATTGAAGTGGATCAAGAATAGTTTGAGATGAAAGAAAGTCAAGACAATGGCAGTGAACAGCACGTTCAAGTATCTTGGGTAGGAAAGGGAGGAAGGAAATGGGGCGATAGTTGGAAGGACAGGGTCCAATGAAGGTTTTTTGAGGAGTGGTATGAGTACGACATGTTTGAAGGCATCAAGAACAGTCAGAGTAGAAAGTGAAAAATTGAGGATATAACAGGTAAGTAGGAGAGATAGTGTTAAGTAGATGGGTGGGAATAGGATCAGAGGAACAGGTAGTTAGTTTCAAGGAGGAAAGAAAATGTGCAGTTTCCTTGTCAGTGATTTCAGAAAAGGAGGCAGGGGTTGAAGGAGGGTTGAGAGAATGGACTAAGGGAAGGAGAGGTGGATGTGACTTGGTTGAGAATTCAAGTTTAATCTTGTGAACCTTAGCATGAAAGTACTCAGCCAGAGTCTGTGGAGAAAGTGAAGGAGGAGTTGGAGGGGAAGGCACTTTGTGGAGAGAGTTCAGTGTGGCAAAGATAATTTGTCAACTGGATGTAGTAGTCCTGTTTGGCAAATGAAAGAGCAGATTGGAAGGAGGTCAGCAAGAATTTGAAATATATGAAGTCAGTATGGGCACCAGATTTCAGCCAAAGGTGTTCGGCAGAGTGGGCATGGAACATAGGTAGTGGATTCTAGAGGTCAGCCAAGGCTGGGGTTTGGTATGCCTTACAGAACGGGGAATGGGAGGAGAGAGAAAGTATCCAGAGCAGAGGAGAGAGTAGTAGTATTATAGGAAGAGACAGCCTCATTGACAGACATGGATAACATAGTGGTTGAGAAGAGATTTGAAACTCTGGAGGACAGAGTAGAAGGGTCACTAGCCTGAAGATTCCTAAATGTATTGGTTGAGATTGGACGGGACTGGGGGGGGAGAGGGTGCTTAAGTGTGAAAGTTATCAGATGATGGTCAGAGAGAGGAAGAAGTGAGGTGCAGAAACTGGAGAGTGATCAGTTGGAGAAGAAGATAAGATGAAGACAGTAGCCATTCTGGTGAGTGGGGGTAGTGGAGCACAGTTGAAGATTGAAAGAGGATTTTAAAATGAGAAACTTAGAAGCATAAGAGTCAGAGGGATCATTAGCATTAATATTAAAATCCCCAAGAATGAGGGCAGGAGATGAAGGTTCAAGAAAGAAAGAAAGCCAGCGTCAAACTCAGTGAGAAAGGAAGAAAGGGACTTATCAGGGGGTCGATAAATGACTGCTACTCTGAGGCAGAGACGTGAATAAATGGATGGAGTGGACTTCAAAGGAAGAAAAGCAGTGAGACTGTGGTGGAAGAAGAGGTTGAAACCTACAGGAAGGTGAAAGTAGTAGCCCGAGACCACCTCCGCGGCCTACCGGGTGAGGAGTATGGGAGAAAAGGTAACCTCCATGACACAGGCCATGGTTGAAGCAGTGTCTTCAGGGCAAAGCCAAGTCTAAGTTAGGGCAAGCAGATGGAGAGTATGAGAGATAAAGAGGTTGTGGATGTAGGAAAGTTTGTTGCAGACAGAGCGGGCATTCCACAGAGCATATGAGAAAGGCAGGGGAGAAGGGGGGAGGAGAGGAACAGAAATTAGATTAGAGACATCACGGTGTGACCTGCACGAATAGGACGAGAGCTGATGTGGAGAGCCAGGCTTAGGATTGATATCCCAGTGGATCAAGGTTACGAGCTGATGAGACAGTGGAGAGCAGGAGAAGGAACAAGAGAGTACGGAGAAGAGTAGAAGAGGCATGATGACAGCGATGAAGGCGAGATGTACTCTGATGGAAGGAAGGAAATGTTGAAGGTTGAGAGCTGAGATGAAGGGAGAAGACAAAAATGGTGAGATGATGAAAGCAGAAGGTTGGCAATGTGTTCCTGCAGTATACTGTGGTTTCAAATGGAGAAAGAGATTGGGAAGGGACAGTACCAAGAAGAGAAAGTGTACTGGAGCCATAAAAATTAACTGGGAGAAAATACAAAGTGCATAGAAAAAATGCTTCGGTGCACAGCACCTGGAGCGCAGGCCCTGGAAGGATCGGGTTGGATCTGGGATTCACCCCGGAGTATGCTGTGAGGATATGCAGATGGGCTGCAAGTCCTCCACAGCACCTGGAAGGCAGCTAGTGGGAGCGCTGGGCACCTCATAGAGAGTGCGTTAGATACCTGGAATGCCCTCCCAAGTGAGGTGGTGGAGATGAAAACAGTAACAGAATTAAAAAATGCATGTGATAAACATAAAGAAATCCTGTTTGGAAAGAATGGAACCAAATAAACTTAGTGTTAATTAGATGGCAACTCCATTAATTGGGAAGCAAAGCCAGAGCCAGGCAGACTTCTATGGTCTGTGCTGTGATTAGAGGAAGTGGAACGCCTCTTTATTTGGGGGGGGGGGGGGCAAGCTCCACCCCCAACTCAGCCTATGGTCTGCCCTCAGCTCCACCCATGCTCCAGCATCTCCCCTTACCTAATATCCCATAGTCACCCCCTCACACGGCATCCAGCATCCTTCCCTACCTTTGACCCCCCCCCCCCACTACAGTATACAAATATGTAGGCAAATATTAAACTGAACTCCCAAGAAGCCACAGTGCAACTCCACAGAAAGAGAAAAAGTGATGCATGTCCCCCTGTACTGTGCAAATATAAAGACAGCAGATGCAAATTTCAAAAACTGACATATTTCAACTATACTATAGGTTAGCAAATACAAAAATGGAAAATATGATACTATTTTATTGGACTAAATACATTTTTCAATTAGCTTTCAGAGGCTAAAACGTCTTTCCTCAGGTCAGGACAGTATACTGCTGGTATGGTAATTGTTCTGATGTGAGAAAGGAGGGTTTGGTCTCCAAACATTAGTCAAAAATGTATTAAAATTAGTCCAATAAAGATATCACCTTATTTCCATTTTTTGTATTTATTAACATAGCTACCACACTTCTTTATCCTAAACTAAAAATAAAATTCATTTTTTCCTACCTTTGTTGTCTGGCCATTTAATTTTTCTAATTGTGTTGGTCACAGTCTTTCCTTGATCTCTTCTTAACTCTTGCCAGTGTGTGCCCCTCTCCCCCCCCCTTTCCATCCAGCATCTGCCTCCTCTCTCTCCCTCCTTTCCATCCAGCGTGTGCCCCCTTTCTCTCGCTTCATCTCCCTTTCCATCCAGCATCAGACCCTTCTCTCTCCTCACTTCCATCCAGTGTCTCCTTTTTTTCTTCCTTCTCCATCTACCATCTGGCACCTCTCTCGCCCCAGTTCCATCCAGCATCTGCATCCTTTCACCCCCCCCCCCCTTCCAACTGGCATCTATCCCCTCTCTCCCCCTCATCCAGTGTCTGTCCCTCCTTTTCCCCTTTCCATCTGGCATATGTCCCTTCTCTCCCCCTCATCCAGTTCCTAACCCTTCTCTCCCTCTTTCCATCTGACCCCTCTCTCGCCTTCATCCAGTGTCTGTCCCTCCTCTCCTCCCTATATCCAGCATCTGCCACCTCTTTCTCTTTCCATACGACATGTGTACCCGCTCTCCCCCTCATCCAATGTCTGCCCCTCCTTTGTCATGTTGGGCAGACTAGATGGACCGTACAGACCTTTATCTGCCATCAACTACTATGTATGTTACTATGTATGTGTGTAAGTAACACTTACCCAGCTACATGCTGTTCTGTAAGTATATGTTTGATAGTGTGCACTTTGTAGACAAGCGTGTACATGGACGGAGTCTAGGCAGATTATAGGCAGGGCACACACTTACAATATATATCTGCCCAACATGATAAACTCATAGCATAAGGTATGATGCGATACTACATATGCATACTTGATCTTGATTTGTCCTTGCTGTTTTCACGGCACAGACTGTAGAAGTCTGCCCGGCACTATCCTTGTACCCCATCTACTGAAGCTGTCATCGAAGCCCCACTCCAGCTAACTCGTGTGTAGCTAAGGAGTGAGAACAAATAAATTATACGTTACGTTTTTTAATTTGGCTAATTAGGAAAGAGGGGTAGAATTAAGAAATTAATCTCGCTTAGTTAGCATGTGCTGTATATTTGCATCTAATAAACCAACAGGACCGGAGTTTAAACATGTTGCAGCTGAACCATTGTAAAGTGAGATTTATGGTACTGGTAGTGCCTGTTGACAGAATCCATCAATCCGTATGTATGAAGTTTTAGTTTCAGATTGAGCATGTACTAAGGAAAAGACTAGTGTGCACTAAACGATAAGACATCAATAGGAATATAATGGGTGTCTCATCATTTAGCACGTGCTAATACCTAGCGTGCACTAAATCTAGTTAGTTTTTTCTAGTGAAAAAGGTGCCGGTACTCAAATGTTAAGCCACCCTTCAGGAGTGGGGTGATTACTGAGGGACCCACCCCACAATAGCCAGGCCCCCTGTAAACAGTCACAGAATCTATGACAAGGCAGAATTGGTGTGTAGAGCCTGAGCTCTTTCATTAAAAGTTGGGGGTCAATGGGTCAATTTTAGCAGACAATGGAAAAAGTGCCGGTACTCAGTGCCCCAAAGTACCCCCTCAAAAAAAGCCCTGACTAAATCTGTTAGCGCGCCTTAGTAAAAGGATCTCTAAATCGGGTCATGACCCTTCAGAGTGTACATGCTCCTGAAACTGAAGCTGCCGAGTTCCCAACCCCTCCTGGCCAAAAAGAGGCCTGTGCAGTTGAGGAAACTAAGGCTGCTGGGTGGTGGGAATACTAGTCCCGCCACTTGAAGAGAAGCCTGTGGTGATGGGAGACTGAGCCTTGGATACTGGAAATCTGGTGCAAGACTTACTTACTAGCTAATAGAGGGAGAAGGAAGATGAAGAGGAAAAGGAGGAGAAATAGGGAAGGAAAAGGGGATAGGGAAAAGATGAGCAAACATGGTATGGAGGGGGAGAAGGAAAGAGAGGAATGGGGAGAAGTGGTGAGAACACTGAGTAGAGAAAGCAAGAGGGCAAGAATGTGCTCCCTACACTTCCTTCCTTCACATATGCATACCCCTTATACACCCTCCACAGCTACCCCTCAAACACGGCCACACTTGCACTTCCTGTCACTCACACATAACCCATAGACTCATGTGAGTTCCACACATATACTCCTTTACAAATGTGGAAGGCAGTTCTATAAAGGGGCACCAGAAGATACCCACACCCATCTGACGTACACATAAGTACATAAGTATTGCCATACTGGGAAAGACTGAAGGTCCATCAAGCCCATCGAGCCCAGCATCCTGTTTTCAACAGTGGCCAATCCAGGTTACAAGTACCTGTCAAGATTCCAAAACGGTACAATACATTTTATGCTAGAAATAAGCAGTGAATTTTCTGCAAGTCCGTTTTAATAATGGCTTATGGACTTTTCTTTTAGGAAGCTAGCGAAACCTTTTTTAAACCCCGCTAAGCTAACTGCTTTTGCTACATTCTCTGGCAAAGAATTCCAGAGTTTAATTACACGTTGATTGAAGAAATATTTTCTCTGATTTGCTTTAAATTTACTACTTTGTAGCTTCATTGCGTGCCCTCTAGTCCTAGTATTTTTTGAAAGAGTGAACAAGCGATTCATGTCTACCTGTTCCACTCCACTTATTATTTTATAGACCTCTATCATCTCCTGTCAGCCTTCTTTTCTCCAAGCTGAAGAGCCCTAGCCGCTTTAGCATTTCCTCATAGGGAAGTTGTATCATTTCCATCATCATGTCAATTTTTGCTATTGTATAATGTAATTTTATTGTAACTTTGTTAGCCACATTGAGCCCGCATAAGCTGGGAAAATGTGGGATATGAATGGACCAATAAATAAATAAATCATTTTTGTCACACATCTGTGTACATATAAATTACCCCATATTTATTACCTTTACACATACAGCTGATATATACCAGCCCCCCTCGAATTAGGCCTCACCATTCTTGCTCCCCCGCCACATACCCACTTACACCGTACCATATATTCTCGCATCCACAAATTTGCCATCTTACTAAGATGTTCTATCATGACCGACCCCACCAACCCCATAATAAGATGTCATAATCATGCTTTAAAAATATACGTTCCCACTTGTTAGCTTAAAACTATAGTGGAACATTTTAGTGGCCATGCCTATCTACCGAAAGGTTCCATACAGTTTTAGAAGAGACTAAATATATCAATAGTTAAAAGATTTCTATTCTTTCAAAAAATATTTTCTGCAAAATATTTAAATAATGAGCTGAAACCAAACAAGCAAAATTTCATATTTTTCAAATTAAAGATTTAATAGGTGTTGATTTTCAGTATTGCACTCAACAGTTACTTAACTGGCTATGTTTTGTCTGCTAAGTTTACGCGGATTGCAGCTGAATATTCACATAAATCTAGCTGTGGGAGGTATTTCAACCCCATGCCCGGTGTTCTCTGCTTGTCTACTTTTAAATAAGTTCAAGAGATCCACTATTCATTAAATGAGTTGCACAAAAGATTTCTCGGTGGTGATCTGCAAATCACAAACTGTGATCCATGGACTATGATGCAGTGACGTTAGTGTACAAAAGAAGGGGGTTAGCTTCTCTTTTTCACTTTATTTTGTGCTGTTTGTTTACAGTCACAGATTTGACTTGACTTTGGAACCTTCACTGCATGCAATTTTATAACCAAGTGATTTTGCTCTCTGTGCACAAATACAAAATCTCATTGTATTTACCAGCTCAAGCAAGCATTTAGAATTACAGTCCCTGCGCCACATAGCAACACCCCAAGTGATATGTAGAAGCTGTCTAGAAGCTGTGATTATCCAGGGCTCCCTACGGGCACACAGAGACAGAGCCAAGAGGAAGGGAAAACTTTAGGACATGCAGTCAACAAGAAAGAAAGTTTAGTCAAACTGATTTATTAAGGCACTATAGCTTTTCAACATGTACTTTCAGTCTGAAGGTCTGCAGTAGGATTTAAAATATGACTGTTTAATTTTTTAAAATTACATAAATTAAGTGAACAGCCCATTAACGGGATGCCATCAGGATCACATGGCTAATTCAGATCAAGTTATATTATCTTGCCTGCAGGATTTGAATAAGAATTAAGAAATTACTATTCTAAAGAAGTGTTGGGCATTGATCCTCATTTACGATGAAATTCGTCAGCATAACTACCTGGACCTCTGCTGCTTTGACAGTGGTTTTCCATTGAATCTTCCCCTGGTGCAACCTTTACTGGAGTGTTTTAGGCTGAGAAAGAGTACTAATTAGTTCTTCTGCCAAAATGTTGGATGAGGGCTTGTTTTGCAGGCGCCCTGGTTGTAAGGAAGGCATGTCTGATAAATGGCTACCCTGGGCTGATAGGCAAATGAAGTTCCCCTGCTAAGTCCACCATTCTAACAATTGGTGCAGGTCAACAGCTGCCATTTCCAAGCCAGCAGGAAGTTTCCAAATGCAGCTCTTGCCCAGGTTCTAGCAAACTAAAGATTTTCATATTAGCTTGTAGTACACAGAAAGTCAAATGGCATGGTGCTCTTTAAGAGTACAGGGAGATTATTTATTCCATTATGTTACCCATATTCTTATGTAATTACTAATTGTATTTTTTACTCTGGTATGGCGTTAGCCATGGCAGAACAATGTAAGGCGCATTGAGCCTGCAAATAGGTGGGGAAAATGTGGGATACAAATGCAACAAACAAATCTATAATATAATAAAACGCACCATGAACATTCTGAGGACAAAGATTCTGAAGTCACAGCACACGATAAAGGGTTCATGGTTTCATGGTGGTGAAGCCATCCGACATAACACGGACCTATCAGAAGGGACCTATCAGAAGGGGCTTGCCCACTAACAAAGCAGAACTGTTACCAGGCAACGGAATGCGACATAGAACTCACCTATCAGAACAAAAAAAACAGAAGAAGGGAGGAGCATTCAGCTGTAGAATGCCTCATTGTCTGAGCAGCACAGAGAGCAGACGAACGCCGCTGGAAACAGAGAATATCCCAGCACTGGGTATGTACACAAATATTGTTGTTGGACCCGGGGAAACAGGAGTACAACGTGCCCCTCGCCATCTGCAACGTGCGCCGCCACCTGCAAAAATTAAACCCGACCTAGCCTGCATCACAGACTGACCCAGGCGGGGGGAGGAGTAGGGAAACACATGGAGCATGTTTCCCTACTCCTCCCCAGCCTAGGATTCGGTAGACACTGGCTGGCAAACTGCTTGTAAATAAATAAAATAAATACAACACTCACCAAGATGCCTGTTGGTCTTATTATTAAAATATATTAAGAAGACATTTATCAAAAGAACAAAACACATTCAGAAGTCAAAAAATCTAGTACTGATTAGTAATAGTCTTAATTTTTCATTGGCAAGCAGGATTGAGTCAGGCTCACTGTACTCGGGTCTTTTTTTGAGGGGGTACTTGGAGGTACTGAGTACCGGCATCTTTACCTTGATTTGAAAAGGACAAGTACAAATCAAGGTAACGTATACACAAAAAGTAGCACATGTGAGTTTATCTTGTTGGGCAGACTGGATGGACCGTGCAGCTCTTTTTCTGCCGGCATCTACTATGTTACTATGTTTTCCATTGTCTGTTAAAATTGACCCATGGTCCCCATGTTTTAATGAAAGAGCTCAGTTTCTACACACCAATTCTGCCTTGTCATAGATTCTGTGACTGGTTGCAGGGGGCCTGGCTATTGTGGGGTGGGTCCCTCAGTTATCACCCCACTCCTGAAGGGTGGCCTGGCATTTGAGTACCAGCATATTTTTCACTAGAAAAAACGCACTGACTCTACTACTTCCAGCTGGCTCTGAAATTAGTGTAAATAAAGTTCTGAGTATGTGTGTCCCTTCCTATATCCAACAGTCTTCTCATCTCCTCAGTTTTTTTTTCTTCTGCTTTGTCAAACAGATGAGAAAACAAAGCTCTCTCATCTATTTGAGGGGTTTTTTTTTGCTCTATTTTTGATGTTTATAGTTTATTAATTTATAATTTGCCTTGATCAATGTGAGAAACATGTATACACACAGCTTAAAAACAAAACATTAAAAACAATCTCAGGTTACAAAACCTATTCATTGAACATACATAACTACATTATTGCAAAATAATCTCCATTTTAACTAACAGTGCCAAAGGCTCGGGTAAACAAATAAGATTTCAAGAGTATTTTTTGAAAGTCCCAGTATCTGTGACCATTTGTAACTGTAGTGGTAACTGGTTCCAGTAAAAGGGCCTGCAACTGAGAAAGAAAACGTATAACGAGGGTTTCACCGATCAGCCCTGCCTTCTCACTCCGAGAACCGGGCCCCACAAACCAATTATGATTCTGGTTTCACCAACTCACTTTTCACTGCAGTCCAGTTTCCTTTCACTTAGATTGGGCGCAGGCGCTCTTTGCTCTCTCTTGCTTTCTTAAAATTTGATATTCAGCACAGCCAAGAATTGTCTTTTATGCAAAAAATCTTTAGATTAATCCAAACTTCAAACTTCCTTATGTACAGTCAGCATTTGGTTTAAGAGGTTTTTGTTTTAATCCAGCCAAGACTATTTGATACAGTCTTATCCATTTCTTAACGCTTCCCTTTTCGCAATCCAGAATTATGTACACATTTACAACTCCTCCAGTCTATCACATATCCCTTTGGGATTTATAATCCAAGGCTGCTCCTGATGTCTCTGTTCACCATCTGTTTCCCTCAGGATCAGACCTCCCTGTCTGTCCTCCTTCCAGTGATGTATATCTTAGGGTTATACCATGGACACTTTTTGGACACCCTTTTCTTTCGAAAATAAGCCTGAAAGTGTCTAAGATGTAACATTTTCAAAAAGTATAATGACCAAAAAAAAAAAAGAAACACACTATTTCCTTTCCATGTATTGAGAAAACAATAACGTCAGTAATGTCAATTCTTGTCTTTGGACATACACTTGTACCTATGCATGCAAGCTCTGTCATGATGTCTGGAATTACAGTTACTAGAGTCAGCGCATCAAGGTATTAGGAATAACTTTGGATAGCAACCTATCATTCACTGCTCATTTCTCTAGAGTAGTTAAAACCTGCTACTACAAATTATGTATGATTTACCCCACGTGACACTTTTTCCCCGTGACTGCCCTTCAAATTATCATTTCTTTACTAATCATCTCTAGGCTGTTGTAATGCTCTTTTTCACGTTATAAAATCTCAAGATTCTCATCGCCTTCAGCTTATACAAAATTCCACCACATGTTTGCTGACAAATACACTTAAGTATGATCATGTTACCCCTCTTCTCAGGAGTGCGCACTGGCTACCGATTACCCATTGTATAATATACAAGCTTATTTTACTAAACTTCAAAGTACTCCACTCTGTACAACCACCTTATCTCTCCAGGTTAGTTATCCTATAACATCATCCAGAAGTCTCCATTCTGCTTTCCAAAACTAGTTACTCATTCCATAATTCCAGCAAATTTATTTTGATATGATATGTTCAAAACTGTTTTCCATAAATGGGCTTACACTTTGGAATTCATTGCCACTTATTATCCATTTAGAGTGTAATCGCAAAAGATTTAAAACAAGCTTAAAGACATTCTTATGTTGGGATGCATTTGGCTAAGAGCCCATTTAACATTCCAACTCATATATTGAGCTACTACTGAAAAGGTGTGAACAAATACAGTATATAAATTTATCAGTTTGGGCTGTGTAGTGCGTGTTTCAGCTTTCAGTAACAACTAGCTGCATGATTCATATATGTGTATGTATGTATGTATCCATCCCTCTCTCTCTCTCTTGCTCTCTCTTTAGTGTACTATTAATTCGATTAATTTTTAAATTTTTTGGGCTGCGATTACATTTTTTTAAACATGGGCGAAATTTTTAACTCCTGTTTGTTGCCCAGCATTGCTTTCTCTCCCCTGCCAATCCTATGTCACGTTGGCATAACATAACAGAGGGAACACATTGTCATCAGTTGGAAGTAGCATGTGGAAATTGCTTCCGGAGACCCTATAAAGAGCCAGATAAATGTTAAGATAAATGCGGAGGGGGGATGCTGGACTTGTATATTGGTGGGGGGTGTACTAACCTGGTTTTACAGCCTGCCTCATCAATTTACTGTGGATTCTTTTGGATTCGTATTAGGTAAATGAGACTTTTATTAGAAGTTCACTTTAAATGGAGAGTGTATAAGTCATTATTGTCTACGATACACAATGATTAAGATATATACACAAGAGAAACAATAATAGAAAAAGAAACTATCATTACATCACTGGTCATTAATTACTACATCCAAACAAAGCTAGGAGTCTCTTGACCAGGAAAAGAAGCAATAATAACAATCATCATAATATACATACATCACTGGTCACACATCACCCAGGCTTTTTATATCAGCTGAGAGAATCCCCTTTTTCAGCGAAGCCAGAGTCTCGTAACCAGGCATTTAGGTTCCCATGCGGCACGTCTGCCCATAGGTGAGCTTCCGATTTTGCTACAAGAGGCCCCTCCCTTTTTATTAAGCTTAGAACTCATTTTAAGAGTTAAGGAAAATTACAGAATGCTTGAGACATGTGGGAATATGGTCACATGTTTCTCCGTCCAGGTGGCCAGTCTGAACTCAAAAAATGCTCCACCTCCCCCCGCATATAGCTGTGTCTTATCTTCTTAAACATTCCAAATCATTTTCACATGAATTATCACTTTAATGAGAGAGTGCACTGTCAGTCACTCAGACAGAGTTGAAAAGCAATTTTTAAAATCCTTTACGGGGGGGGGGGGGGGGGGTCAGCAGTATGAGAGGAGAGAAATGGGGGTCTGTGTGACAGGGGTAACAGATTTAGCAGCAGAAGGGAAGCTGAAGGGGAAGGATGCAGCAGGAGAGGATAAAGGTAGGTACCTGTATGGAGAAGAGGGGGAGCAATATGCTGTGGGAAGGAAGTGTGTATATCAACTTTTCATTATATTCAGCAGGTTTAAAAATTTTCTATGCAGTGGGAATTTAGCAGTAGCAAGCCATCCAGTCCAGAGGTTTGACTAATCATGTGATAAAAATTTTAACATGATTAATTTTGATTAAAAATTTTTATTGTTGCCCACCCCTAATTGAATAGCATGTTGTAAAGGATAATCAGCCACGCTGAGCATTTGTTCAAAAGGATGTTTGGGTCAACATTCAAAAAAAATTGAAAAGCATGTGTCTAAAATGCATGCCATGAGATGGTATATACCTATAGTGCGGTATATTAAATGAAAAATAAACTTGAAAAACACCTTCCTGACGCATACTTTGGCCAGAGACTGAGGTGTCCCAGCCTGGTCCTCAGACAGAATCAACGCTGAGAACATAAGAAGTTCAGAACATAAGAATCGCCATACTGGGAAAGATTGATGGTCCATTAAGCTCAGTATCCTGTTTCCAACAGTGGCCAATCCAGGTCACAAATACCTGGCAAGATCTCAAAAGAGAAAACAGATGGATTTTTCCCCAAGTCCATCTTAATAATAGCTTAATGACTTTTCTTTTAGGAAATTATCCAAACCTTTTTAAAACCCTGCTAAGCTAACTGCTTTTACCACATTCTCTAGCAACGAATTCCAGAATTTAATTACACATTGAAGAAATATTTTCTCTGATGTTATAAATTTACTGCTTAGTAGCTTAATTGAGTGCCCCCCCTAGTCCTAATATTTTTGGAAAGAGGAAACAGGTGATTCACATCTACCCTTTCCCCTCCACTCAGTATTTTATATACCTCTATCATATCTCCCCTCAGCCGCCTCTTCTCCAACCTGAAGAGCCCTAGCCATTTTAGCCTTTCCTCATAGGGAAGTCATCTCCTCCCCTTTATCATTTTCATTGCCCTTCTCTGTACCTTTTCAAATCTCGCTTTATCTTTTTTGAGATGCAGTGACCAGAATTGCACACGGTATTTGAGGTGCGGTTGCAACATGGAGCGATACAAAAACATTATATTCTCATTTTTGTTTTCCATTCCTTTCCTAATAACTCCTAACATTCTATGTGCTTTCTTAGCCACATCACATTGAGCAGAGAGTTTCAATGTATGCTCAGTTTCACTAAAAGGAGAGTGCAGGAAATGAGGGGAAGACAGAGCAGGGCAGGCAATGCGGCAGCGCTGGAGACCGGCACTGGACAAGGCTTCAGCCGGTGGGGGTTGGGGACCCCTGATAGCAAAACCAGGGGCCCAGAAGAAATTTGGAGGGGCCCAGGCCCCCGTGGCCCCACATAGCTATGCCACCGCCGCATAGCCATTTCTGTAAAAAAACAAACAAACTTTTACCCGCTGTGGTTAAAGGGGGCCTTGGTGTGCTGGCAAACCTGTAAAATGAAACTGTAAACCCCTTAGACAAGTGGTATATAAATTACTTAAATGAATGAAATGATGCCACCGCAGGTGTCCTTTTACTGCATCTTGGTAATAGGGACCCTTAATCTGGAGGAGTAGCCTAGTGATTAGTACAGTGGACTTTGATCCTGAGGAACTGAGTTAAAGTCCCACTGCAGCTCCTTGTGACTCTGGGCAAGTCACTTAACCCTCCCTGGTACAAAATAAGTACCTGAATATATGCAAACCACTTTGAATGTAGTTGCAAAAACCTCAGAAAGGTGGTATATCAAGTCCCATTTCCCTTCCCCTTAACACCTCCATCACCTGTTTGTTCTGTTTATGTAGCATCTGGCTTCTCTTTTTGTGTGTGTTTCAAAGATAGTTATACTTACATGTACAGACAATGATGCAGTGCCCTACCAGCTAGGCTTAGAGGTACAAGCCTGCATGTGTCTCAGGGATATAGATAGGAACACATTGCACTACAGCCCAGGCTTGGAGGTGCAAGCTTCCCTGTTGGGAATAGAGATTAAAAGGACGTACTGCTTATGTTAACCACACAGAACAAGAGTCTGAAGTCTTTTTTGATAGAGAAGATCTATAAGTGAAAAGAAATAAACTGAGCACTTAGGGGGAATTTCACCGCACCACAGTGGGAGTCACTAACTCTCATGGTAAACTAAACTGTGCTATTCTGCTCTATGTTAATGTGTTCAAGGGTGTGGCTTAGATCGAGCACAAACTCAGTCACACACACACGGTTTGCAAGAAAAAGGGAAAATATTTCATTATTTGACACACCATGTGCCCCCTGTTATTTCACAGACTTTCATCGAACACAAGTCCAGTCTCTAATTAGGACTAGCTCCCAGCCTAGCCCAACACATTGTCTAGTCACATCTAGTACTTTCTGAATGTAGCTCAAGATGTCTCCTAACTTGCCAGTCTTCCCACATAACTCTGAAACCAATGAAGCTGGATCCACACCATTACCCTGGTTTTCTCCTCAGGTACTACAGCTCGGCTTACAGTGTAGTCCTCTCCTGGAGCTCCTTCCTGGAAACCTCTGTATCGGGGCCTCCCTGATCTATTCAGCCTCAGGGTTTTTTTGCTTCAGCATGATCTCAGCCCCGCCCCTCTGACAGCCTCAGCCTTGGTAGACTAGCACCACCAGCTGCAAGGTGGCTGAACTGTGTCATCAGTGAGGGAATGTTCTTCTCTGTACTATCCACTCCCTCACATGCTCCTTGGGGAGCATCTTACTGCTAACATATCCCAGTGCTCCTGGGGAAGCTCTCTTATAGGGGCTGATGCAGTAAAAATGGCATGCAGTCCAGGGTCCACCTCTCAGTAAAGCCCTGCCACACATATACCCCCAATGCCCCCAGACCCTCATCCCCAAAGACACGTCAATTTAGCTGGAGTCAAGCCCTGTCTCCACCTCCCATAGGGTCTCCACCTCCCATTGGTTCCCTATGAACTTAAAGTTCTAATTGAAACAAAAGAAATTCTCTACCCCCTAAAGCAGGCTTTCGGAACATGATCATGTCAGCAGTGAAGATAAGTAACTTACTTTTTCTATAAGTTCTTGTGGAAATTATTTGTAGATTACAAAAATGTTTAAGTGTTAAGATGGAAGAGTGAAGAGTAGATTTGTTTATATTAAACACTTGAGCACAAGCACATTTGTATGGACTAATAATGCATATTGAAGTCCATTCACTACATATTATTTAAAAACAGTTTTTACATTATTTATGAACAGTGTTAATGAGACTGACAGAACATAAAAGTAGGTTAACAGCTGGTACTCGCTCAGCCCTGTTAGTGGGGAAATAGAAGTTCCAACTTTACGCCTGAAGCCTCAAAAGAATCCATGTGACAAACCTCTACACACTCTGGACTATAAATGGGCTCTTATTTACTACCTCTAAGGAACTGAATCCATCAGAAAGTTGATGCATTACTTTGTCTTCTTTGATCCCTGCGCAAGTGGCATTCTAGCCACCAAAAGAACTTTAGCTGATTGGCTGGTATCAGGCATCCAATTATGTTATGAACAAACAGGTGCTCCTCTCACCTATAAATTGAAATCTTGAACCAGAGGCACTACTGAAGTCAGCTTCAGTGGTTACTATTTGTAAAGCATCTACTTGGTCCTTTCATCACATTACTGCTTGGATCAGTTTACAGCAAGAGACAGTGAATCTGGTCGAACTATGCTGGCTGCACTGTCTGTATGGTATTGCAACCCTTGCACCTTTTTGATATGCAGGCTGCTCCTGGATAATTTATTTTATTTATTTGTTACATTTGTATCCCACATTTTCCCACCTATTTGCAGGCTCAATGTGGCTTACATAGTACCGTAAAGGCATTTGCCAAGTCTGGTAGAGAAACAAATACAGGGTTATGTTGTGATCGAATAAGGTAGATGTGTTTCAGGCACCATGGGAGTCGAAGAGAGGGAAGGTTGTATATTGTCCAGTACGATCATTGGTTTTGCTGTGTTGCCGGGTATAGGCATTTATGTTGGGTCGGTAGGGTAAGCCTTTTTGAACAGGTTGGGTTTTAGTGATTTCCTGAAGTTTAGATGGTCATAGATTGTTTTCACATCTTTTGGCAGTGCGTTCCATAGTTGTGTGCTTATATAGGAGAAGCTGGACGATAATGAACAATAAGGGAGAACTTGAGCAGCCTTGAGCTTGGGAGACACCCATTTGTGTGCCTGACTCAGTCTTGCTTGTCAAGGGAAAGAGTACTGTTGCTCACCTGTAATAGATGTTTTCTGTAGTCAGCAGGATTGATCAGACACTCTATCCCTCTCGCTCCCCTTACAGTTTCCTTAATTACTGAGCTTTGAAACTAGCTGAGGAGCTAAGGTGAATGCTGTATTCAGGAAGGGCCATGCAGAGCTTTTTACTAAATTCTAAGTTCTGAGAGAGCTGTTCCATGCCAGAGATGTGCGATGAGTCACCCACTTGTGATAGCTCTATCAGTCCTGCTGTCCATGGTAAACATCTGTTACAGGTGAGCAAGAATGCATTACAGGATCTCTGATTTTTACAGTTATAGACTAAAGGGATACATTAATTACAGCGTTCTTGCTTATGCAGCGTTTGTTTTTCTAGCTTTCTTGAAATTGGAATCACCAGTGCTATGCAATAGCTATTACAATATCAGATCACTGGAGCTGTAAAATAAAGCAGATTCAGTCCTTCTCTCTTTGAAATGTGGAGAGGAAACATAAGTAAAAGGCTGCAGGGCAGGTGAAGCACTTCAGGCGTTTGAAGTGTTAGTTAAAAGAAAATGCCTCACAAACCCTTTTCTCTCTTCTACTTGTGGCCCTCAACTGCAACTAGACAGAAGGGACAGACGGGAAGCACAGGGGAAGTCTTATATAAATGATAGATGAGATCAGTAAGTGCTATGTACAAAGGAAAAACTATTCCTCTGAAGACAGCAGTAGCATATTAAACCCTTTCTTTGAGAGTTTATGGTGTTACTGAAATCCTCTCTCTTCATATTCTGGAGGTACTAATTTTCAAATGTACGAAAAGTGGAAGAATCATCTTGAAGAGACAAGCTTGGGTGGCTACCATCAGCCATAAGATAGCCCAGCCAAAAGACCAAAACCTTTATTCACCATATAGACTGAGAAGGCTTTATTGTGAATTGTTTCATTCTATACTTTATTCCAATGCATTTAAATTATTTTTTCACCGAATATGCACAGGTGGGGGTAGTTGATGTGTTAGAAACAAAACAAGGAAAATGCTAGGGAAGACTAAAGAGAGTTGTTTGCAGTGTAGACCTGTAAGAAAGCCCTCCATTTGGCCTATGGACATACCTATCACTGACCAATACCTGGTCTTATCTCTTATCCCTCTCCTCTTTCTCCACTGTGGGGTATTTCTTCTCAAGGGAGAATTTACAGTGAGATTCATATTCCTTTATTGCTTGTGTTGGGAAAATTTGCTTTTTGTTCACCTCAGCAGATTAATGGCACTCATTTTCAAAATGTCCCGACATGGCCATGTTTTGCCTCACTAGAGGCAGCATCAGGGGCTAAAACAGCTATTGCGATCCCAAAGGGCACATACGTGCTCGCTCTTGAATGAGAGAGACAGTTCCTGTGTTTCTATCAACCCTGCGAGCTGCAAGGCTGATTGTTGCTGCTTTCATTGGATTTTTAGCTCTATTGCGTGTATGTGCCCTTTGGGACTGCAATAGCTGTTTTAGCCCCTGACACACGCCTCTAGTGAGGCGAAACGTGGCCACATCGGGACATTTTACAGAGTGGCACAAATAAAGCCTTTTTATAATATTAGACGTGTGTTCTACTCTTCTTTAGACTGCGTTCTGCACTGCAGAACATTTTGTTCTTCTTCTGGTGCTTCCACTGGAGGGATTAAGGCACGACACCTTCTTAATCTGCCAGTAGCTGCCATAGCCGCCGAGAGAGGGGGCAGTTGGGACCTGAGTGATCGTGTGCCAACAGGAGCAGAAGAGAGAAAACTCTGGCACCGCGGCCAGGCCCCCCTTGGAGGCTGGGGAGGACCCGGAGAAGCACCTCCAGCGCTGCTGTTCTGCTCAGCTGAGCGGCTGCTTTTCCTCTCAGGCACATGTGTGCCTGAGAGGAAAAGCAGCCACAGGGGCTGGGGCAGGTAATCGGCAGAAGAGCAGCACTGGAGGAAGACGTTTCCTGCTGGCAGGGCCTCGGGATCCCCGCCAGTGAATGTAAATGGATTGTGGGGAGGGGGTGGCAGTGATCCGGGGTGGGGGGGCGCAGCAGTGGCGGGGGCAGCAGGGGGCGGCGGCTCTGCCCCGGGCCTGGTTCAGTCTCTCAGCGGCCTTGGTAGCTGCTGCCTCCCTCCATCTCCCCTGAAAGTGAAATTGAAAAGAGATACAAGGCTGTATAACAGCTTCAGGTATTATAACCATTCTTACAGAGCAGTAAGCAAGACTGAGGAGTAGCTTAGTGGTTAATACAGTGGCCTGTAAACAATGGCCTAACATATTTTCAAACAGGAAATCTTGATGTGTTTCCTGTTTGAAAATGCATATGAGATGGATGTCTGCACCCCCCTCCCCCCCCCCCCCCCCCCCCCCACACACACATACACACACTCTTTAACTCACTGAATTGGTCCTTTTAAAGAATGCTTATAAATCTCTTTGGGGTACTACTACTAGGCCTTAAAACATAGGTGTTCTCACACTCTGTGGGTTGTTCCATATAGCCATAAGATGGCCCAACCTGAAAGACCTAAGCCAGTGGACAAATTGAGAGAGCTTTATTGTAAACTGTTTGTCATTGTATGACTTCATTTCAGTATATTTAAAGTCTCTCTTTTCAGTGGACAAGCACAATTGGTAAAAATCTTCATGCAACATTAAGCAGCAAAAAAAAAAAAAGTAATGTCACAATAACTTATTTTAGATGCAAAAATCTTAACCTTTTTGTTCCTTTTTTTTGTGTAGTTAATTTTGGTGAATAGCATGAAGACAACTGCAGATTTTGGATCTGCTTTAAGAAATCTTTCCTCTCATCCTGTATCTGCATATCTCTCTATATAAAAGGCAACACCAACGTTCTATGAAGCCTCCAGCCGGAAGTGTGAAGGGGGCGAGATATCCGGTTTCCCTATGAGTGTCTGCCCCGCCCTCTCTGTAACACAGTCAGTGAAGGAAAACAGCAGAGCACGAAATCAAATCGCTGGCTCTGTAACAGTGAAGGACTCAGAGGGGGGAGGGGAGAGAGGGGGGAGGGCAGGGACACACACACACTCCCACATGCACACAGAAGAAAACATTGCTAGCCCCCGTTTCATTTGCATCAGAAACGGGGCTTTTTTACTAGTATACCTATAAGAATCAGTGTTTATACATGCAGTTTTATTTATTTATTTGGTTAATGTGATTTATTAACCGCCTTTATGAAGAGATTCGCCCAAGGTGGTGTACAGCAGGTACAGTTTAACATAAAACTTACAATTCTGTTAACAGCATAACAATAGTAAAATAACCACGAATAAACATTATTATTTGTATCCCACATTTTCCCACCTATTTGCAGGCTCAATGTGGCTTACATAGTACCGGAGAGGCGATCGCCAGCTCTGGTATGAACAAATACAATATGAAGTTGAGGTAGGGTAAGGTTCATGTGGAACAGACACATTATGGAATCGTAAAACGGAAGAGTTATATTATGTCCATTACGTGCTATACAATCAAGAGCTAAACTTGAAAAAAGTAAATTGAAACCTAATAATGGAACTACTGTGAAACAGTATCATGCATGTTATAAGATAACATACATAAATAACAATCAATCACACTCATGCTTTGCCTATTCTCTGATCTCAGGAATGCCTAGACATACATTGCATAAAGGGTAGATGTTATCTTTTCCTAGTGCCTATTATAGAAACACAGAAAATGACATTACATAAAGACTATCAGGCTAATTTTTGAAAGAGAAGGACGCCCATCTTTTGACACAAATCGGAAGATGGGCGTCCTTCTCACAGAGTCGTCCAAATCGGTCCATCGGGACATTTTGCGAGGACGTTCTCAATAAAACTTGGGTGTCCCTCTCGATTATGCTCCTCTATGTGGACTACCCATTCTGCTTATGCACACCAGCTATTAATCTCTACTATCCCTTCCTGTCCCTTAGGGATCCCCTTTGTTTTTCCCATGCTTTCTTGAATTCATATACAGTCCAGATCTCCACCACCTCAACTCTGAGGCTGTTCCATATGTCCACACCCCTTTCCTTAGATATTCCTGAGTGTATCTGTACCCTTTCCCCTTCATCCTACGCCCTCTCGTTCTTTTCTACCAATGTATACAAATTCAGATCTTTAACTCTACCCCCGTATGCTTTATGACGAAGACCACTGATCATTATAGTAGCCAGTCTCTGGGCCAACGCCATCCTGTTTATCTTTTTGAAGGTGTGGTCTCCAGAATTGTACACAGTACTGTAAACAGGGTCCTACCAGAGATTTATACAGAGGCATCATCACCTCTTTTTTTTTCTTTTTTCCTGCTGGGCATTCTTCTTCCTATGCACCCAAGCATCTTTCTGGCTTTTGTCATCACCTTTTTACTTGTTTGGCCACCTTAAGATCATCAGATATAATCATCACATCCTGCTCTTTTTTTTTGTGCATAGAAGTACTTCACCCCCCTATACTGTACAGCTTCCTTGGGTTTTTGCAGCTCAAATGCAGGACCCTACATTTTTAAGAAGACCATGCGAACCACCGAACCCTGAGGCAGGTCTTCGAAACGACGGCCATTGTAGGCCGTGGTTTGAGGAGTAGGAAGGATCCACACTGAATAAATAGTGACGAACACCGCAAAAGCTAAGTAAAACAATTTGGGTATGAGTTCACGTAACTTAAGTGAGACTTTATAGTTACTTTAACTTGAACTGGTCAGACACAGAGGTTTTCCGGTCAATGATGAAGAAGTCCAGCCCCCCAAAGTAAAACAAAATACTATATGCTGGGGGCTTCTCGAGGCCTTTCCTCTGTATAACACTCGGACTTTTATGAGTGTTTTGAACCAGTATTGCCTATTTTTGATGCCTGACATTTGAATCTCCCTATTCTTTCTAGATATTAGACACATTTACAGGGAGTTCTCCTCTATTTGTTTATAATTCAAGGTAAGAACAGAATACTGAAGGGATAGTAAGCTGGTGTTCAGAAGAATGTCATGTTCGGGATGGCATGTAAGCGGAGATTAAAAAAGATAAGTTCTCTGGGGATGCTGTATTGAGAACTTAGTGAGCCAGGGTCAGAATCTTATATTGTACTCTATATTGAATGGGTGACCAGTGTTGCATATAGAGCGATGTGAGATGGCACTATAGTATATATACATTCTTTCTTAATATAGGCATGAGCATTTCCACCAGCTCTAGATGGCTCGTGTAAGTGCTTGTGCCTAAAATATATAGGTGAATATTGATGTAATTATTCTATAAAGAAAAGTAGGCACATACTTTTATTAACAGAATAGGCTCCAAATAGATGCATTATTGGCACCTATAAATAAGTGCACTAATATACAATTACCCTCTAAGGGGTCCTTTTACTAAGGTACACTAACCAGCTTATAATCGAAAGTGATCGCCGGCCATCTTCCGACATAAATCGGGAGATGGCCGGCGATTTCTTAAAAGCGGCGAAATCAGTATAATCGAAAGCGGCATTTTTGCCGGCGAAAGTTCAAGGGGGCGTGTCAGTAGATTAGCGAAGGAGGGGCATGGGCGTGGCTACAAGATGGCCGGCTTTCGCCGATAATGGAAAAAAAAAGCGGCGTTAAGCAGTATTTCGCTGGCTTTACTTGGTCCTTTTATTTTCACGACCAAGCCTCAAAAAGGTGCCCCAACTGACCAGATGACCACTGGAGGGAATGGGGGATGACCTCCCCATACTCCCCCAGTGGTCACCAATCCCCTTCCAAACTAAAAAAATAAAACTAAAAACCTTTTTTCCAGCCTGTATGCCAGCCTCAAATGCCGTACCCACCTCCATGACAGCAGAATGTGTTGTATCCTCCGACAGCCTTTCCCTGGTTGCGATGTGGCTCTGGGGTGAGTGTGACACCTTTTCTGTTAGGTGCCCTGCAGAGAGTCACATTAGCAATGCATTGTGGTGGGTGTAGGGTACTGGGCTCTACTCCCATGGTCTTTTCCCCCCTGCTAACTGGGTCAGAGTGTGCCCTGTTTTGTTTCCTGTTGTAGTCCATGCGGTAGTGGCCATTTTTGTAAGCCAGTTTTAGTTCCCTTTCCTGTGTTACCCACGTTAGAGAAGGTAGTTCTTACCTTGAATGGTGCTGAAAGAGGGCATTGTACACCATTGTGCCAGCTCTGACCTACTGCTAATCTTAGTACCAGGGGACTCTTTGCCAGTGGGGCACAACCTCTGATCTGCAGTTAACTGTGAGTAAACGTGGTTATTTCAAGAGAGAGGACTTTTTCAGAGAGATTAGTCTTCAGGTGTGAACTGGTGTGCCAAAGTTATACAGCAGCAATAAGTCCTAGAGGCTGTATGCAGGTCCCTGGAGCAATTTTAGTGGGTGCAGTACATTTGTGGGTAGTGGATTTGGGGGGGGGGGGGCTCAGCTCCCAAAGTAAGGGAGCTATGCACATGGGAGCTTTTCTGAAGTCCACCGCAGTGATCCCTAGGGTGGCTGGTTGGTGTCCTGGCATGTCAGGGGGCCAGTGCACTAAAAATGCTGGCTCCTCCCATGGCCAAATGCCTTGAATTTGGCCGGGGTTTGAGATGGCTGACATAACTTTCCATTATCACTGAAAAACAAACCCGGCCATCTCAAACCCAGCGAACTCCACGGCATTTGGCCGGGCTAAACCGTATTATCGAAAAAAAAGATGGCCGGCCATCTTTTTTCGATAATATGGTTCCGGCCAGCTGTAGCGCTGCCGCCAACATAAATCGCCGTCGATCTATTTGGCCATTATGCCCCTCTGTTATGTTCCTCACCTGATTCCAGGCCTGCACGTCTGATTCGCCGGCGAGGTGCGGTCCGGCAGAGCTAGCCGGCTTTTTGATGCTTCTCCAGGATGGGTCGGTTTCAGTTTCCCAAGTCTGGCAGCCATCATCCGGCTTAGAGCACGGGCAGTGGCCATCTTGGCTAGCTCAGGAGGGGGCGGCCATCTTGTATAAACGAGATCAGGAAGGAACTCCATATTTGGTCTTGGGAGGATCTCCTATGAGGGCAGCCATGTTGGCTTCACCTGAGTTTGGTTTGCTCAGATTTCTTCACTATTTAAAGCACTGCCTCCAGGCCTTCATTGCTTCGGCCTCATTTGTTCTGAGGAGTTGCTGTCGGAGTGCTGTTCACCGACTTCCTTCTGTTCCTGTTTTTCCTGTGTATCAGACCGTGGCTAGTTATCTCGGATTTCGCTTGTTTGCTGCCTGCCTTGACTCTGGACTGATTTGACTATTTCTTTGCCTGTTGGAGTACTGGTTCTGGACTGTGTCTGTTTCCTGCTATCCTGGTCAGCGGCTGTGCAACCCCGCCGGTTCCTGAAGTCCTGGTGGCCGCCTGCAGCTGGGGGCTCAACTCCCGGTGAACGGTGGTCGCTTCCCAGGTGAAGCTAGGGGTTGTCTGGCTGCCTGACTGAGTGCGGTGTCACTCCATCTCTGCTGTGCTCAGTCGGGGCACAGGGGCTCACCACTACCAGGTCATAACACCCTCTAAGAGATTTAATGCTCGCTAACAACAGGAATATAATGGGCATCTTATTATTTAGTACATGCTAATCATTAGCGTCTGCTAAATCCATTAGCACACCTTAGTAAAAGGACCCCTAAGTGTGGGGTTTTTTTTGTTGTTTTGATTTCTCTGCATTTTCTTTTTGAGATGTGAATATACTTAATGGCAATAAACTTTTTCTGACCAGCATTTCCTTCTGAGCTTTCTTGATTGAATATTCCCATTGCGTAGTCTTGCAGTTTGTGACGATTTAAATTTTTAATTTTTGAACCTCTATAAATGTGTTTTGTTTTGTTTTTTGCCCTACCTTGTCCTGCTGTTTTGTTTGCTCCGGGTCCTACAACACAGAACAGTTGGCGGCCATTTTGCTATTCAGTGAAGTCCATGGCAAGGCTTCCATTAACTCACTGGTGATGCTCTCACTGAAAGGATAAATCAGTTAAATAGACCCCATGCCTCCACTCTGCTGTCTCTGCATTAACACTGCACTGGAGCAGCTGCTGTCTTTTTTTTTCTTTAACAGCTTATTTTTCCTGTAGTGTTTTGCCAGAATTTCAGTCTGGGGCAGCATATTGAGGGGAAAGGGTATCCCACAGATGTGTGTGTGTCCACATGGACACCATTTCAGATGACTTCCCTCCCCCACACTCGCCATTTCCCATTACAGATTAAATTATATTACTGCATTGAGTTCGAAGATAAACATTTCCAGTTTAAGACTGTGAAAGGATAGTGGTGAATGGAAGATATTCCTATCTATAAAAAATGTTAAAAAGTAGATTCACCTTATTCCTCATTTTGCTATAGCGTAAGTAAAGATCCATGCACGGTTTCTCTCTTATAGCCATCAGTTCTTGAGTGGGGTGCGGGTCTTGATTTTATTTGTTTACAAAATTTATAAACTGCTTTACCAATAAAGAGTAATTCAAAGTGAGGTAGAAAATCCACAAAGGACTTGGGAGCCCACTGTCCCATGAGAAGTTAGCCAGTGATGTGGCTGTGCCCCATGCCTCATGGTGAAATAAATTCTGGGCCTCATTGAGAGCTTTCTTTGCACTGTAGCAAAAATATCTGCAGCAGTATAAATCAGAGCCAGCAGTCCTCCCACAGTTCCCAGGTGTCCAGATGTTTAAAAAAAACCTGTCTTATATTTTTTATATATCTAAATTTGAAACCGGTCTAGGCTGACTAAATGTAGGAGGGCAGGGGAGATACTGGCCTACGGAACAGAGGGTTTGGGAAGGGAAATGAGCTATGGGAGGGGGAGTAAGAAAGATCGGGGGGATGCTGGGCTATGTGAGAGTAGGGAAGGGTGGGGGATGCTGGGCTATGGGAGAGGATACAGAAGGGCACCGGAGATCCAGGGTTATGAGGGGGGGGGGGAGTGTAAAGAAGCACTATTCACACCTCTAGCCTAGTACCTACCGATGTTAACTCTGAGCCCACCCAAAGTATCAGGTCTGGCTACACCACTGGTAGGAATGGGGGGAGGGAAGGTTACTTTCATGGCTCTGACATCGGTTCTAGATGGATGTCTGAAGACTGAGCTGTAGTTTCCATTTTAGTTAAAGTTTTGTTGATGTTATATTTATTTTAGAATAGTAGTGCCATAAAGTACACTAAGAAGCCAATTTTGGTGATTGGAGGCTTGTGTGGGAAGAGGGAGGAAGTGATAGCAGATGCAGCAATTGACCCACAGGACCAGGAGCAGTGCTAGATCTTTTAGCTACTGTGTATCTAACATTGAAATTATATCTAGGTTCAGTTCTGCAAAAAGAATAAAAAAGGGCTTCATATAATGTGAGCAAGTATATATATCATAAACAATATGGTGTCAATATTCAAAGGGGTTTACCTGCCTGGTTAAACCTCACTGAGCTAGTCAGCCACTGATATTCAGTGGCACTAGGTGGATAACACTCTCATTCTCCCTGTCTCATCAACTTGTAACCTTGGGGTCATCTTCGACTCCTCTCTCTCTCTCTCTCTCTCTTCTGCACATATTCAGCAGACTGCTAAAACCTGTCATTTCTTTCTCTATAATATCACCAAAATTCACCCTTTCCTTTCTGAGCACACTATCAGAACCCTTATCCACACTCTTATCACCTCTCGCTTACTATTGCAACTTGCTTCTTACAGGTTTCCCACTTAGCCATCTCTCTCCTCTTCAATCTGTTCAAAATTCTGCTGCATGACTTATATTCCACCAGTGTCACTATGCTCATATTAGCCCTCTCCTCAAGTCACTTCACTGGCTCCCTATCCTTTTCCGCACACAGTTCAAACTCCTTTTATTGACTTACAAGTGCATTCACTCTGCAGCTCCTCAGTACCTCTCCACTCTTATCTCTTCCTACACTCCTCCCCGAGAACTACGTTCACTGGGTAAATCTCTCTTATCTGCACCCTTCTCCTCCACTGCTAACTCCAGACTCCGTTCCTTTTATCTTGTTGCACCAAATGTCTGGAATAGACTTCCTGAGCTGGTATGTCAAGCTTCATCTCTGGCTGTCTTCAAATCTAGGCTAAAAGCCCACTTTTTGATGCTGCTTTTAAATCCTAGCCCTTACTCATTTGTTGTTTTATCATTCCCACCTTAGTAATTCCCTTATCTCTTATTGTCCTGTTTGTCTCTCCTAATTAGATTGTAAGCTCTGTCGAGCAGGGACTGTCTCTTTATGCGTACGTCTAGTAGCTCTATAGAAATGATTAGTAGTAGTAGTAGTAGTAGTGACGCTGAATGTCACCACTAATTGGCCATTCCCTAACTGGCAAGGGACTCTCTGTCCTAACTTTGGGGTAGATGCACTAAACGTTTTTCATCGTTAAATGAGCCCTCAGGGAAGAATTTCCTATCCTTTCCATGCACTTAAGCCTATTTTCCGACGACAGTAGCAGCTAACGAAAACGGAATGGAGATGAGCAATTAGTGTGAAAACCCCATTGAAACGACATGCACTAACCTTTTCCGATTGCCTTTACGCAGGAAAAAGGCAGGAAAACTAACGAGAGGTCTGGACCTCTCGTTAGGACAGCTCCGTGGCAGGAAAAAGTGTTAAGTGAAAAAATAAACAAACTTTGAGCCAATCCCAGCGCATTAGCAGAGCTAAAAGCGCTGTGATTGGTCCAAAGGACCTCAGAAAACACATAAAAAAATAAAAATAAAAAAGGATCGGGAGGGGGCAAGGGCGCTCATCAGGAGCGTCCTGTACGGACGGCCTTGCCCCCCCCCCGCTGCTCCCCACTTTCCGCCGCTCCCCCCACCCAGAAAAAGCAAACTTCTAGAAGCCCCTGCCCCCCTCCCTTCCTCACTACTCTCTCACCTCAGCTCCGCCTCCCGACATCCTCCATCCGTGCCCCGCCCCCTTTTGGGGTCGTCGCCGCCATTCCCCTCCTCCATCGGGCCCCCCTTCCTCTTACCGGGCCCGTGCAGCGCCTCTCTCCTCTGTCCGAAGGCGCTGCACGGGCAAGAAGAAAGCTGAATCAGCTGATGCCTGCCTTCGCGATGGCGCGTCTTTCTTCTGCTGCGCCCGCCCCTGTCTGACGTCAGTAACCTACGTAGGTTACTGACGTCAGACAGGGGCGGGCCCAGGAGGAGAAAGACGCTCTATCGAAGCTAGGCGAAGGCAGGCATCAGCTGATTCAGCTTTCTTCTTGCCCGTGCAGCGCCTTCGGACAGAGGAGAGAGGCGCTGCACGGGCCCGGTAAGAGGAAGGGGGGCCCGATGGAGGAGGGGAATGGCGGCGACGACCCCAAAAGGGGGCGGGGCACGGACGGAGGATGTCGGGAGGCGGAGCTGAGGTGAGAGAGTAGTGAGGAAGGGAGGGGGGCAGGGGCTTCTAGAAGTTTGCTTTTTCGGGGTGGGGGGGAGCGGCGGGGAGGGGGCAGGGGCTGCTAGAATTTTGCTTTTTCGGGGTGGGGGGAGCGGCGGAAAGTGGGGAGCAGCGGGGGGGGGGGGGGCAAGGCCGTCTGTACAGGACGCTCCTGATGAGCGCCCTTGCCCCCTCCCGACCCTTTTTTTTTATTTTTGTTTTTATTTGGGAGCCATGTGCTTGCGATTTGACTGTGTTTTGACTGTTTGTGGCATGCGCAGAGCAGCTAACATAACGCTTGGCTGCTCTGCGCATGATTTGGGGGCCGATTAACGATGTGTATTGTGATTCTTTGATACATTGTACGTTTCACTACCGATCTCAGCATGTGTGACTTTTTTTTTTGGTGCATTTTTCGTTATTTTAAAATCGTTAGGGACTTTAACGATTTAGATTTTTTTACGTTTGGTTGCTGCATCTGCCTCTTTATGCACTGAGTTAACTGGGCACTGGTCTGAATATTGGCTGGTGCCTAGTTAACTTGAGGGTTGCAGCTCCTACATGGATATTCAATACCAGAAGCCGTGCATGCCCCAGCATTGAACATCCAGGGTTAGTTTAGTCCAGGGCTGTGAAGGATTAGAAGCCATTTACTACTACTACTACTTATCATTTCTATAGCTCTACTAGACGTATGCAATTTATTTACCACCGAAAGCTGAATATTATCCCCTATGTAAACAGCTTAATTTTAGCAACTATTAAGATAAAAATCGCTGTGAGTGTATATATATATATACACACACACTCTCTTTTTTCATTACAGTTGATTCACCAAGTGGTTTTATTGATCCTTCTTATCAGTTGGTCATCATCTTCCTTCCCCCACTCTTCCCTACTGTAGTCTCTTCTTTTCCATGTAGCCCCTCCTTCATGCAATCTCCTCATCCTCTGCTTTTTCATAGTGGTCTATTTCATCTTTATCAGTCTTTTCTAATCTCCTTCATTCTGTCTTCTGAAGCTATGATTATTAGGCAGACTAGATGGCCACCTAGAGAAGGGGGAACACTAGCAACTGACAAAACAAAACAACAGGTCCCAGTAGCCATATAAACTCAATGAACTATGGGTTGGCTATTTCACATATCTCAAGTAAGGGGATTGCGCTATAGAAATGATTTATAGTAGTAGTAGTAGTATATATTAAGGTGCGGTAAAAGCAGGGTTTTAACCAGACCTTAATTTCCTACAGGCATGACTGGTGTGTAGTAGCCCAGTATGACAGGTTAGTCACTCCTGCAGTAAATGAATAACACTGCTTGCGATCAACTTTGCAAGCAGCATTATTCACACTGTCCAGGAGCATCAGGTGCTAAGCCACAGCCCATATTCTTGGGCGTTTCTTACAGGGGCTGGTGCGTGATATCCTAAGTTGCACGCCCATCCTTTTCCTTCAGTGGCCCTCATTTGGATTTTATTGATGTTTAGCCATGTTACTATGCCATTTATGTATTTTTCTTTTGATAAGGTTTTTGTCTGTTGATGCAAATGTTTTTGTTGTGTCATTGCATGCCATTTTTTTATTCCTCTATTGATGAACCTCCTGCTTTGTTAACTGCCACAAACTCTTTGGGGATGCAAGCGGTATACAAAACTTTTATAGTATAGCTGTTCAAAGCAGCTGCATTTGGTTGCACTTTTATTTATTTATTTATTTATTTATTTATTTATTTTTTGCAAAATGGAGCACCAAGTGAATTTTACTGGTCTTCACTTAGAGCCAGGTGATGATGAAAAGGCTGATCAACAGGATGGCAACTGCCATCTCCTATGATCTCTAGGGAATGTGGCAGGAGCTAATGCAACTAGTTCTCCATTGCTAAAAATAAAAAAGGAGTATTTTGTTTTTGGTATTTCTTGTACTTTTGAATTGGAATGCCTTACCAAGGCCCCAATTTTTCAAAGCTATCTGGAGCATAAGCATGTGGTTAACACCGGGTGTGCACGCAGGTTATTGTGTGCTGAATGCTCAGAGGGTCTGAACACAGGTATTTATTTATGTGTGTGGTACAGATGGCTACAAATTTTATTGAAATCTATTTAAATGGATGTGAATGAGGCCAGTAAGTATTCCTTCACAGTGCACAGAAGGAAACGCTGCAATGCACAGAAGGAAATGATGGCCTATAACACCAAAACATTTTTGCCAGGTCTGGGGCAGTGTAGAAGGTTTTTGAGGAGAGGCTTTCTTAATTTTTCACATTGAACTGTTGGTTTTGTCTTCTTTTACAAGCAGGAGGAGGCTCCTTCAAATTTCAAAGACAGACAGGAAGTAACAAACGTGTGCACTGTGTCTGCACAAAATGCACACATCCACACCTGTTCTTTGGCTAAATATGAGCCTTGCAAAAATTCCATCTGCTAGTAATGTAAGGTTCATATTTAAGCACAGAAGAGACAAGCACCCATGTGTGCTAACACTTATGTTTTCATCTGGGCATGCGCACAAGAGCTGCACTTAATGCAAAACCTTTCTGTGCATGTGTCAGGCAAATTCCTGCTCCCACTTCCCTCCATTAGCCACAAGAATTCAACGCATAAAATCTGCATGTATTTTAGCTTTGTGCCTTGCATGGTATTTTTGCGCAATGTAGAAGGCGTGCTCAGGCAGCTGCATGCGGCTCTACTGCAAGACTTTGAGCATCGCCCCCCCCGAGTTTTTAAATGGGAATCAATGGGAACACATATATTTTTGTATATCAAACCTGTCTTCCATATATGGAGCAATATCTGTGTATCTATATCTGTGTAGGAAGCATATAGATGGGTAGATACAGGGAGATAATACGCCTATATTTTCAGCAGGGTAAACCATAAAATAGAAAGAAAGAAAACCTTTACTATCAATTAGTCATTTTGGTCCACAGAGAAGCGCAAGAAACACCAGCCTGTCCGAGCAGCAGCTTTTGTTCTCTCCTGGCATTGAACAGCTAGTTTTTCTTTTTTATTTGTAGACATTTTTGATATATATATATATATATATATATCAAACATATAAAAGGCAAGTGACCGTACTCACTTGCAAATGCGCAGTAGAGACTTCCCTCTCTGTCCCGCCCCCGCGTCAAGACGTGATGACGGGGGGAGGGGGGCGGGACAGAGAGGGAAACTGCGCGGAAGGGGAGGGAGGGAACCGCTGACATCACTACCGCTCCCCCCCCAAGGTAGCCGCCACCGCCCCCCCCCCCCCCGGAGTCGCCACCACCCCCCCTTCACCCGGCCCGGGCCTTCTCTTCGTTATTCAACTTACAGCAGCGCCGAAACAGCAGCAAGCAGCTCAGCTTCAGCTCCCGTCGGCCTTCCTTCCCTGCCTGTGCCCCGCCCTCGCCGACGTGATGTCACACGAGGGCGAGGCACAGGCAGTGAAGGAAGGCCAACGGGAGCTGCAGCTTGCTGCTGTTTTGGCGCTGCTGTAAGTTGAATAACGAAGAGAGGGCCCGGGCCGGGTGAAGGGGGGAGGGGGCGACTCCGGGGTGGGGGGGGGGCGGTAGTGGCTACCTTGAGGGGGGGAGGGGACATGGGAGGTCTCAGAAGGAGGGGGGCCTTGGAGCTGGGAGGGCTGGACTGAAGGGGGCCTTCCAACTGGGAGGGAGGGAATGGGGCCCCTTACAGTTGTGAGGGAGAGCAGGGGGCCTTGGAACTGGGAGGGAGGGAAGGGGGCCTTGGGAGCTGGGGGGGAGGGCCTGGGGCCTTGGAACTGGGAGGGAGGGCGGGCAGGGGGCCTTGCAGCTGGGAAGGGGGGAGGACTGGAGCCTTGGAGCTGGGATGGAGGGACAGAGGGGGCCTTGCAGCTGGCAGGGAAGGAGGATGGCAGGGGGCCTTGCAGCTGCAACGGGAGGGGGGCCTTGGGAAAAAAACATTCCAATACGCGCCCGTTTTAACGGGCTTAACGGCTAGTATATATATATATACAGAAAGAGAGAGAGACAGTTGTATAGAATTTGAACCAGGAGATTGCATTACTACTGAAGGGAAATTAGCCCCAAGGATGCATAAAACAGTTGAGAGCAATTCTTTTCAAAACTTTTAGCTTTCCTCTTCCAAAGGGGAGACATAGGGGAGGGATGTGTATTTTCTAACAGTTTAGAAAAAGATTTTTGCTGATTAGCAGATATTCTTTTTTGTTGGTTTGATGTTCCAGAATTTAATTGCCTTTCATATGAATAATGAAAGAAACTGTCTAGTGGCCCACTAGAGCCAAAGAAAAAGAAGTCCGTCTTTGTGTAGCAGTGCCGCCTTTCAATATTAGGGCAAAAACGAATAGCTAGCTGCAAGTAGTTAGAAGTTGCACTGGCGTTAATTGTAATGCAGCGTAAATTTGTTCCAGACCATTGTATCAAAGAAATAGGAGGAGCTTCGGTGGGTGCAAAAGGAAGTATTAAAAGCCTCCTGCTGACTGTATCATTTCACTGAGTCTTAATAAGGTGTCTCCTGTCAAGTGGAAGTTATTTAAAACAGCTGCAAAAAAAAAAAAAAAGGCGCAGTAACTGATGTATTGCTACAAGTATGAGCGAGGGCTCACCTTGATTAAAGTGTGAGTTGGCTTTTTAAGGCATTTTTTTAAAACTTTCTTCACTGAGCCTTCAGAGACCGTCTTTTACCCACTGTAAACCACCTTATTGCAGTTTGAAAACCGCCTGACAGTTTGTTGATGCCCCATGTGGTTTTGCTATTCCCCCTCCCCCACCGCCGATCAGAGAAACGTGAAGCAATAAAGTCCTTGTCAATAATTGCAGTGCTTAAAAATCTTATAAAGGGATTTCTCCTCATCCCTCCGCCCCCCAGAGATAATTTTTCAAAGGTTAAATTAGTTTTCCGTGTGTGTGTTTTGAGTATCTGAGCTGCCAGTAAAGATCAAGTTTTCTTTTAAGTACATTGATGGTTTTCTGAGTTGCACTGGATTAACACCTGGCTGAATATGTGCTGTTTCTAACGAGTGAATGGATGTAGCTAAAGCACATTCTTTAATTTCTGTGCTACTTCAGGGTGCAGCCATCAAGCAAAGCATATTCAAAAAGCATTACTAAAGTATGAGCCACACAAAATACTTTTTTCCCCGCTGTTTTTCTCTTCTTCTCTTTTTAGTAGCTCATTTCCTGTGCCTTGTCTTCCTAGAAATGTTACAGCATATGCCGCTGCTCGCTGTGACCCTACAGTGCTTCACAGTGCTGCTGTCACAGATCCTGCTTGTGCTGCTTCTCTGTGACCATTCTGAAATCTAAGAAGACCTCCTATGTGCAGAACAATCTTCCTTGATCTACCAAACTGCTTATCAGACACAGTATGCAGCCGCTGTACTTTGCGAATAGTCTGCTAAGCTTCTTTATTCAACTGAAGTCGAAGACAGTCCAGGAAACAGGAAATAAGGATGCACAGTTATCTTAGGCAGGACCATTGACCAGCCTGCTTTTCTGTAAGCATTGCTATGTAATTACTCCCTCTGCATTTCAGTAGAGGACGTGCTGAATTCAGCAGATAAATGAGACGTGGACAGTATATGAGCTGATAATCATGCAGTAATCCTCAATCTCCCAAAGGTGACCACAGATACAAGTCGATTTTCTCTCATCTCTTAATTTAATTTTCTTTTCCTCTTTTTTTTTTTTTTTACTTTGTGTTTCTAGTTTATGATCATGAACCCTTTATAATCCCAATTTCTGCCGTTTTTCTCTTTTTCTTTTCTATTCTAGCCTAAATATACACAATTTCACACAACTTTTCCTAAAGAAAAAACATGATAAATGGTTTCAGAAATTATATCAGAGTATATATATATATATTTTTGTTACATTTGTATCCGGCGCTTTCCCACTCATGGCAGGCTCAATGCGGCTTACATGGGGCAATGGAGGGTTAAGTGACTTGCCCAGAGTCACAAGGAGCTGCCTGTGCCTGAAGTGGGAATTGAACTCAGTTCCCCAGGACCAAAGTCCACCACCCTAACCACTAGGCCACTCCTCCACTCACTCATATTAAGGGGTAGATTCAAGAAAGAGCAGGCAGTAGGCAAAACTTCTATAATGACAGTTCCACACAGAATGGTCAAAATAGAATATTAGTGTAATCTTCAATTTATGCATAACTTTAGGCAGGAGCACTCATGCCATGTCCAATGGATGGTGTATGTTCTCGCCCCTAACCCCCACCCCCACCCCATATGCCCCTGTCACATCCACATCCTCTAGAAGTTGCATGCATGGAATTAGTGCATCCAATTTCTAAAATAACAACTAAGGGCAGTTGCATGCACAAATGCTAATTGGTGCCAATTAACACAGATTAAAGCCAATAGCTGGCTGTTAACTCCAACTGCCCTTATTTCATAATGTGCATGTGCAAATTTGCATGACACGCATCAATTTGGGCACACAAGTTTAAACTTAAGGGGTTAGTGTGCTCCTTGATGTGCCCTGGACATGCCCTGTTGTGAAAAGTTGTTTTGAGCATATAGAATGCCTTGATATTCTGTGGGGTGTTAACAGTGTTTACCATCAGGTTAGAACCAGTCTTTAGAAACACAAAAATCAAAAAACTCTCTTATACAAACTGCAAGTTTACTTTTGCACTTCACAGGAATACAGTATATTATCTTGATAATATACTGTATTCCTGTGAAGTGCAAAAGAATCTATTCCAGAGAAAGTGAAAAAGCGCCTGTACCCCAACCTCCACCCAATCTATATATTTTTGTAGGGTATGGAGGGAATAATATGGGTCAATTTTTCTTCATCGACATAAAAAAAACCTCATTTCTATTTTTGTTAAAAACTTCACAGGAAGGTCATATTTTCTCATGGATCCAAAAAAGAAAAAAAAATACTTAAAACTTCTAAATTAGTGGTAGACATAGACGTGTAGAAAGAATCAAACACACCGACTAAGGCCAAAGCTTTCCCGTTCTCTGGAATAGATTCTTTTGCACTTCACAGGAATACAGTATATTATCAAGTACTACTACTACTACTACTACTATTTAGCATTTCTATAGCGCTACAAGGCATACGCAGCGCTGCACAAACATAGAAGAAAGACAGTCCCTGCTCAAAGAGCTTACAATCTAATAGACAAAAAATAAATAAAGTAAGCAAATCAAATCAATTAATGTGAACGGGAAGGAAGAGAGGAGGGTAGGTGGAGGCGAGTGGTTACAAGTGGTTACGAGTCAAAAGCAATGTTAAAGAGGTGGGTTTTCAGTCTAGATTTAAAGGTGGCCAAGGATGGGGCAAGACGTAGGGGCTCAGGAAGTTTATTCCAGGCGTAGGGTGCAGCGAGACAGAAGGCGCGAAGTCTGGAGTTGGCAGTAGTAGAGAAGGGAACAGATAAGTACGATTTATCCATGGAGCGGAGTGCACGGGAAGGGGTGTAGGGAAGGACGAGTGTGGAGAAATACTGGGGAGCAGCAGAGTGAATACATTTATAGGTTAGTAGAAGAAGTTTGAACAGGATGCGAAAACGGATAGGGAGCCAGTGAAGGGTCTTGAGGAGAGGGGTAGTATGAGTAAAGCGACCCTGGCGGAAGATGAGACGGGCAGCAGAGTTTTGAACTGACTGGAGAGGGGAGAGGTGACTAAGTGGGAGGCCAGCAAGAAGCAGATTGCAGTAGTCTAAATGAGAGGTGACAAGGGTGTGGATGAGGGTTTTGGTAGAGTGCTCGGAAAGAAAGGGGCGGATTTTACGGATGTTGTAAAGAAAGAAACGACAGGTCTTGGCGGTCTGCTGGATATGAGCAGAGAAGGAGAGAGAAGAGTCAAAGATGACCCCAAGGTTTCGAGCTGAGGAGACAGGGAAAATGAGAGAGCCATCAACAGAAATAGAAAACGGGGGGAGCGGGGAGGTGGGTTTGGGGGGGAAAATGAGAAGCTCGGTTTTGGTCATATTTAATTTCAGGTGGCGTTGAGACATCCAGGCAGCAATGTCAGACAAGCACGCTGAAACTTTGGTTTGGATGCAAGGTGAGATATCAGGGGTAGAAAGGTAGATTTGGGAGTCATCAGCATAGAGATGGTAGGAAAAGCCATGGGATGAGATTAATGAACCAAGGGAAGAAGTGTAGATAGAAAAGAGGAGGGGACCAAGAACAGAACCCTGAGGTACGCCGACAGGCAGAGGAATAGAAGTAGAAGAGGATCCACCAGAGTGAACACTAAAGGTGCGGAGGGAGAGGTAGGAAGAGAACCAGGAAAGGACAGAGCCCTGGAATCCAAGTGAGGACAGGGTATCGAGAAGTATGTTGTGATCGACAGTGTCAAAAGCAGCGGAAAGATCAAGAAGAATGAGGATGGAATATTGACCTCTGGATTTAGCCAGTAATAGGTCATTGGAGACTTTAGTAAGCGCAGTTTGTATAAGAGGGTTTTTTTTTTTTTAATTTTTGTGTTTCTGTAACTAGATACTCCCTTAGCCTCTTTTTGGATTAAGTAGAACCGCTCTTTAGCCATATTCAAGTTATTATTGTAGGGGTAGGTATAGAGAGTTGGGTGGTACCTGGATGGAAAAGTACTCATGGTGATCTATAACAGTGAATCTTTTTGAACCCTCCTGAAAAAATTGAAGCCTCTAGGACGATGTCCTTGTTGCTTTTGTCAGTGTTAGGTTTCTTAAAAAATAAGGTTAAACATTGACTGACAGTGTATGCTAAGAAACTGTTGGTTTCTGATTATGAGATATAGCAAAGCATGACATAAAGGTTGGGGGGGTAGAGAAGGGGAGTGATGGCTCGCACAAATTTTGAAATTTTCAGTCCTTTCATCTTTTAATATTGATTTATCAGAATCAGAATGGAGGAGTGGCCTAGTGGTTAGAGCACTGGTCTTGCAATCCAGAGGTGGCCGGTTCAAATCCCGCTGCTGCTCTTTGTGATCTTGGGCAAGTCACTTAACCCTCCATTGTCTCAGGTACAAACTTAGATTGTGAGCCCTCCTGGGACAGAGAAATATCCAGAGTACCTGAATGTATTTCACCTTGAGCTACTACTGAAAAAAGTGTGAGCAAAATCTAAATAAAATAAAAAAAATAAATTGCTGATACATAATGATTGCAGAGGTATATATCTTAGGTGTATGTTCCCCCTCTGAGTTTCTGTCAGTTTTAATCAGTGCTTTTTTTGTAGAAAAAAAGGTGCCAGTACTCATTATGGGCAGGGTCACCACATATGACTCCACCCCTATTATAGCCACACCCACATTAGCCATGGCTGTACCCCTTATACCAGCCATGGCGCATATAAACAGACATCATTGAAAATATTATAATAGTATAGGAGAAAAAATAATGTGATTTTTTTTCATTATAAATAATTTCTGTAAGCTGTTACATCTTCAGTATACCCAGTGCAAAATAAGACAGCAGATGTAAATTCTCAAATTGGACATATTCCAAACACTGAAATGAAAATAAAATGATTTTTTCTACCTTTGTTGTCTGGTGACTTTGTTTTTCTATCCATATTGGTCCCAGTCTCTGATTCTGCTGCTCTCTATCTGTTCTCTTAACTCCATTTCCAGGGCTTCCTTTCCATTTATTTCTTTACTTTCCTCCTTTCTTCTTCTTTTCTTGCCCTACATCCATAAGTAAAAGCTGGGTCCTCCTCCGTGGAATTGACTGGAGGAGATATAACACGGATCCAGCTTTTGCCTATTTTCTCCATCCATGTGCAGTTTTTCTCCCCTTTTCCCTTTCCCTCATCTCCATCCATGTGCATCTTCTTCTTTTTTCTTTCCTCCCTTCCATCCATGTCCAGCATTTCTCCTCTCTCTTCCCTCCTCAAATTTTCTGCACACACAAAAAAAGTCACATACTAGATTTAGGCAGTAATTCTTGACCGCTCACCAAAAGTTAGGCGTTGTGATACTGTGTGCTAAGTGTGAACTCTTTATCAGCCATTATGCGTGTAAGTCCGCAGTTACATCCAACATTTAGGTATGACTGTTACACCATAGTGTAAATGTCTGCAACTAATGCACACATAATTATTAATATTTTCTAACCTCTGCTGACCCACCCATGCTCCTTCCATGTCCACACTGTCCTTGCAGTTATGTGCTATACAATTTGGTTATAGAATACGAAACGCAGTTACACATGCAATTATTAATTAGTGCCCTATATCACCAACTATAGCCAAAAATTGGTTGTTAATGCCATTTAGCAGTTAAGTTATGTGTGCAACTGTAGCTATTTTACAATTTGTGAGCACAATTTTGCGTGCTGAGAGAAAATGTTATATATGGCGCCAAAAAAGCCTTATTCTATAAGGCACGCTTTTAGACATGGTTTATAGAATAGCGCTTATGTCCAAGGATCATGCCTAACATTAGGCGCTGCCATTTGCACCAACTGAAACATGATGGAAATGTATGGGCCTAAATTGGAATCATATCCCCTGTATTCTATAATCAATGGATATAAATGCTAGGAATGCCCCTGTTCCTCCCACAACCCTCCCATTTCTGCACACCTTATTTTTTACTCGCTTGTTTTAGATGCGGATCCCACAAATTGGGTGTGCACACAATTTTTGTTGGCTTTTATAGAATCGGGGGGTAAGTTTATTGGGTGCTCAAGATTATAGAATGAAGGAGTTAGTGTTTAGTCCATCTGTGGTGCAACATAACCTTACATGCAGTACATTTGCCATTTGCTAGCATGAACTTGCCCTGCTCCGATCATGTTTTAATGCAATTTCAATTAGTAATGCAGGGGTATAGATCAGCGAGCCTAACTGGAACAGTGACAGGGTTTTCTGGTACAGCTTTTTTCACAGGATGCTTTTAAGGAGTATTTGCTAAGCAAGACCCTGAAGGTTTGTTGTTGAGGGAATTGGTAGAACTTTGAAATAATGAGATTGCTAGGTCCTGTAAAACTCAGCTGACGGAAAAATCTGTGGTGACAGCGAATTATGTTCCAAGGTTTAACAATGGGTTATGGGAACTGAAGAGACTTTTACGCAGGACAGAGAGAGTCTGGCATAATAAGCTTACTGAGACCACCACTGTCATTATGCTGTGATTTTTAAGGATTATAAAGCAAAGGTAGAAGAATGGAAGACCTTTTATGTTGGTAAAATACAGGACACATTAGCAGGCCATACAGCTTGTTTTTTACTTTGTAATACAGGTGTGAGTTCTCACACCCATGGCTTCATAACTGAGGACTTTAGCAATATGTATTGAAAACAAAATCAAAAATCTTCCAGCTATGGTTGTTATAGCTCCTGTAGATGCCAAGTGTTAGAGAAGTGATTGTGTTAGAGTGATTGATGAAGGAAATGCATTTAGGAATGATTTCCCTGCTGTCACAGTCAATAATATTTTATGGTTGATATCTAGGATGAAGGCTACCTATTGTCTGTTAGATATGGTATCAACATCAGTGATTAGGACCTTCGTCTTCACTCTCACCAACAGGCCAGATTTTCAGGATACCCCGAATGAATGTGCATGAGAGATCTGCATACAATGTAGAAGGCATGCAAATCTCTCTCATGCATATTCATTAGGGTTATCCTGAAAACCTGCCCTTTTATGGCCCTTGAGAACTGAATGCAAAGACCAAGGGGATTGGAGGATAACACTCTTGGTGGCTCTGTTTTTTCCACTTTAGTTTGGACATTGTTATTGCCTCTTTCATTAAAGCAAACATTAGCGAGACCATACTTATAACTCTTATAGGAGATTAATGGGATCCTGATAGTTATAGGCTATTCTCCAACTTACTGTTTTTAGATATATCAATAGAACAAGTTGTATGGGTTAAATTAGAGAATTTTGTCGAGACACGCCAGGTGTTAGATGGCAACATGGCTTTCGATCAGGCCACGGTCCTAGGAATATTGCTTGACAGGGTGTTGTGGGCCCTAGAAAGGAAGATGACTACATATGCCTTTTTTAAATGTACATAACCACTGCGACAAATATTTTGTTATGTAATTTGGCAAATATAGGACTTGGTGGTGTAGTGTTATGCTGGTTTATATTGTTTTCTGCTTGGTGTGAGTTGGCGTGTTGTGTTCTATAGATCTAAACCCTTTTCAACAAATATTTGGCTCCTCGTAGGAAGCTGTTCACACTGGGTATTGAGTTCTGCTTTTATGCAGATGATATTTTATTATTTTAGCCTTTCCGTTTAGAAGATATAATAGGCCAAATCGACAATCTAAAGAGCAGCAAATAACCTGGACTGGATGGTATATACCCCAGAGTACTGAAAGAGCTCAAAAATGAAACTGTAGATCTACTGTTAGTAAAGTGTAACCTATCATTAAGGTTATCTATAGTACCTGAAGATTGGAGGGTGGCCAACGTAATGCTAGTTTTTTTTTTTAAGGTTCTAGGAGTGATCCTGGAAACTATAGCCTAGGGGATGTCACACTCAGATGGTCGGGTCCTTCCTGCCACAACTACCTCCTGACTTTTTATTAGTGCAGTTTTATTATAATTGGGTCTTCCGTTATGCACTAATCTTAGCCCCTTCGAGGGGGAGAGTTTATCTTGTTGGGCAGACTGGATGGACTATACAGGTCTTTATCTGCCGTCATTTACTATGTTACTATAGACTGGCGAACTTGATTTCAGTTCTGAGCAAAATGGTAGAAACTATTCTAAAGACCACAAATACTAAATAAGACTATCACTTCAATGACTGAACTAACCTAAGTTATAAAAGGGATATATGAAGGTGGGGGGGGGGGGGGGGGGGAAACCTCATGTGGTTGCAAATGAGGGCTTATGTCACAGGACCCCAGATTTGGTTCAAAGAAGGGTAATGCTGGGTCAAAAAAAATGATGAACTAATCTCTCTATCAAGTTTTATTTTCTAACCATGTTATACTGGTGTTGCAAAACTTCAGCCTCCAGCATAGCTGCATATGCAATTTAAAATGAATTATGCTCTTCCTTAGGATTGCCACTTTCACCACCTAGATCAATTGAACAGACTGATCCAGCCCTGATGTTGCCTCAGTGAACCTTGGATTTGCAGACCTGACTTTTTTCCCCCCAGTAATTTCCTCAACAAAATCAGAGCAACATATTTACAGCCTCTTTTATCAAGCTAAACTAATGGTTCCCACTCAGCAATGTAGACGGAGCCCATTCAAAGTGAATGGGCTTTGTCGGCATTACCGCACCAGGAGCTGCTAGCATGGCTTTATAGGAGGCCCTTAAACATGCCATAAGACAGAACTAGGATATGATTAGCCCTATAGGATTTCCACCTTACCACAGGTCAATCAGTTTTCTGCGTACATGATTGACTCTTGTCACGATTGTGACTATTTTCCATGTCTGTGCTCACTTTGCCCCCTGGTGGCCGGAATCTGCGGTTGCTATAGACTGTTTTCTTGCTGTTTCCCAAGCATGTTTCAGAAGTCATTCCAGTCCGGTTCGGATCTTCCTGCTTACAAAACTTGCTTGGGTTGTTTGGAACTAAGCAGCACCCTTACCTGCGACCTCACTTGTAATTGCCTTTATTATGCACCTGGCCCTTTCAGCTGGGCCTTTGCAATTCCAAAGGTCGAGGTTAGTTGGTGTGCTGTTAGAAGCACTTCTGCCTTAATTTACCCTTTTGGTGCTGATAGGAGCACTTCTGCCTTGGTGTGCTGTTAGGAGCACTTCTGCCTTGCTTTGTTTCTTGCCTGTATGTCTTGCCTTGTTCTTGTTTGCTCTGTATACAGTTACGCTTGTATGCTTCCCTTCTTTACCCTTTTGGTGCTGATAGGAGCACTTCTGCCTTGCTTGTTTCTGTACCTCGTATCCTGTGTGAGAATCCTGAACCCTGTTTCAGTCAAGCTTGTTTAGAATCCTGTGTCCGGTGTGAGAATCCTGTTGGTTCAGTCTGTCTGTAGCTCAGTCCTGTAAGTCCTGCCGGCCGCCTGCACCTGGGGGGGGCTCAACCCCTGGGGAATGGTGGTCAAGCGCAGGTGAAGACCGGTTGCTCTGTCCTGCTTATTCCCTGCTTGCCTACTGCTTTAGTTCTTGTCCTGTGGTTCCAGTTCGGTTGTTCCAGCTTTGCCTGTCTACAGCTTCTCCTGCCTTGCTTGTTTGCCCAGTCCTGGTTGGGGGATTTTGCCTGCTGCTGCCACTCCTCGACAGTAGCCCAAGGGCTCACGTTATTCCAGTGTCCGAGAGCCTGAGACCGTGACAACTCTTTTATGAGTCACTGCAAACACCACCTGGCAGTGAGGCCTTCTTTCTTCTACCATTCAGTAGAATAAAGGAAAGCACACACAAAATAAACCTGCCTTAGTTTATTAATACTTAGGCGTGATTCAGCAACCTGTAGTATCGGGATCCCGCAGGTTGCAGAATCCCACGGGAGATCAAGATACGGTAAAGGGTAGGCTTTTACCGCACCTTGATGAATCCCCCCCCCCCCTAAGTATATATGTACTTTTTGCTCCCAGAATACTACACGTGAATGGGCATTTTTAACATGGGGGGCACAGCAAACAGGAAGAACCTCTATGACGAAACAGCACAAACAGGAGAGTAGAGGCTGGCCAAAGGACAATCCAACACAGGAAATGGTGCTTAAAACTGCTTTATTCGCTGCTTGAAAGAGAGGACCTGACACGGTCCATGTTTCAACGGTACAAACTGCCTGCTTCAGGGGTCACAGTAACGTTCTTGTAACTAAAAAAATGTATTAAAGCGCTGAGGCAGCATTCTTACATGAGGCACAGGAAAAACAGAAGGTGTAATGATTGGATGAAGGAGCTGAAAAAAAAATCCGCAAACCATATCGGGTCCTTCCTTTCAAGCAGCGAATGAAGCAGTTTTAAGCACCATTTCCTGTGTTGAATCGACCATTGGCCAGCCTCTACTCTTTTCTGTTTGTGCATTTTTAACATGGAAACAGCAAAAGGACATGGTGGGTATGGCCCTCGAAGTTACTGCATTACATTTGCAACTACTGCACTTTGAGGCCCTTTGACTAAGCTGTGTAAAGCGCTAATGCAGGATGCGCTAAAGTTTTGTCATGTGTGCATGCTAAATGTGTGGTAATTATTTTTTTGTAATTTTTGTGAGGGAACGTGTCAGGAGCGGAGAGTGAGCATTACTGCGCTAACCAGTTAGTGTAGCTACATTACCACATGCTAACTGGTTAGCAAACGGTTAACGCAGGCGTCCTGTGGTGGTAAGTGCTCCCACTGAATTGGTTAAAAACGGCTATTGATGAAACAAATTGAAAAAAAAAGCCCTTTTTGCTTGCTGCATTAGTAATGGACTTAATGCATAGGAGAGGACTACATTATGTCCCTTCAAATTATGTACCTTTATCTTTCAAATACTAAATGGCACAGCTCCAGATTATATGGTACCATTAATAAACTTAACTCAAAGAAACACTAAATATGAGGCAAGAAACTATCTCAGACTACACCTCCCAAATTGCGAAAAGTGATGTACAAAACTGTCCATTCTGCAGACATCACTTACCTAAGAACCAAATGGCGGAACTCCTTACCACCCAAAATAAGAAATATATAGGAATATACTAGATTCTACAAAATCCTCAAATCTTTCCTATTCAAAACCCTCACAAAGAACAACCTTCTCCGAGCACAAGCAGGCTGCTTGTTCTCTCCACTGGGTGACGTCCCCGGCAGCCCCCTCCAACCGGAAGAAAAGTCTCGTGGGAGGTACCGCACGCAGGGCACGCCCACCGCGCATGCACAGCCGTCTTCCTGCCCGTGCGCGATCACTCCCGCTCAGTTTCTTGTTTTCCGCGCTTGGAGAGAGACAGAGTTTCGTCCCTCTCCGGTGTCAGCCCCGGAAAACCGGTTTCGCAGCCTTGTTCGCTGTTTTTTTGTGTACTGTAGACGCTTTCGCGTTTTTTCCTTATGTTAAAAAAAAAAAAGAAAAAGTCTCCTTTCCTTCGAATTGGTTATTACTCTATTAACCATTAACTTCTCTTTGCTTCATATACAATTTCTCATTCATAATAGATTTTCTAAATGTTAAACATTCATAGCTATCCCAGTATGTTTATGATACTATATTGTAAAATTGGATTCTTTCAATAAATTACTTTCTTATGCATTATTCTTTGTTATGTATCCAATACTGTTTATTGTAAGCCACATTGAACTCAAACTTGTTTGGGATAATGTGGGATATAAATGTCACAAATAAATAAATAAATACATATGGGCACGCCAAGTTCACTTCTTGGTGCAGCTTAGTAGAAGGACCCCTTCTTCTTTGCGTTAAGGGGTGGTAGCTGCAAAGTCTAGCACACTTTAGTAAAAGGACCCTTTAGTTTCTTCTGTTGGTACGGGGTAATAGAAATACTGCTGTTTTCTCAGGTTAGTGTACACTGTGGAATCACAAAACCAGTATACGTACACTTCAGTTGCTACATGACACTTTGAGGTCTCCTTTCAACATAAGTTGCTGTATAAACCAAATTACATGATTCTTAATTTTTTGAAAACAGGACTGTTAAAAACTACTGAATGGTGCTCTAGACTTTCAATGGCTATTTTCCAGGAATTTGCATTTTGTTGTCTTACATATAAATCTTATGCCATTCCATTTATCAGTCAACGGCATTCATCTGCTCAGTTCTGGATTTTCTGGTATTCACTATATTTCCAAGGCTGGGTGCTAGGAATCATATAAAGAGCTTTCATTGCCCATTTCCAGCTTAGATATTGCTGTAGGATTCTTGGCTGAGAGGAATACTTGTGTACGTGCCCATGGAAGGTGCCTGTTTTTTTAAGCTCCAAGGAGATGCTTGCTTTTCCCTTATAGAATATTAGTGTAGCAGTGCACATACTTGTGAATAATTTAGGCCAACACCTAGATTGCTAACAAATGCACATAAATAGTGTGCATAACTGTGCACCCTGACCATGCTCTGCTCAAACTCCATCCTTGTGTAAATCCACCTTGAGACTCTGCACCATCACATTTAGGTGCTATCTTATAGAATTTCATGTAGCTCGAATATTGGCATTTATGTGCATATCTGCCAGTATTCTGGTTATTTGTGCATGTCCTTGGCACCTAAATGTTGATGCCCTCTTTATGGAATTACAGAGATTCCAAATGACCCTGTTCCAGGCTGCAGATTTCGGGACAGTCCAGGATTTCTGACCACCCCATCGGTGCATTAGGGGACTTGCAGCACTGATGTCAATGGGCAGGACACACACTACAAATCCCATACAGCTTTGAGATGTAATGTTGAAACCAGGACTGGCAAAAAGTCTCCAGCCTGGAACTGAGTAACTTTCATCTCTGGAATTGCCTTCTGTATGTGTAGATGGTTTTGCTGAAGTTTAATGACTGAGGTTTCCTCCCTCCAGCAGACTGTAAACATTACCCATGCCATTCATGTAAAGGTATCCTGAAAGCTTCCAATCTCAACAGCTTTGTTTACTTTGATGAACTTTGTTTTCCACCTCCAAAATCCCCATGAAGATCCAGCAAGCAAGAAAGTGCTGAATTCATCTATGGCTATTTTTTTTTTCAACTATTGAAGGAGGGCAATTTCCAGGAGAGTGGGGTGGAGAGCAGATGTAGCCCTATTTTACAAAAGGGTGGCCAAGTAGGAGGCAGGCAACATTAATCTAACAGTGCCTCACAGTTCTTCCTTGCAGTAGCAATTCAAAGAAAAAAAGTATTTATCAACACCCTGGGTCACAACTATACAATTGTGCCCGCAGCATACCACCCACTTGTCAGGATTTTCACTCTGGGTACCTGGCAGCCACCCACAGGGCTGTTCGTTAAACTGTATCCACTTGAAAGTCAAAGTCACATTTCAAGAGAAAACTCACTCTTCTTTTGTGACCTTCATTGGTTCCTCAGGGCATGGCTCCCATTCCTCTACCACTTCTGTGCTTTCCTTCAACTGCTCAGGAGTAATCCTGCCTTTCTCTTCATTCCTGGAGGCTTTTTCCCCTGGTGCAATGAGCTGCCCCACCCTTTTCCAGCCTCTCTTTGGTTCTAATGACTATAGTTTGGTAACCCTGAGCCTAGTCTGTACTCCTCCCCTTGTCTGCAAACTGACACTTACCCATGGGAGGAGCTACAGTGCTGCAAACCACTCCCTTCTTGGGACCAGGCCAGATCTTCCTTATTTCCCTGGGTTCCTGCCTGATCCTGAGACAACCTGGAAAGTTATTTGCTGGGGAAATGTTTGCACTCTGATAGCCCCCCTCCTGATCACTACAAAATAGGTAAATATGCAAGTTCACATATTCACAATATCCAGGCCCCCTCATGTATGTATATATATATATATAGAGAGAGAGAGAGAGAGAGAGAAATATATATATAAGGGGCGTGGATATTGGTTTGAATATGTGAACTTGTATAAGTCAACTTGTTAAGGATATCTTCTTGCAGGTGGTCATTTCTATGCCTGAAAGTTGGGCTGTATCTGTAGTTAGGAGAACTATATAGTCAGGAGCAAAGCGAGTGACTTAATTCATGCTTGTCTGCTGTCATTTACAATTTAAATACATTTCATCTATTCTCTCTGTCCTTTCTCATGCTTTTGTCAAACCTGGTAGCAGCATCTTGTGGAGAGCAGAGAAAGATACAACTCAGTCAAACTTCTTTGCATGTTTTAACACTAGGTGTCACTACAAGGGCAGCATTTGTCTCTGCCCTACCTTAAAGGGCCTGTGAATGTTAATTCAGCACCTCTTCTAGCATGAAATATCCTGAATGTAGGAACTTCAGCCAAGAATTGCTCCCAGGTTTCCTCTGTTTTTCCAGCGCAGGGCACTGGTAACCACTAAGCAAACCGGCTGATCATAGATAAAACTGATTAGAAGTTAAGTACGTTCAAGGTTGTACAATAATTAAGAGCCAAGTAAACAATACTGCTTTTCAGGACACTGAATTTACGTTGATCAGTGCTTCTGGCAGTTTCCGAAAGATAAACTCGCCAATTACGTATTGATAATGGCTTGGCAGTCACCAATTTAAGAAGTAGCTCACTATGGAGATTTAAAAAAAAAGTGTTGGATATCAACTGATGTATAATCTGGCATTGTTTGCAAGGTTAAGAGAAAGCTTTGTGGTTCAAGCAAAATTATAGTAGAAGCAGCAAGTAGTATAAACATTGGGCTATTGAAAGAAAGCTAACTTTTACAAAGGTATTGGAAGAAGACTCATAAATGATTTATCTTTATATACATATATATATATATATAAGTATGTGTGTGTGTGTGTGTGTGTGTGCGCGCGCGTGTGTATGTGTTTATCTATCTATGTAAGAAAATACTGAATGCATCTGTGGCTTTTTTTTTTTTTTCAAATGTTCAAGGATGGCAATTTCCAGGAGAGTGGAGGAGAGCAGGTGTGACCCTATTTCGCAAAAGGGTGGCCAAATAGGAGGCAGGAGGGGTATTTTCAATATGACGTCTAAGTCCAACTTAAGACGTTTTGCAAAAAACGTCCAAAATCTGAATAGGAAAGAAGTTCATTTTCAAAAAAGCAAAACATCTATCTTTTGTTTTTGAAAATACTGTTTCTAACAAGGTTTTGGGCTTTGGACATTTTGGTTTTTTGGTCCATTTAAAAAAAAAAAAAAAAAAAAAAAAAGTCCAAGTGAAAAATGTAGAAAATTAAGCCATTAGGATGTAGTAGGCACCAGCATTTTTAGTAGACTGGTCTCCCAGACATCCCAAGAGATAAGTGGGGCACCCTAGGGGCAGTACAGTAGACTTCAGAAACATGCTCCCAGGTACACAACTCACCGTTGCTCCCTTTTCTTGTCTACTGAACCCACCCAAAACCCACTGCCCACAACTGTACACAACTACAATATCCCTTATGGGTGAAGGGGGCACCTATATGTGGTATTGGCCCTGAAATGACTGGGTAAGGAACTGATTGAGTGGAAGGTGACTATCCAGCTCATTTTCGAAAGTGATCGCAAGCCATCTTCCGACACAAATCGGGAGATGGCCGGCAATCTCGCAAAGGCGGCCAAATCGTATAATCAAAAGCCGTTATTTTGACACTATCGCCGCTTTCCCATCGCAGAGCCGGCGAAAGTTCAAGGGGGCGTGTTGGCAGCGACGTGAAGGTGGGACATGGGTGGGGTTACGAAATGGCCGGCTTTAGCCCATGATGGAAAAAAAAAACCCGGCGATGAAGAGCATTTGGCCGCTTTTACTTGGCCCCTTTTTTTTCAGGTCCAAGCTTCAAAAAGCTGGCCGAACTGACCACATGACCACTGGAAGGAATCGGGGATGACCTCCGCGTACTCCCCCAGTGGTCACCAACCCCCTCCCAGCATAAAAAACAGGTTACAAATACTTTTTTGCCAGCCTCTATGCCAGCCTCAAATGCCGTACCCACCTCCATGACAGCAGAATGTGTTCTGTCCTCCGACAGCCTTTGCCTGCTTGTGATGTGGCTCTGGGGTGAGTGTGGCACCGTTTATGTTATTTGCACTGCAGACTCACATCAGCAATGCATTTTGGTGGGTGTAGGTATTGGTAGTTGGTAGGCTGTACTCCCGTGGTGCTTTTCCCCCTGCTTACTGGGTCAGAGTGTGCCCTGTTTTGTTTCCTGTTGTAGTCCATGCGGTAGTGGCCATTTCTGTAAGATAGTTTTAGATCCCTTTCCTGTGTTACCCACGTTAGAGAACGTAGTTCTTACCTTGAATGGTGCTGAAAGAGGGCATTGTACACCATTGTGCCAGCTCTGATCTGCAGTTAACTGTGAGTAAAGGTGGTTATGCCAAGAAAGGACTTTTTCAGAGAGATTAGTCTTCAGGTGTGAACTGGTGTGCCAAAGTTATACAGCAGCAATAAGTCCTAGAGGCTGTATGCAGGTCCCTGGAGCAGTTTTAGTGGGTGCAGTACATTTGTGGATAGTGGGTTTGGGGGGGGGGGGTTGGGGGGCTCAGCTCCCAAAGTAAGGGAGCTATGCACATGGGAGCTTTTCTGAAGTCCACTGCAGTGACCCCTAGGGAGCCCGGTTGGTATCCTGGCATGTCAGGGGGGCCAGTACACGAAAAATGCTGGCTCCTCCCACGGCCAAATGCCTTGAATTTGGCCGGGGTTTGAGATGGCCGACATAACTTTCCATTATCGCTAAAAAAACGAAGCCGGCCATCTCAAACCCCGGCCAAATCCAATGCATTTGGCTGGCCAGAAACATATTATCGAAACAAATAATGGCCGGCCATCTTTTTCGAAAATACGGGTCTGGCCAGCTGTTTGCGGCGCCGCCAAAATACATCGCCAGCCATGTATTTCGCCAGCGCCGTTCGATTATTCCCCTCAGAGGGTAGTGGTAGATTGAGCTCATTCTGAGGAAAAAGATGTTACTAGTGGTGTGCCGCAAGGTTCAGTTCTTGGGCTGGTTCTTTTCAATGTTTTTGTAAGCAATATTGCTGAAGGGTTGTCTGGTAAAGTTTGCCTCTTTGAGGATGATACCAAAATTTGCAATAGGGTAGACACCCCTGATGGTGTGGATGAGGAAGAACTTAGTGAAGCTAGAGGAATGGTCTGGAATTTGGCAGCTTAGATTTAATGCTCAAAAAATGCAGGGTCATGCATTTGGGTTGCAAAAACCTAAATGAAACGTACGGTTTAGGGGGTGAAGAACTTTTATGCATCAACGAAGAGTGGAACTTGGGTGTGCTCATATGTGAGGATCTTAAGGTGGCCAAACAGAAAAGGTGACGGCAAAAGCTAGAAATATGCTTGGGTGCATAGGGAGAGGAATGACCAGTAGAAAAAGGATGTGATGATGCCCTGTATAAGACTCTGGTGAGACCTCTTTTAGGTGGCGTTTTTCAAAGCTGTGCTAGCATTTTTAGATGGAGATGAATACGGTAACGGAATTCAAACATGCGTGGGATAAACATAAAGGAATCCTGTTCAGAAGGAATGGATCCTCAGGATCTTAGCCAAGATTGGGTGGCAAGAGCCGGTAGTGGGAGGTGGGGATAGTGCTGGGCAGACTTATACGGTCTGTGCCAGAGCCGGTGGTTGTGGGGCGGGGATAGTGCTGGGCAGACTTATACTGTCTGTGCCCTGAAAAAGACAGGTACAAATCAAGGTAAGGTATACAAAAAATGTGGCACATATGAGTTATCTTGTTGGGCAGACTGGATGGACCTTGCAGGTCTTTTCTGCCGTCATCTACCAAGTTACAATGTTATAAAAATCAGCTGGCGGTAAATGCTGAGACACCCATAACTAGCGCGGCTTTGAAACATAGTAAACGATGGCAGATAAAGACTTGTGCGGTCCATCCAGTCTGCCCAACAAGATAAACTCATTTTACATGGTATGTGATACTTTATATGTATACCCAAGTTTGATTTGTCCTTGCCTTTCTCAGGGCACAGACCGTAGACGTCTGCTCAGTACTGTTCTTGTACTAAAAGACCCGCTTTGAATATTGTGTACTCAGTCCAGAGGGCAGATACTAAAATGGTCAGTGGTCTTTGTCATAAAGCATATGGGGACAGATTTAAAGATCTCAATATATATATACTTTAGAAGGAAGGTGGGGGGGGGGAATACTTTTTCGACATAAATGCACAGGAGGTGAGTCTCTTTCAATTGAAAGGAAGTTCTGAAATGAGGGGGCATAGGATGAAGGTGAAAGGGGATAGACTCAAAAGTAACCTGAGAAAATACTTCTTCACGGAAAGGGTGGAAATTCATGAATGGCCTCCCAGTGCAAGTAGTGGAAACCAAAATGGGAATCTGAATTCAAGAGAGGTTGGGACAAATACACAGGATCCCTAAGGGAGTGACAGGAAGAGCACATGGAAGAGCATATGAATTATATTTTCCTGACTCCTATTTCCAAGGCTGATGGATTGGATCTTGCATTATCTTCAAGTTTTAGACATATTGCTGGTATCTTTCTGCTTTCTAAACTGATGGAGTCTTTGGTAGATCTACAACTTTCTCAATATATTGAAAAACATCAGTGTTTGCATAAATCCCAGTTTGGTTTCAGGAGGCAGCATAGCACTGAGTCACTTATTTTGGTTCTGTTGTCTAAAGCTCAAAGAGTTTAATGTTTTTGCAGTTTGATATATCAGGGCCCTTTGATTCTGTAGATCATGCTAAACTTCTTGAGAAGCTCAGTGAACTTGGGTTGAGTGGTCTACTGATTAGTTGGTTTCAAGTGTTTTAAAAAAAATCATAGTTGCTGTGTGCTGAAAAATAATGTTTGTTCCAATGTGTGGTGTTCCTCAGGGTTCCCTGAGTTCACCTCTGTTATTTAATCTTTTTATGTCTGATTTAGGTACTATTTCCTTGCCTGAGAATACTTTTTTATCTTATGCTGGTGATATTTTTGTGTTGGCACCAGTATACTCAGATAAATCGCTGACTTTTTCAATAACCGATCAATGTATTACAAAGATAAGTTGTTGGGCTCAGGAACATCTGTTAAAATTGAATGCAGATAAGACTAATGTTTTATGGTCCAGTAATTCTTTGTCTAATATTCCTGGATCAGTTCTTTTACAAAACGGTGTTTTATTGCCAGTAGTTCAGCAATCTAGGGTACTAGGAGTTAGTTTAGATTATGTCTGTTGAGGCTCAAGTTAATCATTTTGGGGGTCTTTTTACAAAGATACGTTAAAAAGTGACCTACTTTTAGCGGGTGACTTTCCCGCACGCACAGGCCACCTTTTAGTGCATCCGTGAAAAAGCTGAATCCCTATTTACAGCAATAATGGTCAGGGACTAAGTCCAAAATTAGCGGCTGGCCAGTTACCATGTGAGTCCTCACCACCTCCTATTTATTTGGCAGTTAGGGCTCACGCTAACCCTGTGGTAATCAGGTAGCATGCGGCAATGTGGCTGTGCTGCCAGTTACCGCATGGAATGCCCCCGCGGTAGAAAATATAAAATTATTTTCAACAGTGGGAAACTGCGCATGCACCAACTTCACAACTACCACTGGGCTCCTGTACCCTGGGGGTAGGGCCGATTTGCCGTGTGCTACCCATGCGGTAGTCCTACCACACCTTTGTAAAGGGGACCGTTGGTTAGGAAGGTATTTTTTATATTTAAGCAGTTGAGATCCATATGCAGTAATTTTTATGAGGAACATTTGCTTTAGTAGTCCAAGCAACAATTTCATCCAGTGTGGATTACTGTAATTCTAAATATTCATCTCTTCCTCAGAAGTTAATATTCAAATCGCAGCTGTTACAAAATATAGCTGCTTAGATAGATGATTTATCGTTATTCCAAGTATGATAGAGCTACACCGTTACTGATTTTACAGTGGCTTCCCGTGTCGGCCAGAGTGCTTTTTAAAATGTTATGTTTTATTCATAAAGCCATTTATGACTTTGCTACTGGTCCTTTTGCTAGTCAATTAAATTTTACTTCTTTTTCTACCACTAACATATGTTGTTCCAAGAATCACTGCAAATTGTTCTTTTCTTTCTCCTTTAGGTTTAAAATGTAGTCAACATTGGAATGCTTCTTTTTCTGTTTTAATTTGGAATGATCTTCCATTGGAGCTTAGGTTGGATTCTTCTTATTTTTCCTTTAGAAAAACTGAAGATTCATCTTTTTGAGAAATTTATGTCTAGGTAACTGAAAGAAATTGCTTATAATTATTCTCTATTTTTTATAATATAAGTACTTAATTATTGTAAACAGTTTAGGGCCTGTGGGATTCTGTGGTATATAAATTCTAGTTTAGATTAGATTAGATGGCATGGATGGACAAACTGAATAGGCCATATGGTCTTTATCTCTCTACATTTTTCTATGTTTCTATGTATGTTAGAGCTGAAACTTAGCACACGGTTCCCTATTGCACAAGTAAAAATAATGTTTGTGTACAATGAAGCAAACAAATCATGTGCAAATATTTTGCACAAAAAATATGTGTGAAAACACGGGAGAGCACAACATTTGCCATTGAAACATAAGACACACACAAGTATGCACTAGTAGCAGAATCAATATTTTGTGCACAAAAATATATTTATGTGGAGCTGCATGCTGTCAGACTTTTGAGTTCTTGTACCAAGTACAGCGCTGCTGAGCCCGGTACTCAGACCAGGTTCGGCTTGGTGACCGGACAACCCCGGGTTTCACCTGCGCTGACCGCCGTTCCCCAGAGGTTGAGCCCCTAGTTGTGGGCGGCCTGCAGGACATATGAGACGCAGCTGGAAGCGGGGTGGTGAACGGTCAGACAGGCAGGCAGCAGGGAAGAGAGTGATTCAGGTACAGGCAAAGTCAGTAGGCAGGCAGCAGGCAGGGGAGTAATCCAGGAACAGGCAATGTCAACAGGCAGGCAGCAGGCGGGGGAGTAATCCAGGTACAAGCAATGTCAATAAGCAAACAACAGGCAAGAGAGTAATCCAGGCACAGGCAATGTCAATAGGCAGGCAGCAGGTCAAGAGAGTAATCCAGGTACAGGCAAAGTCAGTAGGCAGGCAGCAGGCAAGAGAGTAATCCAGGCACAGGTAAAGTCAATAGGCAGGCAGCAGGCAAGAGAGTAATCCAGGTACAGGCAAAGTCAGCAACGAGGGACAAAGTAGAGAAGAAGCAAACTACTGAGCAAGTAACACCTACCAAAGTAGAAGCCGAAGTATGGAGTCCAGGAAGAGCTCAGCTGATAAAGTGCTGGCGTCTGACATCCGCAGGAGCCAGCAGTGAGAAGGAGCACAGTCATAGGACAAGAGCAGGGGGAGGAGGAACCGGAAGACCAATAGGAGAGAAGCAAGGGAAGACAGGCAGAGGGAGAGCAGACAAAGGTGCGTGGAAGCAAAGCAATCAAGGAGCCTGCAACCACCATCTCTGAACAACCCCAGAGAAGAACTGCACACAAATGGCTCAGGGCTGTGCCAGTCAAGTGTGCGTGTTGACGGGACCCGCGCAGCCTGAGGACGCCGCTTGCGTTGAGGTAGGGGACATAACACATGCACATACATTATGCTGTCTCGTGTATAAAGATTATTGGTATAATATCATTCAAATTTTTGCAATTACCCCAACATTGAATGGATAAATGTCACATTAGGAAATTCTAGGGAGGAAAAGTTTCTAGATGAAATAAATGACTGATTTGTGGAAAAGCTACAGACAAGATGGGAAGTTATTTTACATCTAGTTCTTAGTGGAATGCAGGACTTGAAGTGAGAAATAATGGTGTTGTGGCTGCCTTGAAATAGTGATCATAATGTGATCAAATCTTAGTTAACAACTGGAGTGCAGACATTAAGGAAATCTACTGCATCAGTATTTAATTTTTAAAAGGGTATCTATTATAAAATGAGCAAAATGGGTTTAAAAAAAAAAGGTAGAAGGAGCAGCTGCAAAGGGTAGGAGTTTAAATCAGGCATGGTCATTGTTTAAAAATACAAAACAAGAACCAAAAAGTTAAAGGAACCTCTACGCACAGAACAGTCATATCCAGAAGTAGAGGTGGACCAAAAAAAACCCTTGCAGCCTGATGGGTAGTATATGAAACTTTATTAGGCACCACTCATGTAATGGGCCTGATATGGGGCCGTGTTTTGACGGGACACCCCTGTCTGCCTCAGGGATCGCACATTTAATATGAGATAAATTGATAATGAATCGGTGCAAGATGGAAGCAATGGAATACCAAAACACTGGAATGTTATAGTGTCTGCAAAGACGCCATGAAACCCATCAAAACATGGCCCCGTGTTAGGTCCAGTAACATACATACATATACATAGTAGATGACCAGTACATGAGTGATGCCTAATAAAATCTCATCGGTTGTAAGAGTCTTCTTGGTCCACCTCTACTTCTGGATGTGGCCATTGTTTAAAAATACCATCTTGGAAGCCCAGACCAGATGAAGCTCATGTAACAAAAAAGGTGGAAGGAAGGCCAAATGACAGCCAGCATGATTAAAAGGTGAGGTGAAGAGGCTATTAGAGCTAAAAGAACATTTTCCCCAAACAAATGGAAAAGGATCCAGATGAAGAAAACAGGAAACAGCATAAGCACTGACAAGTTACTGTAGATGCAAAGCATTAAAAAAGAAAGCTAAAAGAGCATTTGAAAAGAACCTTGTTGTAGAGGCAAAAACAGAGCAAAATCTGATTCAAATACATTAGAAGTAAAAAACCTGTGTGGGATTCAGTTGGACTGTTAGATCGTCAAGGAGTAAAAGGGGCACTCAGGGAGGTCAAGGCCATAGTGGAGAGACAAAAATAATTCTTTGCTTCAGTTGTTACTGTGGAGGATGATAGGCAGCAACAGTTAAGGGTGGAGGAACTGAAACAAATCTCAGTGAACCTGGAAGATGTGATAAGCCAAATTTACTGATAAGCCCAACATCATCGGTGCCAGGAACAATTGTAGGAACTATTATAATGAACAAAATTACTGAACATGTAGACAAACATTCTTTAGCCAAGGGAAGTCTTTCCTCACCAATCTTATATTTTTTTGGGAAGTGTGAATAAACATGTGGATAAAGATAAGCTAATTGATGTGGCATATTTAGATGTTCAGAAAGCTTTTGACAAAGTTAGCCCAGAATGCATGAGCCTGATTCATTTCAGGGGTTTCTAGATGTGACCACATTTTTCCGGTTTTGTATGAATTACGTTGGTTATCAGTGACGTTAGTTGTTAAGTTTAAAGCTTTGAGTTCGATTTACAGTTATAAAGGGTTTGATTCCTATCCCTTTAGCCACTGCTTTAAGAATTTATTGTCCCACCATGACTTCTTAGATGTGCTGATAAATTGTCCCTTCTTATAAAATAGGCTAGATTGAAGGATATTAGATCTAAAACTTTTTACATTGAAGATTCTCATTTGTGGATTGAGTTACTCATTCAAAGGTTGAGAACTATCTGTAATTTAGAAAATTGCTTAAGGCTTATTTTTTTTCTCTCTAGCTAGTTGTTGATGAGTACTTTAGTTGATTGGAGAGCTGTTTATTTTAGTTTATTTTAGTAATTGTTTTTGCATGGAAAATATTGTTTTTATTTAATTTTATTATAGATGTAATTTTTGTAAACCACCTAGAATAGATAGAGTGGTCTATAAACTGTGTTATAAATAAATAAATGTCCCTTAGGAGAGACTCCTAAGAAAATCAAAAGGCCATGGGATAGGATGAAATGTGCTGTAGTGGATTGAGAACTGGTTAAAAGACAGAAAACAGAGAATAGGGTTAAATGGCCAATTCTCTAAATGAGGGAAGGTGAATAATAGTGTACTGCAAAGATCTGTACTGGGACTGGTGCTTTTTATTGTATTTATAAATTATATGGAAATAGGAATGCTGAATGAGGTGATTAGATTTGCCGCTGGAATTAAGGCTTGCACCTTCTTCTTTTTTTTTTTAAGACAATGTTAAAAGCTTACTTAATTGAACAATAAAAGTTAATGTTTGTTCAGAGTTAAAAAAAATTGTTTTTAAAACTTTAGTAAATGTAATTTTGTTAGATTGTTATTCTCTCCTGATTTCTGGAGATTTAACTGAAAACCACTTTGAATCCTTTGGAATCATAGTGGTATAGAAAACTCTGATAGTATAGTACATAAAACTAAAGTAGTTAAATCGCATTTGGACTGCGAGAAATTGCAGGAGGGAGGCTGGAAGAATAGGCACTCAAATGGCAGATGAAGTTTAATATGGACAAATGCAAAGTGATGCACATTGGGAACAATAGCCCTAATTATAACTATATGATGCAAGTTTCCACATAAGGTTTCCCTACTGAGGAAAAGGATTTAAGTGACATTGTGGTAAATATGTTGACATCTTATGCTCTGTGTGCAGCAGTGGCCAAAAAAGCATACAGAATATTAGGAATTATCTGGAATTGAATAGCCTTTGTTTTATTGTCTATCATAATGTCTCATGATGAGACCATACCTTGAGTATTGTTCTGGTCACTGCTTCTCACGAAGATATAGTGGAATGTGAAAAGGTAGAGAAGGGCGGCCAAAATGATTAAGGGATAGAACAACTTCTATATGAGGAAAGGTTAAAGAGGTTAAGGCTCTTCAGCTTGGAAAAGAGATGGCTGAGGAGAGATATGATAGACATCTATAAAATCCTGAATGCAATGGAATGGGTAAACGTGAATCGATTGTTTTCTCTTTCAAAAAGTACAAAGACTAGAGGGCATTCCATGAAGTTACATTTAAAGCAAATAGAAACATTTTTTTGTCACTCAACATATAATTAAGCTTGCTGGAGGAAGTGATAAAAATAGTTAATGTAGCTGGGTTTAAAAATAAAGGTTTAGACAAATTCCTGGAAGAAAAGTCCATAAACCATTATTAAGGTAGACCTGGCGAAAGACACAGTTTATCCCTGAGGTTAAATAGCATAGAATCTTGCTACTTTTTGGAATTCTTACTAGGTACTTGTGATCTGGACTGTCCACTGTTGGAAAAAAGATACTTGGCTAGATGGACCCTTGGTCTTATGTTCTTATACAGTCAAGTGTTTTACACTCATTTTATAGCCCTGGCACTTCCCGCTTAATCCTGTATTTACATAGTAACATAGTAGATGACGGCAGAAAAAGACCTGCACGGTCCATCCAGTCTGCCCAACAAGATAACTCATATGTGCTACTTTTTGTGTATACCCTACTTTGATTTGTACCTGTGCTCTTCAGGGCACAGACCGTATAAGTCTGTCCAGCACTATCCCCGCCTCCCAACCACCAGCCACGCCTCCCAACCACTGGCTCTGGCACAGACCGTATAAGTCTGCCCAGCTCTATCCTCGCCTCCCAACCACCAGTCCCGCTTCCCACCACCGGCTCTGGCACAGACCATATAAGTCTTCCCAGCACTATCCCCGCCTCCCTACCACCAGCCCCATCTCCCGATCTTGACTAAGCTCCTGAGGATCCATTCCTTCGGCACAGGATTCCTTTATGCTTATCCCACGCATGTTTGAATTCCGTTACCGTTTTCATTTCCACCACCTCCCGCGGGAGGGCATTCCAAGCATCCACCACTCTCTCCGTGAAAAAATACTTCCTGACATTTTTCTTGAGTCTGCCCCCCCTTCAATCTCATTTTATCCTGTATTTGATGATACAGTTACCTTAGCTCTTCATACCTCTGCTCTTATTTATGTACTTTGTACACATCCCTTTCTACAACGCAAGAAAATAGTTGTGGAGCCTGTATGCTTGGCAAAAATTCTCACTGACATTAGCCATGGGAGCGAACTTTCTACTTATCAGACTGTGTTAGAGTCCCGGAGTTCGAATAAAGTGTGCTTATAAATTATGTCTTCTTCACATACCTTTGCTGTTTGGTTTTAATAGTTAATACCTTCATTCGCAGTGGATTTCAATGTGCAGTGCATTGTTTATGTGAGTCTGCACACATTTTTCTGGTGTGCTTGACCCTTTCAAGCATAGGGCAGCCAAACTAGCTCAGAAACTTGTGCACAGAATCAAACTAAACCTTGTGCTAAGTCCCTGGCACATTATAACATTGTCCCCTGAGTGTGCAACATGCCAACTCATTCCATATAGAGTTGGATTCATTACAGACCGTCCACTGCAGCAATCAGTTAGCTGCTAATTCAACTTCATTATTAGCGTAGTATTAAAGAAACGAGTTTGTCATGATGCAGTTGCTGGATTTTGGTTCAGTCATTTCAGATGATGGGAGATCATTCTATGACATATGTATGAAGAGAATAAATTGTTATTGTTATAGTGATGGTGATAGTTTTGTTCTTTTATGTGATTTACAAGACACCCATCTCTAATTTGGCCATTGTGTGTGTGTATCATTTTAGACTTTTAGGTGAGATTTTAAACTACTACACATACAATGATTTGGGAAAACACATAGAGGAGCATTTTCAATATGATGTTTAAATCCCCCCCCACCCCTCAAGAAAATCTATCAGAAAATGTCTTAAAAATTGGTGTCATAATGGATGGCCGAAAGAAACATCTGTCAGAGTTTGAAAATACACCTTCAAAACGTCCAAAATGACGATATACTGCAGAGCAAAATAGACGTAATGAGATAGTCATGTCTGCCAATAGAAAATAACTAGCAGTAAACGTACAAATGATGTTCCCTCCATGTACAAAATGGTCACATATATAGTGCTGCACATAGAAGGGCATTTCTCAGTCTGTCCAGAAATGTCTCTAAGGAGAGAACCTAATTTCTTCCCAGAGGAGTCGGAGCACTTGGTTCTCCTGTGCCTCAGGTACCGGAGGCAGATTTTCAAGTACACTACCACATGCCACTCCACAACGTCTCCATGAGGGCATGGAGAAGTATAAGGAGGTCTCTAGGAGTGTGAAGCAGTGTCCCAAGGAGCTCTGCATCAGGCAAGTGCAAGCACCTTACATAGGGGCTTAGTTTCAAAGACTTACAAAGTTCCATAGGTTATTATGGAACTTACATCTAAGTGCTTTGAAAATATGCCTAATAGTGACTGCTGGGGGGGGGGGGGGGGGGGAGATCATCAGGCCCCTCCCCTGAGCTTTTGTGCCACATTTGCTGAACAGCCCTGAGCATGCTTTCCTCCCTTGCTCCTCCTAACCATAGCATGCAGAAATAAGGGGATGCATATGTCCCATCCCACCAGTCCACTGTACCCGCACAAGATAGTGAGGGGATTGAGGCGCCCAAAACAAAGTGACACCTGTCATGCCCCAATGCCCATACCCTTCCTTCACCTTCTAGCAAGCACCCCCCTCCCCACAATCTTGCTGCCCCTGCTTGCCACTGCCTTTATGTGGAGCAATGCGTATCTGAGGAAGCACATTATGTCAGTGGGAAAGCTGGTCAATGCAAAAAGGGCCATCACCTGAACCCTGTCCCCATCTTATTGTGTGTTAGTCACTTTGGGATCCTTTGGGACATGGAGGCACTCCAGCACCAGCATCACTCAGTACGGTAGGAAGATTTGGACCTGATCTGGCGCATGAGGGAGCATCTCAGTAACCAGCGTGAGTACCAATAACATTGCACCCACGTAACAGCCATGATTTTTAGTAAGGCCTGACTATGCAGCTACCATCATCACAGTGTGCCCACAACAATTTGTTGCAGTCAAACTCAAAATTATGAGATGACATGGCAAGGGGGGGGGGGGGGAGGGGGAGAGCTGTGGGACTGTACACCGCAGTGAGCTAAATCAAAGCGTGCTTTATGTCACATAAAGTCGCCATGCACATCAAAGCAGGCGTGGCAGCCAGAAAAAAACAGCTATCTAAACCTGTGCCCATAGTGTACAGCACCCACACCCCTAACTAACACATCACACACACAGCATTACCTATCTGAAAAGGGAGCAAGTGGAAAGCACAGCACAGTGACCATATAAGCCTGTTACTGCATCAGTTGCCACACAAAAAAGCAGGTTCATTCTTCTCCAGAGCAATGGCTATGCAGTGTGAGTTCCAGTTATTTGTACAGCACTATCCAATGTCACTGCCACTGGGACATTGCGCCCTTTAAATCATACATTGACAACACCCTCTCCAGAGTTACAGCACCACCTTTGAAAATAGCCAACACCCCCCCCCCCCCAACTCTCATTGGTCCCTCAAAGAGCATGCACATGAGTCAGGGGTAGTATGGAGGCACTGGCAGCTGTGCAGGACGCTGCCTGGTTAGCATTATGACAGCACAGCTACAACCCCCTAAGCAATGTTTCCCCACCTAGCAGGTAGTACAGTGATTGTGGCATAGAGGCCCCTGGAAGGTGTCCAGAAGGCAGGGAGGGACACACAGGGTGTCCTGCCAACACCCAGTCAGATGGTGATCCTTAGACATGGGAACTTACACACCTCTAAACTAGAAGCACGCTTGTGGGTCCTGGGGTTCCCTGCCATATCATCACATTTGTGATAGAGATCATAGCTGTCCCCTGGGTGTCAACACGCAGCCCCCACCTGTCCTGGGACCTGCATTTCACTGCACAACTGCCCCACTGTTAGCAAAATTAGATTCAGTGAACTGCTGAATTGTAAACTATCTTCACACATAGGCCACCCTTATGCAGCAGCCCAGGCATCAGCACAGCCACCAGCAGTGGCAGCAGGAGCAGCACAGCCACCAACAGCAGAAGCAGCAGAACAGGTGGCTTCAGACACAGACCTAGCTGAAATGGAGATGGTAGAGGTGTTGAAGGTGGACCCACTATCTGGGACTTGCCACTCACCTCAGCACAGGATCCCAACCAGCAGGAAGGGGAGGAAGATCCCTATGCTAACCTCTCCCACTGGAGGGGAAGAGGGACATGAGGACCAGCTTTCCCAGGCAGAGATGCAAGCCTCTGCTGCTGTGGACGCACCACACCCAGCATCTATGGTGGCTGCCGAGACCTCTCATAGAGGCCCCATACGTGGCCAGAGTAGGCTGCTCCAAACTCTGCAGCAGGACCTTCAGCAGGGCTTAGGTGCAATCCAGGCCACCTCCTGCTCCAGCTGGAAGAGGTAAGGCTCCTTTGCCAGGAGCAGCAGCGGCACCTTGTCTCCCTGTTATGTAATTCTATAAGGAGCCACTTAGTTGTAGGCAGAATTGCACGTAAATGGCAGTATTTGAGTCATTTATGCATGTAACTGGCCTTTTATAAAATACCACCTAGCGGAAAAGTACACACCATATTTATGTTGACATGTACTTTACCGGTTTGCATGTGCATGGATGAGTGCATAAATACGCGCTTCCTTATCATCCTGCTAGACCTGTCCCGATGAGTGGATTATGTCTCTGTCCCAGCAGATGAAAGCAGAATCCTGACAATTCAGTGATATCCTCACTAGTATAAGGAATGGTGCCACTCTGGAACTTGCCAGTATTTCTCTTCCTCCAGCAGATGGTAAAAGTTGACTGGTGCAGCAGGATGATCAAAGAAGGCTTGAATTCCTGGGACACAGGCTAAGGGCTGCATCCCCTTGATAGAGTCCTTGGCCTGAAGTGCTCACAAGAATCTGTCTGTGGGCCTTCCCCCTGCTAGAACTTAGAGACCTGATTTCCTTCTTCAGCCTTGAGTTTCGATCCACAGGTTTTGGCTCAGTGAAGCTGAGTTAGCTGAGGTCCTTTGGGGCTTCTTCTGGTAGGGGGTGAGAGGCATTCCTTCCCTCTCCATCAGTGATGTCTGGCTGGAGCTGTGACCTGAGAGTCAGTGTTCTTGGGGGAAGAGGCAGCTGACCAGAAGTTCACTGGAGTAGGAGGTGTACAATATGCCCTGGACAGTTTTTGAAGGAGGGGAGAGGGAGAGAGAGAGAGAGAAAGATTCCATATCCTTAGGTGGTGGCAGGAAAGGAAGGGAAAGAAAGATGCCAGACAGTTTGGGGGGGGGGGGGTAGGGAGATAGAATCTGGATAGGGGGGGGGTTAGAGGGAAGAGAGAGAGCTTGGATGAGGGCGTGGAGGAGAGATGCTGGATCCACAGGAAGGAGGGAGAAATAGATGCTAGGATGGCAGAGATTAAGCAAAGAGGAAAGAAAGAGACTGAGCAGTGGGGAGGCTGGCAGTAGGAGAGATCCTTGTAATATCCTCTATAGGATAGAAGCGCTGAAAGCAGTGGCCGTCCAAACGGCGAGAGTGAGTGCCGCAAACTATTGCAAGGATTTTACATTCAGAACCTTCACAACAATCTCGCAGTTTAGCACTCCTGTCATAACATCAAAGATTCACCTATACCCCTGAGGCAGGCCTTTTGTGCCAAAACACGGCCGTGTCAGGTCTTCTTTTAGCTGTTTTCCACTAAAGACGTTTTAATATCCTCCTTGGATCTACCTCACTGTTTTGTTTTGCTGCTCACGTTTTCGTGAGGCCTGCTCCTCCTTTTTCGCTCATTTTCAAAGCACATAAACTTACAAAGTAACATAGGTTCCTAAGTAAGTTTGTAAGTCTAAGCGCTTTGAAAATGAGCCCCATAGGCACCTTTGTGTCTTTATAAACTAGGCATTTATGTGGCTTTCATACATATGCAGCCTGTTATAAAATTACTTTCTTAGAATGTTGCTTAATTGGAGAATACTGTAGGCTCTGGAAATTAAGGTTTCCTATTGCTTGGTTAGATTCGGTAGCTTAAAAAAATGTAAGTGTTGATTCTAGGGTGTACAATTTTTAGTTTCTATTTACGTTCTGAACTAATCTCTTTGGGACTTTTCCCTCCTGCTTACCTGCATAGGCAAAAATATCATTCAGTATCAGAATATGTTGAAAAGCTAACATTGTTTCAACAGCAGCTCAAATGCAATGAGAAGAAACTGTTTGATCTGTAGAAAATGACCTGTTTTGCTGATAAATATATAGCAAGTGGTATATTTTGCTGATTTGCAAGCATGTTCATAAAAAAATAAGTCTTCTGTTAGCCTTTGAATATGTGCCTTGGAAATATTAAAAGATAATAATTGGAGACGGCATTGTTGTAATATGTGTTTCTTGTCTTTTCTTGTGTGCATGTGACAAATTCTAGTCGATAAGGCACAGACTCTGGAGTCAGTTGTTGGACTAGTTATTAAGATTAAGATAAGTGCTAAGAACAAAAAGAAAACTGCATGGCGCTACCCTTTTGGGACCAGGCCACCTAGGATTCCAAGTATTCATAATGAATTTGTTTTCCCAACTTCCTCCCAGACCTGAGATATACAGGCTAAATATGATGAAAGGTGTATGTGGCATTTGTGTGAGACAGACAACAGTGAAAATGTATGTTTGTGAAATGTAACCCAATGATTATACCGTACATGTGTGTATGTTGTCATGGGCTCATCCTTGTATGTCGCTCTCTGACACAGGAACTCATAAAATTCTTCCTATTCCAATACATGTTAGAGCATTGGTCTTCAATTTGCTTGTGTTATTCTTCACCATAAAATTCTAATCACTAACTTTCACAGCTAAGATGTGAAAATGTACTTTGGACAGTTTAATCCAAAGTGCGTTTCAAAACAGGCAATACAGTTCCCCAGTCTCAGTATTTCTGATCTTCCATGAACATTGAGGGAGTAGAGTAGATGATTAGTGGACTAAGAGCCAGGGCCCTCCATGGATAAGTACATACCTACTGTACTCGAATGTAACTCACCTTGAGCTAATACTGAAAAAAAAAGATGTGAGCTTAATCTAAATAAAAGCCTGTTGGATGTGCCATCGTTTCACACGGTAAGGTTAATGGAATATTGCTGAAATATTTTCCAGGTGGCCGGCCCATTGATGTGGAATACATTGCCCCTTGAGTTGAGGTTGATTCAAGAGCTGATTTCTTTCCATATGTAATTGAGGGCCTATCTGTTTAAAAAAGCTTTTTTATTAATACGATGCCATAGGTATATTTGACTACAAGAGACAACTTCAGCTTGATAGATTTCTTATGCGCTCTTAGGATGAGCTTGTTTTCAAGGATGTGATATTTTAGAATAGGTTCATGTGTGTTTTATTGGTATCCTCCAAGAATAACAGATTGTGGGCCCTGTTTACTAAGCTGTGCTTTAGGCTCGCTAACTTTTTAGCGCACGCTAATAGTAGAGACACCCATTATATTCCTATGGGTGTCTCTAGCATTAGCGCACACTAATTTTTAGCACGTGCTAAAAATGTACAAGCCTACAGCATAGCTTAGTAAATAGGGCCCTGTGTGGATTATAAATGGTTTAAATAAATAAATTCCCTTCCTTCCTTCCCTAAGACTACAGCCTGTGGGCTTTAATGCATCATACAATGTCCCCTGTCAGTTCTTAAATTGCTGACCACAGCATTTGGCTAATCTTCCTCTGCATAGCTCAGACTTTAGCCTCTCAATGTAAATCCATGACCCTGTTAGTCTATTAGGAGGATACTTTGCCATTGGTTCCTGGTGAGTAACTTTCCCAGCAAACATAGAGCCTTGACAGTTTTATGTCCAGTGTGTATTTCTTATGACAATGAGGTTACCTCTTCCAGCTTGTCTGCATTTTCCCTAGCACAGACTTCCTGCCCAAGTATTTTTTATCTACTAGATGGATGCTTCCTTGTGGCTTCTAATCAAGACTTTTCAAAGTTGTCATATTGCCCTCCTGGCAGCTTCCTAAAACATTCACAGTTCCTTAATTCCTTAATGAAATCTGTAATGGCATTCTTTCCATCATACTTCTTTCTAACTTCAGGCTCTGAACACTAAACCCAGATGAAGTCCCTTTTGGTATGTTTTTATCATTGTGTACTGCTTCCCTCTTCCTCTTGCTTCTCCTATAGTCTGGCTTTTGTCTCTTTCCAGCAGCTTTCCAAATTGGACCCAGGCACTTAACTGCCTTTACCTGTGTTCTAAACTCCAGTTGCTTCTTTACTACGTCTCCCAGATTGCTTTTTCCCAAAATGAATTCATTTCCTGTTAGTTTAGGACCTTTCTGAATGATATTGCCTAGCATTTCAGTGAGCTCATTTACTGCTATGTCTGGTTTCCTTACATTCAGCTTTTTATCCGTCAGAATGGGGATGTCCCAGGTGATCATAATCTCTTCATTTTCCATAATTCTTTCAGGGCTATGATCCCATTGCTTTTCTGGTAAAGAAATGTTGTAATGTTTATAAAGTTTGCAGTGGATGAGACGTGCCACCTTATTGGGAGAAATGTACAGAAAGTTTCTGTCATCAGAACTTTGCGGCTGCTATGAGATGAGTAACCATTTCCAGCTCTTTGTTACAGAATCTACAGATACGTTGTAGTAGGTTTTCTGTACTTACTGTGATCCTTCTCAACTGTAATCTACTGTCCTGGGCTGCAACTTTCAGTAACTAATCCTTAGGTTTCAAGTCACTTCTCCTTAGCCATTCATGCAGAGGTTTTCCACCCAGTCCTCGGGGCATACTACTACTACTACTATTATTTAGCGCATACCCAGCCAGTTGGTGTTTTCAGGATATCCCCATTGAATTCAGTGGGGATATCCTGAAAACCCCGACTGGCTGGGTGTGCCCCAAGGATTGGGATGAAAACCTCTGCATTCATGCATCCTATTTTGATGAGCAGTCGTTCCTGGAGCAACACTTTGTATTTGACACTGTAGTTATGCATTTGCAACTTGTTTTTTCCCCGCCAGCCAAGGAATATAGGGTTGGGGCAGGGGTTGTGGCAAGGAGGCGGGCCATACTGTGCCCCCTCCACTTTGAGCTCCGGACCCCCTCCCCCAAATGTTGAGCTCTGGCTATGCCCCTGTCTTGAACAAATTAAGCTAATTTCCTAAACAAGTCCTCTTTGAGGTCTATAGACTGCACTCTTTTTGAGCATTTTTTTCTTGCTGCAAAATGCTCGGGGATATTTGACTCCCTCGTATGGCTATAATAAAGTAAAGTCTTGTTTCTGAGAACAAATCTTGTGTATTGTTTGTGACAATTGTCAGTTACAGAAGATTGACTTTGTTCATAGGCATAGTTTCCCTGCTTAGCACTAGCTTTTGCTGCGAGCACTCTCCCCCTTTAACCACAGTAGCTAAAAAGGTGAACAAAAATGGCCGCGTGGTAAGTTCACATTTCGGGGGGGGGGGGGGGGGAGCACTTACTGCCACCCTGCACTAACCCAGAGGTAACCCCCTGTGGCAATAATTTTTTTAAAAGTCCAGCAGTGCTGGAAATGCTGTGCTGGGGGCAGAACTACCACTGGCGGCCACAGTGGGTCGGCGGTATTTCCGGATTGCTGTGCAGCAACCCTTTAGTGAAAAGGCCCCTTAGTTGTTTTGAGGGGGGGGGGGGGGGTGAGGCAAAAAGGAGGTTATATTATTGATGGGGGGAGAGAAACTAATTTAATACCAGCACCTGGAACATTTGGGAGTGGAGCACTATTTCCACACAGAAAACTATCTTTGTTACAGAGATGTTTGTTCTCAACCCTCTTGTTATAAAGCAATTTAAGTGCATTGGGCTGCTAAGAAAGCATTGTGGTAATCTGCATAGAAGGATCATGGTTAAAAACTCAAGCAATAATAAGCATGGGAAAATTTTTATTATTATAATTACTAATTTATTTTTAATTATAATTTATTAATAGTTTTTTTAACAACTGTCTTGGTAACCTAGATGGTTCTGGGGATTATTGCATAGCTTCATGGAAGAAGGTTTGGATGTTAGTCTTGTAGGCTTTAAGGATAAGAATGGGTTTTTGTGGGGTGGCCTAGAAGCAGAAGTAGTAGAGACCCAGGGCAGGATTAAGACATAGTCAAACTTGGCCCATGCCTATGGTTCAGATGTTTAGGAGGCTTCCATAGCAGATTTTTGCCTTTTGAGGTCAGTTGCTGACATAAAGAAGAGTAGGGGTGGGGAGACCAGAACCATAGCTATCCACAGAGGTTTGCCTTCTCCTCACACCTTGTGTATTGTCTTCTAGTAAGTAGGAGTTGTTGATGAGCAGTGCTTATTACCTGATGCTTCCTCTTCTGCCCATTTTCCTGTGCAGTTATAACCATGTAGAGCCTCATGTGTGGGAGTCTTAACATATATTTATATTACAATGGGGGCCAAATGCATTTGTTTGCCTAATGCCTACCAAAGGATTCATTCTGCCCTAAAGAGACAATTGTAGATTGCTGTAGTAATGTTTGGGCATGCTGAGGTCTAGTATGGAAGACGGTGGTATTGGTAGTGAGGGGTTGGGAAATCAGAGGCCAGGTGAAGGACATTGGATTTGTGGTTGGCTTGAAAGTGTGAATTTAAGTGCATATCAATCCTGTTTATCTGCTGTCATTTACTATACTGTTATGCACAATGACCATTGTGTATCAATTCTCAGAATCCTCTGATCATCTACTGAAAGTTCCAAAAGGATAATTTTCCTCATGTATTTCTGTGCTGATGAAATTTAGGGTTGGTATAACAAAAAAATCTAAAGTTTTCTTAAGTGCATATAATGATTCACAGGAAAAGCAGTTAATAGCAACTGGCGGTAAATTGGTAGACAAGGGTTCCAGGACGCCAAAGTTTAAATGTCTTCAGCATCACTAGAGAAGTGATAGAAAGTGGTAATTTTGCAAGCTGTGCTTAACAATTCACTGTACAATGCAAAACATTCTCTTGCAATTATTTTTTGTTAATGAATTTAAAACTAGATGTATGGAAATGGTTACATGAAATGTATACACTGCTAACCAGTTAATTAGTCCTTGGGGTTTGTGTTTTAATTACCTGAATATAAGTTACTCGGAACATAGTGACCTAATGAGTCAAAGAAAGCTTGGCATTGCAATGATATAGATTTGTAAGTATGGCAAAAAAAAAAACAACATTCCCATTTTCCTTATTATCATGCCTCTCTAAAAGACATTCAGTGTGTGGCATTTGGTGTGCTCAGATCAGATGCTCATTGTCAGCAGATTATTTTCTGTAAGAATTTGGGTACAACAGTTTTACAAAATAAGCATGCATTACTTTAGTCTGCTTTAGAAAAATGGCGGGGCATAAATGGGAGAAGAGAAGATTAACATAGGAGATTCGGATTCGGTTTGTCTTTCAGTGTTTCCTAACCCAACACCTATATTTCCTTTTTGAAAGAATTCACTCAAGGCAGTCTACAGCAAGAGTAAGTCAAACATAAGCAATAGACGATTACAACAGTAAAAATATTTAAGCTACATTAATATGCCATACAACATATGTGTTTCAACATCTGCCATTTGAACCTTTGGACCATTTGTCCTTGAAAGACCTTACATGGAAGACGGTATTTTTGGTAGCCATCGCTTCGGCTAGGCGGGTGTTGGAGTTGCAGGCCTTGTCCTGCAGAGATCCCTTTCTCCACTTCACGGAAGCGGGGGTTTCTGTACAGACGGTTCCATCTTTCCTGCCTAAGGTTTCTTGCATTTTCATTTAAATCAGCAGCTCTTTCTCCCATCATTTAGGAGGGAGGATTATCCGGCTGAATACTGGGCCCTGCGGTGCCTGGATGTGCAGCACGTTTTTCTGCTACCTGGAGGTCACTATTGACTTCTATGGTCTGATCACCTTTTTGTCCTGCTTGCTAGTCCCAGGAAAGGGGATCTGGCCTCATTGGCTGAGGGAAGCAATTTCTTCAGCATACTTCTCTATGGGGAAGACTCCTCCTTTGCAGGTGAAAGCGCATTCCACCAGGGTGTAGGCGACTTTGGCCACCGAGTCCAACTTGATCTCCTTGGATGAGATCTGCCGCTCGGCGACTTGGTCTTCTGTGCATATCTTCTCTAAGTATTATTGGCTGAACATGGTGGTGGGTTGGGACACTGCATTTGGGGCTTCAGTCCTGGTTTCTGGGGCGACAGTGTCCTGCCCTACTTGAGGACTGTTGGGTACATCTCACAAGTCTCTGGGTTGATCTGTGGGATGCTATGGAAGGTAAAATTAGTCCTTAACTGGTAATTTTCTTTCCATTAGTCCTGACAGATCAATCCAGATGCCCGTCATATGTTTTTATCTCGGCATATTTTCTGTTTCTGTTTCCAGTTGGTAGGTTGCAGTTTCTACATATGAAGTTTGTGGTTGATTGGTTGCCTGATGACCCGGGTTGAAGAGGTCTCATAGCTCTGAGCTCCATGCTTTGACCTCCTGCGGTAGCGGTTGAAGGACATACATGATTTGTATGGAGGCAGGAAATGTTATGTTGGTTTTCTACTCGTCTGCACTGCTTGGATAACGACAATACTGAGGTTAAGGTGGCTGCACATGACCACATATAGTGAACCTCTCTATCTCTACCTGCTGGGAGAGGGACATAACCCACAAGTCTCTGGATTGATCTGTTGGGACTAATGGAAAGAAAATTATCAGGTAAGGACTAATTTTACCTTCATTTGGGTTAGGAACAGTCCCAATAATCTTTTTCCAAGGTCATGATAGTTGTTGCAGCCCACCTCCATAAACAGGGTGTTTATACCGTATCTGTCTATACTTGGGATGATTGGTTGATGTGAGCTGATTTTTGAGGTTGAGTCATAGCTGGTGACCTATCAGGTGATCCAACTTCTTGAGCACATGTGCTGGGTAGTGAACTATGCCAAGAGGCAGCTAGTACCCTCTCAGAGGTTAGAGTACCTTGGAGTCTTTTCAACACAAAGTGTGGCATAATTTTTCTAACTCAGGAGTGCATGTTCAAGCTCAAAGTCATTCTGTGTGCAGCAGATACCCCAGATTTAGGCCTATCTGCAGCTCCTGGGCTCCATGACAGTGATGCTTGAAAGTAGTTTCCTGGGTGAAAGCCATGTGACCCTTTCACTGGATACTGTTGACAAGCTGTTTTCTCAAGTTCAAACAATTTGAGAATTAGCTCCCAGAGAGCAGAAGCTTGAAGCTATATCTGGTGTAGTGGTACTCAGACCATCTCCTCAAGGAGGTTCCCCTAGACTCCCCCAGACTAGTTTGTACTTAACACAGACACGAGTCTGCTGGTCCGGGATGTCCATTTTCAGGGTCATGTGGTATAGGGGAGTTGATCTCTGGAGGAGGCCTCCTGGAATATCAATCGTATGAAGCCTGGCACTTCCAGCAGCTCCTACAAGGAAAGACCTTCAGAGTGCTATCGGACAATGTGACAGCAGTGATGTACCTCAGGAATCAAGACAGGTTCAGGAGTGCAGCAGTGGCTCTGAAGATAGATTGGATTTGTTCCTGGGCAGAATGCCATCTGATGGCAATTTCAGCTTCTCACATAATGGGAGTAGATAGTGTTCAAGGAAGTCCATGAATCTGGGGGAATGGAAGTTAAGTCCCTCATCCTTTCAGATCCAAGTAGATGGGTGGGGCATTCCTTGCTTCAATCTCATGTTGTCCATCCAGAATGTAAAATGTCTTTGTTTCTTTGGCTGCATGAAAGAGCAGGGTTCAGCAGGGATTGATGCCCCTCTCCAGCCTTGGCTGGAAGTGGAGCCTCTATGTATTCCATCTATAGCTTCTAATAGAGCGGGTCCTTCAGAAGGTGTTAAAGCATCTGTGTCTGGTGATCATGGTGGCACTGAATTAGCTATGTTGGGCATGGTACGCTGACCTCGTACAGCTACTGATGAGGTCCCAGTTCTTCCAAGAGGACCCAGACTCCTGTGACGGGGCCCTGTCCTTATGGAGGATTCAGACCCATTCTGTATTATAGCCTGGCCCTTGAGAGTTGGTTCCTGAAGCACAGGGGCTACTATCCATCTGTTGTAGCAACCTTGCTGTGGGCTTGTTTCAGTGGGGTCTTGATAAGGGCCTTGCCCTTAATTATCTAATGATTCAGATGGTGGCTTTATCTCTTGTTTCAGAGGTGGGATCGATGATCTCTCTGATTTCACAGTTGGATATAGGCTGCTTTTATTTTGTGGGCAGCCCTCATTGGGGGGGCAGGGGGATGCCCCTTGAGACCTCAGTTTCGTCCTGAGGGCTCTTTTCAAGCCGCCTTTTGATCCTTTGAAGCATTCTTCTTTGAAGAATTAGTTATTGAAAGCAGTCTTTTTAGTAGCCATTTTGTCCGGCCAGGAGAGTATCAGAATTGCAGGCTCTTTCTTGTAGAGATTACCTGCCCTTTTCAGCTGAGCCTGTTTCCATTAGAATCAATTAGAATGGCACCTCCTTTCTTTTGAAGGTGGTTCCTCCCTTTCATCTAAATCAGGCGGTCTCACTTTCAACTTTCTTGGAGTCGGATAAGTCAAATTCTTGAATCTGCCAAAAATTGGATGCATGCAGAACCGTCTTTCATTACTGGAAGCACACACATTATTTTATAAGTCAGGATAGGTTATTCATATTGTTTCATGTGCCGTGCAAAGGTAAAGCAGCTTCAAAATCTACTAATGCCTGTTGGATTAAGGAGGCACCTATTTTCCTTTATAGAATAGACTCCACCTGGGTGCCCTGTAGATAACTAAATCTAGGCACCACTTTATAGAATTGCCCTCCAAAAGGGTATATGTGTTATTTTCACTGAGGAAAAAGTTTTCTTTATTTTTAATGTAAAAAATTGTTTTTTTAATCTCAGGAATAAATATATTAAGATAAAATATAGACATGTAAACATACAAACTATATGCAAGATGAAAATTAGGGCAATGCGCTAATGACTCAAGGCTGTAATTAAAAACATCTAGATAAAGAGTCCTTCCACCTTAGATTTATATTCCAAGGAAATGAATAAGGCAAAAAAAAAAAAAAAAGGTGTGGGGGGGGGGGGGGGGGGGTGATGGACGGCAAAGTGAAATACAGTAAAAGGAACTCTTCATTCCAATGTATTCAAACAGCCCTTCAAAAAGAAATGGCATTAATTCAGATAGCCAATTACTGTAATGTGGTTCAGAGCACCTCAATAGGTGTTTCAGTCTCAAGCCAGGACTAACATTTGTAATCCTTTAAATGCACTTAAGAAATTGATGTTACAGCCCCACAATCTGTTAAGGGCTGTGCATCCTAGCTGATTGCAAAGTATCTCACCATTAATTGGATCATCAGAATGTGATCCGCGTCCTAGTGCCAGGATTATGGAAGACTGACTTTTCTGTGACGCGCTGATCCAAAGGCTTCTTTTGCTGGGTATTTTGACCCTTAATGTAGATAAGTGGTATTTTTCATCAATCTTAACTTGCTTTTAAAAAATAAAAGAAATGTCAATTTAGTGCAGGGCATTTGACTTAAATCCACATCTTCTAATTTAATATATCCGAAAATGTATTCTGCCTCTGATCTGCTTAATACTTTGGCTTGATAAGACACCAGGAGGCATATTTTCAAAGCACTTTGGGAGGCTAAGTTCCATAGGTTTCTATGGAACTTTGGGAGGCTAAGTGCTTTGAAAATGAGCCTCCATGCCTCCCATCACTAATAACCTTTTTGAAAATTTCTTAATTCTTTTTGGGCTCTATTTATTAATGCTTAGAGAGCATGATAACATTGTTTTCACACACTAAGCATCAGTAAATAGATTTTTGTTGATTTTTTTTCTAGGCTTAAAAATGAGTTGTACTACTTACAGGTATTGGGAAACTTCTGCTTCATCTATTGCAAAGAGGAGTATTTTCGAAAGAAACGTCCAAGTTACGATTTGGACGTCCTTGCAAAACGGTGAAATCCATTGGCGGAGAAACCTGTATTTTTGAAAAGATGAATGTTCATCTTTTGTTTCGAAAATACCGTCAGAGACGTCCAAATCCTTAAATTTGGACGTCCCTAGACATGGATGTTTCTGACTTTCGGCGATTTTTGAAACCAAAGACGTCCATATCAAAAATGTCCTAACGCAAGCCATTTGGACGTGGGAGGAGCCAGCATTTGTAGTGCACTGGTCCCCCTGACATGCCAGGCCGCCAACCGGGCACCCTAGCAGGGGTATTTTCGAAAGAGAAGGGCGCCCATCTTCCGACACAAATCGGGGGGGATGGGAGTCCTTTTCTCAGGGTCGCCCAAATCGGCATAATCGAAAGCCAATTTTGGGTGTCCTCAACTGCAGTCCGTCGCGGGGATGACCAAAGTTCACAGGGGCGTGTCAGAGGTGTAGTGCAGGTGGGACTGGGGCGTGCTTAAGAGATGGGTTTCCTCGGCCGATAATGGAAAAAAGAAGGACGTCCCTGATGAGCATTTAGTCGACTTTACTTGGTCCATTTTTTTCACGACCAAGCCTCAAAAAGGTGCCCAAACTGACCAAATGACCAACGGAGGGAATCGGGGATGACTTCCCCTTATTCCCCAGTGGTCACCAACCCCCTCCCACCCTAAAAAAAAATTTAAATTGTTTTTTTTTTTTGCTAGCCTCTATGCCAGCCTCAAATGTCATACCCAGCTTCCTGACAGCAGTATGCAGGTCCCTGGAGCAGTTTTAGTGGGTGAGAGTGCACTTCAGGCAGGTGGACCCAGGCCCATCCTCTTCCTTCCTGTTACACTTGTGCTGATAAATGTGAGCCCTTCAAAACCCACCCAAAACCCACTGTACCCACATGTAGGTGCCCCCTTCACCCCTTAGGGCTATGGTAGTGGTGTACAGTTGTGGGGAATGGGTTTGGTGGGGTTGGGGGGCTCAGCACCGAAGGTAAGGGAGCTATGCACCTGGGAGCAATTTGTGATGTCCACTGCAGTGCCCCCTAGGGTGCCCGGTTGGTGTCCTGGCATGTGAGGAGGACCAGTGCACTATGAATGCTGGCTCTTCCCACGACCAAATGCCTTGGATTTGGTCGTTTTTGAGATGGGTGTCCTCGGTTTCCATTATGGCCGAAAACCGGGGACAACCATCTCTAAGGATGACCTAAGGACGACCATCTCTAAGGTCGACCTAAATGTTGAGATTTGGGCGTCCCCGACCATATTATCGAAACAAAAAATGGACGCCCATCTTGTTTCGATAATAGCGGTTTCCCTGCCTCTTCGCCGGGACATTCCTAGAGATGGTCATCCCCGTTCGATTATGCCCCTCCACGGGGCACTGCAGTGGACTTGAAAAAATGCTCCCAGGAACATAGCTCCCTTACCTTGTGTGATGAGCCCCCCAAATCCACTAACCCCAACTGTACACCACTACCATAGCCCTTACGGGTGAAGGGGGGCACCTAGATGTGGATACAGTGAGTTTGTGGTGAGTTTTGGAGGGTTCACTGTTTCCTCCACAAATGTAACAGGTAGGTGGGTATGGGCCTGGGGCTGCCTGTCTGAAGTGCACTGCAGTTCCCACTAAAACTGCTCCTGGGACCTACATGAGCTGTCACGGACCTGAGTATGACATCTGAGGCTGGCTCGAAATGTTTTTAAAGATGTTTTTTGAGGGTGGGAGGGGAGTTAGTGACCACTGGGGGAGTAACTGGAGGTCATCCCCAATTCCCTCCGGCGGTCATCTGGTCATTCAGGCACCTTTTTGTGCCTTATTCATAATAAAAACACGTCCAGGTGAAAACGTCCAAGTGTTCATCAGGGACGTCCTTGTTTTTTTCGATTATGGGTCAAAGACGTCCAAGTGTTAGGCATGCCCCCAAGTCCCGCCTTCGCTACGCCTCTGACACGCCCCTTTGAAATTTGGACATCCTTGCGATGGACTGCAGTTGGAGACGTACAAAATCGGGTTTCGATTATACCAATTTGGACATCTCTGGGAGAGGGACGTCTATCTTCTGATTTATGTTGAAAGATAGACGACGTCCTTCTCTTTCAAAAATGAGCCCAATAGTGTCCTAGTACATAACAACTTTTTTTTTTTTTTTGGGGGGGGGGGGGGGTTATTTATCTGTTTAACTATTTATTTGGATTATTAACTGCATAACAATAGTAGTGACCAAATATAAGTATAAATGCTATCAATGAAGTAAAGAAATGTTACAGCTAATATTATTTTTATTAATTTTAGAATTTTATTGGTGGTATGGCCACTTCCATTTCAGATTCTAGGCAAACTTACCCAGCATGCTTTGTTGTGCTATGGGTGTATTTTGAAAGGAGCAAGATACTCGCCAGGTTGTACAACCAGGCTTCTTCTACACCATTTCAGGTGCTGGAGAAACGGTGAGGGATTTTAAGAAACCATTATTTGTTCTCGCTTATGTCGAGATAAGTACAAATAACTTAAAAACTACAATAAATAATAATGCTAAATATAAATAGTAAATGGTGAACACTATCCATTTGTTTTGTGGGTTGTCATTATAGGGATAATTTTATAAACAATGTGAACATGTAGAACATTCTTAAGCAGTGGTACTAGCTTATTGCTTAATATGTACATTCAGTGTCACTGTGGGGCCCTTTTTACTACGTTTCAGTAAAAGGGGTCCTGCGGTGTCCTCTGCACGTGGATTTGCTGCGCACCGATACCCCTTTTACCCTTTTACCGCAGCAGGATTTTTGTGAAAAAAGGAAATGAGTGCATTCCTTTTAGCCAGAAACTTTACTAGGGTGATATTAGCCCCAGATATTCAGTGCTGGGCCATTCCCAGTCACCAGTACTGAATATCCAGGGCATATTGTCCCTTTGCTGGCCACTGGAGCTTATGTGGGTCTCTGCTGATATTCAGCCGAGACCTGCATAAGACACTTTGAGGGTCTCATCTGAATATTGTCAAGGACCTGCCTAAATATAAATAAATAAATGCAGAGCCATCCTGATTCTGCTTCCCCCATCGGGTCTCGATCCCTTTCCCCCCAACCAAACAAAACACTCCCATCCCCTTCCACCCCTCCTCCATGCAGGATGCCCACCCACCAGGTCTTCCTGCAATCCCTGGTGGTCCAGCAAAGGTAATTGGAGCAGGAGCATAGCCTACTTGCTGCTGCCCCTTGCGGCTGCCTCAGGAAAATGGCTGCCACACTCTCGAAACAGTCTTGCTGTAATACCATGAGGCTGCCATGAGATGTGATGGCAGATATTTTCCTAAAGCAGACACAAGGGGCAGGAGGGAGTAGGTTTTACTCCTGCCCTGATTGCCCCTGCCGGACCACTAGGGATTGCAGGTAGAACGGGGGAGGAGTTGGTGTTTTGCCTGGACAGGGGGATGGGCTATAAGGGGTTTAATATAACTGGGGAGGGGGGAGGCAGTGGTCAGATCAGGACCAGAGTTGGGAGGGATCTAAGTGACTCAGCACTTTTTTTGTTATGCGGATGCCAGCTAATATTCAGCCAGCACCCACATAGCTAAGCATCTGAATTTAGGACAGCTTATGAGCTGTCCTAAATTCACCTGCTGAGCTATGCGTGTGCCAGCATGAATATTGCTGACACCCACATAACTGCTGTTTCCTCCCCATTGTTTCCTCTTGTTCGTCCAAACCTGCCCACTTTTTTAATGACTGGTCAGAGCCAATATTCAGTGGCATTGCCCAGTTAAGTGCTGCTGAATAATGGTGATTGGACAGCCGTGAGCGATTTAAATGGGCAGGAGCTTCTCCTGACTGCTTAAATTGCTTTGAATATCGGCCTGATAGAAGCTTTATTTAGAATTCTGTGAAACAAAAAAAAATGTTATTCGAGTACTAAAGTGGTTTAGAAAGTCTAATCTCCCAGTTGAAGCCCAGTGGAATGCTGTCACAGCCATACCATATCAGAAAATGTTTAAGGTCTGTTTCCATTCTGTGACAGTGATGACTTTTCCTGGGCCACCGAGAGACTGGGCTGGGCCTGGGGCAAGGCCGCCCCCACCCCACCCCCGCCGCTGCTCCCCCCCCCCCCGAGGTCACCGCCGCTCCCTCCCCCCCGTCCACCACCGTGCCAGGCCCCCTGCATTGAAATCACAGCGCCTCTCACCTCCGTGTGAAAGCGCTGCAGGCAGTGGGGCAGAAGATTGCCTCCTTTTGGCCCTCCTTCCCTCCTTGTGTCCCGCCCTCACGGAAGTTACGTCAGATGAGGGCAGGACACAGGGAGGGAAGGAGGCCCGAAGGGAGGTGATCTTCTGCCCTGCTGCTTGCAGCGCTTTCACTCGGAGGTGAGAGGTGCTGTGATTTCAATGCAGGGGGCCCGGCCCAGTGGCAGACGGTCAACGACGGAGGGCGGGTGGGACTGCGGCGCTGGGCCCCCCCCCTGGAGGCCCGGGCCCGGGGAATTTTGTCCCCCCTGCCCCCCTCCCTCTCGGTGACTATGGACTTTTCTGGCTCCAAAATAGGGCTTAACTTAGGACTTTATGACTTTAATTAGTTAGGCATTTAGATGATACTGGACTCCATGACTCCATCGTTGCCTGCCAGGATGTGAGATTACAAAGGCATGAAATAATGGCAAAGTAAGTGTCAACCTCGATGGAGGAAATAGTTGTGCTGTTAGTTGACTGACCACTTTATTCAGGAGTCAGTGAACATAAGAACATAACAAAAGCCATGTGCAGTCAGATCGAAGTCCATCAAGCCTAGCATCCCTGTCTCCAACAGTGGCCAGTCCAAGTCACAAGTACCTTTCGGATCCCAAAAATGTAGGTAATAATCACTGGTGCAGATCTAATATTTGAAGTCATTAATGAATGACTTCAAATATTAGAAACCATTGTATTTACTAACTCAGTACAAAGTATATAAAATATTCCTGTGTTGGATTACTTGACCTCCTCATAGAGAAGAAAAAGCATTTTACAGTTTGTGGCATTTCCATCGTGCATTAACCTCAATTGTGTATCTTGGGGTGGTCTGCTATATCAGGCTGCAGATATTATTATGTCCTGTACAAGATTCTTAATTGGTGTCTTGGGTTGCTGCTGTCCACATCTGCTTCCCCAGGTGCTCTGAAGAGCTGATAGACCTTTTGTTCTAGGTACACTACAGGGCTGGAAAGCAAACTTGAGTTTCAGGGGAAGCAGATTTATTGGCGCCTTCTGTGGTTTGAAGACAAATGGAAACTCATCCATCGCTGCTACAGCTGCACACTGGGACTCTCTTTCACATTGCTTTGGGTTAGGATTTCGGTTTGTCCTTCCTTCCTAATGGGGTCCCATGGTACTGAGTGCCATCCATGTACAGGATGGATGAGATGCTCTGTGGACCTGCACCAGCCTTATCTTAGTGAACTGGGAACTGGAGGTTTTCCTTGAACTACTAGGGAGTTGAATTCAGCTTTAAAAGAAAACATATGATTATATGGACAGCCAACACTAAGAAAGCTGCTATTTTTTTCCTTTTTTAATGATAAAAAAAGTTTGCTTTATCCTACAACTCTGTTATTGTAACAGGCTTCTGAAATTACTTTTTTGTAGTTTTCCAAGTGATTTTTAATCTCATCTTCTTTTGCACAAACTCCCACTGGGACCAGGGAGAGAAAAATGGATGGCTACAGCATCCACTTTGTCCAGCATCAAGCAAGCGTATGGAAGAATTAATTTCTTCCTCTGTAATATCTGTCAGCTAACTCATTGAGAGGAAAGTGTCCTTTCTATCAAAGAATTAAAATCACATATAGCTGCTCTCTACTAAGTGTGGGATGAGGGCAGGGACATCTGCTTCCTCTTTGTTTTGTATCTGCATGTTACCAAGAGCTTCTCCATAGTACATTAGCGTGTATGAAAATTTCTCAATTGCCTTGTGAGTGTGAAGAATATCAATTTCTGTTTTATTTTTTGATGTTTTATTTTCCCAAGCTGTGTGTTCTGTCTTTCTCTTCAGGGAAATGAAAAGGTTAAGAGGTGTTGGTGCAGGAAGGCACATCTGTCATCTCTGTCCTGTTAGTTCAGTTTCTTGCCTAGCTTGCCAGAATAGGTAATGTCTGTAAGAAGTCTGTTAAAAAAAATAAGGCTGAATGTTCTAGCCCTCATTCTTTCGCTTATGACATATTGAAAGGGATAGTACCAAACGTAGGTTCAGTAGTCAGGGTACACAATTTGTTTTTCCATTTGTCAACTATTGAGGATGCAGCTAATTGGAACATCTACCAGAGGATGTATATCGTATATTCTTAGACCATTTCAACTTATAGTTTTGCTGTGTATGAGCTGTGAAAGAGTTCTTTACTCTTTAAATTTTCAGTTCACTGCCACTGAGTATTGTGATATCATGCTATTATCAGTTTTTTCCTGTTGCATGTAGACTCTGTCACAAAATTGTTTAATTTCTCAGAGGACCTACAAGAGACCACTTCAGATGTCTCTGCTCTCCCACTGGGCTTCACATTCTTGGGACTTTGAGGCAAGGCTGCTGCTGGTAGCCGGGGTCTATCAGAGTATGGAATGGTGCCCTCAGCACTTATTAAGAGGAGTTCTTGTGGATCTCCCTAATGGCTGGTTATCACCACTGATAACAGCTTCATCAGTTGGGAAGCACGCTATCTGAATCAGCGCACAGACAGAGGTTCAAGAAAGAGTCAACCTGACCTATCAGTTGCCAAAAGATGAGGGCCATTCACTTGGTACTGATGGAATTCTTCTTTCTGATCGGAGGAAAGCAGTCTGCATGATGTTAGACAACACCATGGCTGTGGTGTACATTAACAAGCAGGGAGGCACCAGGAGTTCAAAATTAGCAGTGGAATCCGAGAATATCTGCAGGTGGATTGAGATGCACTTGTTGACCCTCTCAGTAGTACACATTGCTGGGAAGGAGAACGTAAGGTGAATTTCCTCAGTTGACATTCTCTAAACCTGAGAGAGTAGGAATTGAGCCCATTGGCCTTTCAGCATCTTTTTTTCCTCAATGGAGAGATCGATGGGGTGTCCCAGTTTTAAACCTGATGTCCTCAAGGCTGAATTGCAAAACTTTTTCACTGCAGCAGGGAAGTTGAGTTGGGTTGGGTAGCTCAAGCTGGAGCTGCTATACATCTTCCCTCTCTGACCCCTGCTGGGCAGAGTGCTATGGAGGATAGTGCACCATCTGTTTCTCGTGCTTTTAGTGGCTGTGGGTTGACCTTACCGACCATGGTATGTGGACCTGATCCACCTTCTGGTGGAGCCCCAGATGCTGCTCCTAAGGAAATGGAGAACCCAGATTCCTTTTGGCTTAGGTCCACAAGAAGTCTATTTCCCTAGCTAAGTTAGGGCTTGGTGTGTTTTCAAGTGCTGGTGTGGGGAGTTCTCCAATTCTCTATAGAATGCTCAACTTCCTGTTGCCCTACGAGTTTCTTTAGCGAGGGTTCAAGAATGGCTTTGCCCTTGCCTCCCTGAAAGTTCAAGCAGCAGCTCTCAAATGTTGCAGAGGCAAGATTCTCAGAGTCTCTAGCTGCACATTCAAATGTCAAACAACTTCGTCCCCCACTAAAAAACATTCTCTCTCTGTGTGGGATCTCAATTTGGTCTTGAATGTTTTGGCATGTCCACCCTTTGAGCCTCTAAAGTACACCACTCTGAAGGATTTCACCCTGAAAGTTGTGCTTTTAGTAGCCAATGCTTCTACTAGGGGTGTTTCAGAGTTACATACCTTATCCTGCAGGGATCTGTTTCTTACATTCTCAGATGAAGCATTTGCCATTCACATGGTATCATCTTTCTTTTCAAAGGTGGTATCTGCCTTTCATGTTAATCAGATGATGAACTTGCCCACCTTTTCAGAGCAGGGTCACTTGGAGCAGGGTAAGAAGCTTCAGAAGTTGGATGTCCATTGAGTCCTATGCTATTGCCTGCAGGAGATAATTCATTCCAAACCTCAGCTTGGTTGTTTGTCTTTTCAGTGGCCGCATAAGGGTGAAGCTGGCTCTAAAGCATTGATATCTCAATGAATAAAGACATACATATGTCACGGTAAGCAAGTCCCAGATGACCTGAAGGCCTATTCTCGGGCTTGGGCGACCTCCTGAACAGAGGCCCTGATGATCTCACGGGAAGACATTTGCAGAGCGGTGATTTGGTTGTCTCTCCATTCCTTCATGAATCATTACAGGTTAGATATGAGAGCCAGAGGTGATTCAACCTTTGACAAATAGGTGATTGTGGGGGCCTTGTCTTCCATTTCCCAGTGAGATCACTTGTTTGGACTGGTCTAGCAGGGACACTAAGGAAGCTGAAATTTAGTCTTACCTGTTAATTTCCTTTCCTTTAGTCCTACTAGACCAGTCCAGGACCCACCCTGGAAGACTTCAGCTTTTAGGCATTCTGGGGGATCACTGTTCTCTCATTTACTCTCTGTTGATATAAATAGTTCAATAGCAAATTAATTTTCTTGGCTGCAGTGGTTCAAAGGTGGGGGGGGGGGGGGTTACTTGGGCATAGTTTATTGGACTTTATTCTTTCTTGGCAGTAGCATACTGAGGATTTCAGGGTGCACCAGCCCTTCTACTAGTGATGCTACTGGAACATTCAGTATCTCCACCTCCACCTGCTGGTTGGAAGGGGACATAACCCACTTGTTTGGACTGGTCTAGCAGAACTAAAGGAAAGGAAATGAACATGTAAAACTAAATTTCACTACTGCAAATAAGTAAAAAAAAGTTATTTATTGAATAAACATTGTAAACACTCCTCTAGTATTCTTTCACCCCCTCTGCCACAAAAACACCACTGAACATCGAAGAGTTAATTTTTAAATTCCACGATTAGTGTTCCTTTTAATTACCAGCCACAGTATACCTGGATATACAGTGCCAGCCAATACTGAGACAATACTATAACTAGGCACCTCTGTTTAGTCACCTTGATGCTGGGCAGTGATCCTAAACTTTAATAGCATCTTGGTTCTCAGATTTTGCTATAGAATATGAGTGTAACTGGCAGTGGCATGCCTTAAATTTGCGTGCCTGTAGTTACACCAGCCAGAAACCTGGTGTAAGTGCGAGCATGTAAATGCAGCAAGGTTGGGTATAAGTTACTGTATTCTGCAAGTTACTTGCATAAGTGGGAGCCTCAACTATGCTCTGCCCATGTAAACACCCCTTTCTGTTATGTTCTATGCCAGTTACATGTACCCTTACAAAATATGTTCTATGCCAGTTACATGTACCCTTAATCACTGAGCTGCCACTTACATTTGGAAGTGTATACAGTTGGTGAGAAGTGCGCCTCTAATTGGTGTCAATAAAGTGCTTGTTAACACTAATAATTTCACTAATTAACCAGTAATTGACCCAGTTAGCCAATTAAGTTGAGCACAAATCTCTGATCCACATGCAAATTCCGTTGCCAGTATTTCTGCTCTCTATATAGAATTCAGGGGTGACTTAGATACAGTTTTTATAGTGCTTAGCCCCCAAATTCTATATATCGTGCCTTGATTTCCTTGTGGAAATCAAAGCAGGTTCTACAACAATGCGTGTAACTTAATTGATTAGCTAATCAGCACTGTTATTTTATTTTATTTTTTTACTAGGATGGATTTACTGCCATTTTTTAAGGAATTCACTTAAGGCAGTGTACACAAAGAATAAATCAGACTTGAGCAATAGAAAAATACAGCACTAAAAATAATCAAATAATACAAAATATGGCATAGTATACTACTTACAATGTCAACACATTACGTAATAGAACATTTTAATTGACAGTGTAGGGTATAAGCAAAGATGGAACATATAGATAGGTAAGAGTAAGAAGAGTTAGAAAATAGGATGACTAATTTAAAGAACAAGTCAGAGAGATGGTTAAATATTATCCCAGCTAGGGTATGGATGGATAAACATGTCTTGCTGCAGTATGTGCAGCCCGTGTCGCTCTTTGTGTTTGTGAGTGAGTCTAAGAAGTTAGTTACTTCTTCCATTAAAGGCCTGGTTGAAGAGCCAAGCTTTCACCTGCTCCCTGAAGTAGGGATAGTCTGGTGTTAAGCGGAGCCTTTCAGGCGGTGCATTCCAGAGTGTGGGGGCTACTCCGGAGAAGGCTCACTTGCGGGTATCACTTCATAGTAACATAGTAGATGACGGCAGAAAAAGACCTGCACGGTCCATCCAGTCTGCCCAACAAGATAAACTCATATGTGCTACTTTTTGTGTATACCTTACCTTGATTTGTTTCTGCTATTTTCAGGGCACAGACCGTAGAAGTCTTGCCCAGCACTAGCCCCGCCTCCCAAACACCAGCCCCGCCTCCCAATCTCAGCTAAGCTTCGTGTAATGTCTTTTGGAGAGGGTGTGGTTAGTGATAGTCCTTGAGAGGACCTTAGTGGATGTTAACAAGCAATTATCAGCACTAATTGGCATTAATTAAGAGTTACACATACAACTCGCTAAGTGTATTCCGTAACGTGATGCTCTTAAATTCCAAGTCGCATAATTGAAAAGGGGGTGTGTTTATGGGCTTGGAATGAGTGGGTCATGGGTGTTTCAAAATTTCCTGTGCATTATTATAGAATACACCTTCTCAGTGCCTAATTTAGGCATTGGGATTTATGCAAAGTAAAATGTGGCCTAAATGGATACGACCAAATTTGGTCACGTGGAGAGGTGTCAGCATATTCTCTATACTGCATGGAAATTTAAGCCAATTCTATAAAATTTAGGTGTTCTTTAGAGAATATGCCTAGGTGTATTTTATATGTTGCATGGATTTTTCAGGCACCATATATAGAATCTAGCCCTATGTGCGTAAATGACAATTAGTGACGTTATTTACACACGTGTATTGCTGTTCTATAAACAGCACAATTGATACCTAAATATATGTGCCCTTTATAGAATTGCCCTTTTAGTGACTATATGCAAGCACCATTGATGCCTAAGATTTTGGAATGCTAGCACTTATGTGGATGAATGTAACATTCATGCGTGTAAATGCTATGTGCATGCTGAGCAGTATTCTATAATGTGAGTTTGCAAGTTGCATACCTCCGTTTTCTATTTAGTTTACCCAGGGGCCCTTTTACTAAGGTGTGCCAAAAAATGGGCCGCGCTAGTGTAGGCGCGTGTTTTGGGCATGCGCAGATCCATTTTTCAGCACACCTGTAAAAAAGGCATTTTTAAATTTTTTCTAAAATGGATGTGCGGTAAAAGAAAAATTGGATTGCGTCCATTTTGGGTCTGAGACCTTACCGCCAGCCATTGACGTAGCAGTAAGGTCTCAAGTGGTAACCATGCGGTAATCATCTACGCACATAGAATGACAATTACCACCTGGTGTTTACCGCACACCAGAAAATAAAAATTATTTTCCGGCACGTGTAGCGGACGCATGTCAAAAATGAAATTACCACAAGGGCCATGTGGTAGCTGGGTGGTAACTCAAAATTGACGTGCATTGGGCATGCGTAGGCGCCTACACGGCTTAGTAAAAGGGCCCTCCCAAAGTTTGGCATTCAGGGCAGATGCACACACAAATTAATACCTTAACAAGGTGTCAATTATTGACATTAATTGGCAGTAATTTGGATTTGCATGCGGATCTGCTTGCATGCTATTCTATAATACTGTGCACCTAAATTGTCTTGTACACAACCTAAAAGTGGGTGTGGCCATGGGAGGGGCATGGGTGGGTCAGGGGCATTCCAACAATTATGGCACAGTGTTATAGAATACTGAGGTTATGTGCCCCACTTGCGTGCCAGGATTTACTCCCACGTTTCTGCAGGGTGGTTGCTGGAATACACGCTAAGCCCTAGATTTTTCTCTGCGCCTAAATTTGAACGCCATTAAGTAAATAGTGTGTAAATGCAGGTGGAAGTGCAGGGGTGAGTCATGGGCATTCACAATGTTTTTCACATAGGCTATAGAATACTGTCATTTAGGCACTAAAGTGCTAAATTTAGGCATGCACATTTCTGCCATTGGTGTGTTGTAAGTGGCCGTGCATAAATGTTGGCGCATAAATGCTGACTAATGCTAGTATTCTATAATGGAATTTGGGCATCCAGATGCTGTTAAAGAATTCATGCTCAGTGTAATGTTTGTATGCATAAGTGCCAGGCACACACAGGGTTAGATTCTGTATATGGCACCAAAAAATTGGTGCCAAAAAAGCAGTATTCTATAAGCCATGCTTAAAGTTCAGTGTGGTTTATAGAATAGCTCTTATGCCCGGGAGTTGCACCTTACTTTAGGCTTGGACATTTGTAGCAACTGGGACACGGTGCAAATATACATACCTGTATTAGGTGCGTATCCCCGTTTATTCTGTAACAACGCACATTGATTTTTGGAATGTCCTTGTTACACCCATGACCCTCCCATATCTGCACCCCGTTTTTCAGATTGCACATAAATTTTACATACATTCTTATAAGCCGCTACTACCCATAAGGGTTCAGGGGCCCTTTTGCAAAGCGGTGGTAAGCCCAACGCGGGCTTACCTTTCACTAAAAGGGAAGTACTGCTGGGCTACTGCAGCAGCCCAGCGGTAGTTCCCACCGCTAGCACACGCGAGTTCCGGTACTACAAAAATATTTTAATTTTTGTAGCACTGGTGTGTACCCAGTGGTAATCAGGCAGTGCCGCATGCTGCCCGGTTACCGCCAGAGTAGCGCGGGAGCCCTTACCACCACCTCAATGGGTGATGGTCAGAGCTCCTACCAGAAATGGGCGCATGGCAAGTACTCCACTTGCTACATGTCCATTTATTTTTTTTAAAAATGCCTTTAACCTGTTGTGGTAAAAGGGGGCCTCCATGTGCGTCAAAAACATGTGCCGACACCAGTCCAGGCCCCCTTTTGGCCCAGCTTAATAAAAGGACCCCCTCAATGTGGCTAATGAGTAAAGAAAACAGGCAAAACCCTGTGAAATAACAAATCAAATTCAAAATATAATCAAATTTAACTAACCCATAGACAAAAACCTTGCCATAAAATAGAACACGATTACCCTAAATATTTCTTAAAAAGAAAAATTATAAAAGTTTCCTAAAAACTGTGTAATTTTGAGTTCTCCTTACAAAAAAGTCACTTAACCCTCCATTGCCCCATGTAAGCCGCATTGAGCCTGCCATGAGTGGGAAAGCGCGGGGTACAAATGTAAAAAAAAAAAAAAAAAAAAAGAGGAATGGAATTCCAAAGCAAAGGTGCTTGTTAATAAAGTCTACTTGAAAAACTGGTTTTGTTTTGTATTCAACGTGGACTGGGGACAGTTGACAGCTGTCTCAAAGACCTCTGTTCCTATTAGTCTTCTGTATCCAGTTTGACAAATATACTGGAGCAGTGCCTTGAAGTATCTTAAAAATCAATAATCATACCTAAAACTGTACACCTGTCTCCACCAGCAGCCAGTGGAGGTCCCACAATAGAAGTAAAACTCGTCATTTTTGTGTGCTGCAAAAATCAGGCAAGCTGCAGTATTCTGTACTGTTGGAATGTTTTTCATTAAGTTTTAGGCATGGATCCCACACATAAATGCCAATTAAATGTAATTAATGCCAATAATTTTGTTAACACAGTTGTTGGCGCTAGTTATCTTGTTATTCAATTAAATTTGCGTGGTCAATTTTTGGCAACTTCTATAGAATTAGGGGGTTAGTGGTATTCTATAATATGAGAAAAGAAGTTGCATAGCATGTAAATACAAGGGGGCTTGAACAAGGGGAGGAGGCACGTGGGCAGGGCATGGGTTACGTGGAGACGTTAAAACGCTTGCCTTTATGCTCTATAGTGCTGCATTTGGACGCCTGTATTTATACCTGCTTTTGAGATGGTGTAAGTGGAGTTGCCTAAATAAAAATAGGATGGTATTCTATAACAGGATCTGAGCGCATCGCGCTGCATTTTGACAGCTAATTTGTGGTTCGCTTTATAGAATTCACCCCTGTATGTGTGTGTGACAGGAATGAACCTCACTCCTAAACCAGATTATTGTAACACTAGGAAAAAAGGCCCGTTTCTGACAGAAATTAAACGGGCGCTAGCAAGGTTTGCCTTGGAGTGTGTATGTTTGAGAGAGTGTGTGTGAGAGTGACTGTGTGAGAGAGAGAGAGTGAATGTGCTTGTGTGTGACAGAGAGAGAGTGAGACTGGGTGCGAGTGTATCTGTGAGAATGAGAGTGTGTGTGTTAGAATGAGTGTGTGCGAGTGCGTATGTGAGACAGAGCGAGTGTGAGAGAGTGTGTTTCACACAGATACACTGTGTGTGAGAGAGAGAGTGTGTGTGTGTGAGACAGAGAGAGTGTGAGAAAGTATGTTTGCGATACACAGACTCTCTGAGACCGAGAGTGTGTGAGAGTGAGTGTGTGACACAGAGAGTGAATGTGATAGTGTGAGACATAATGAGGAATATTTTCAAAGCACATAGACTTACAAAGTTCCATAGTAACCTATGGAACTTTGTAAGTCTAAGTTCTTTGAAAATGAGCCCCTGTGTGAGAGAGTGTGTGAGAGTGAGAGAAAGACACTGACTGTGAGAGAGAGTGTGTGTGTGAGAGAGAGAGTGTGTGGGGGTGACAGAGATACCCCCGCCCTCCCTCTGTGGTCTCAGGACCCCCTCCTCCCCCTCTGGTCTCAGGATCCCCTCCCCCCTCCCAGGTCTTGGAACCCTCCCCCCTCTCAGGTCTCGGGACCCCCTGCCTCTCCCCCCCCCCCCCCCCGCTTGTTTGGCAGCACCGTGCGAGTGTGTGTGACAGAGAGAGAGTGAGACTGGGTGCGAGTGTGTCTATGTGTGTGTGATTGTCCTCTCTCCCCTGCCCTCCTCCAGTCACCCAGCGATTCTCCTCTCTCCCCTGGCCCCCCTCGAGCCACCCAGCTATTCTGCTGTCTCCCCTGCCCCTCTCCAGCCACCTAGCGATTGTCCTCTGTCCCCTGCCCCCCCTCGAGCCATGCAGTGATTCTCGTGTCTCCCCTGCCCCCCTCCAGCCACCCAGCCTGCCCCCCTTCAGCCACCCAGTGATTCTCCTCTGTCCCCTGCCCCTGCATCCACCCAGCGATTGTCCTCTGCCCCCCCCCCCCTGCAGCCACCCTGCGATGTGTAACTGCAAAATTAGGGAGAAACATAGCCAGGCTGTTTAGACATTGTGACTCATGAGCTATGTAGTGTAATAAAACGCACCTGCAACGTTGTGAAGCTGACACTGTGGCTTCATTGAAGGGTTTGTATCATTCGTAAGTCTGTCAAATCTGTCTGTGCCCCGCCCTCGCGTCATGACGTTTTAACGCGGTTCCCTCTGATAGGTCCGCCGCCCTCGATGTCATCACGTGTTGACGTGAGGGCGGGGCAGAGAGAGATGTGACAGACTTACAATGTTACGAACCCTTACGAACCCTTCACTGAAGCCACGGAGTCAGCTTCAGAACGTTGGAGGTGCGTTTTATTATAGTAGATTCTATATTCAAACTGCCATAAGAAGTTAGTTAAGAAATTATAAACAGTACAAAATACAGCCATTTGGCTGATTTACACAATCAAGCCAGCTGATGGAATAGCCCCTTATATCATCAGATTACTTTGGTTACCAGTGGAAGCCAGAGTTATGTTTAAAAAATGTGCTTCAATCTTTTTAATATTGTACGATCAGGCTCCACTATCAGCAGAGCTTATAACATTCCAACTTCCGTACCCAGACAGTCACTAGAAAGCAAATGCTAGTTAGTTTTCCTGACCTAAAAGGGGTGAAATATAGATCTTATTGAACACATACAATGGATTATCAAGCAGGAAAGGTTTGGAATTCTCTTCCATTGGGCATAAGGGTATTACAAGATTATAAACAATTTAGAAAATCGTTTAAAATGTATCTTTTTCAGAAATATGTATTACCTGTGTGTTCAATGTTTGTTTTTAATTTGTACTTCCCAGGTATGTTTGTTTGTTTGTTTTTAATTTTTGTTAACCTCTTTGAGCTGTAAAAGGTACATGAAGTATATAGGAATTCTGTGTAAGGTAATGTATGTGGAGTTGTCATATCTACACATAAATGATTAAAATATTCCAAGTTGGGTGCATACTTTACCACTTAAATTATGCCCCCCCCTTTTAGAGAGAGCGAGAATGTGTGTGTGTCTGTGACAGTGTGTCTGTATGTGTATTTGTGTATGAAAGAGAGGCGCTCTGAATCTTTGCGAGATGCTGTGGATGTTTTTGTCTGTGTTGTCCTGGATTCTCGGTCTCTCCTGTCTCTGTTCCTGCCATATCCTTAGTTTCTGCCATTCCAACCAATTTTATCCATCCACGGGCTCTCGTTTGGGATAATAGCCTTTGCTTCGGCCTTTGTCTTGTCATGTTTGATTCGGCAGCACAAGGGCTCTAAATTAGCCAAAATGTTTGCATGCTGGGCTCACTCTATGTCCACTTCCAGTGGCGGATTCACTGAGCCACTTGATGCTGAAATTGATGATTGCTCAGAAAGACTAAGAAATTGCCGGTACCTACCTGGAAGATTCACTCCTGCTGAGCATCAGGGGAGGGATAGAGAAATTTTCCTTTATTTTCCTGCTGAGCGGCTGGTAGTTGTGTCTTGCTTGTACCAGCTCCCTGCTGAGTGATTACAGTCTTGCTAGAATGGGTAGTTCCTATGATTTCAGAAACAAAAACAACTTAAGAAAAAGATTTGCAATCAGATTCCCTGGATTGCTGCTGCTCTGTTCTAATTCACTTATCTAATTTCTTGTGTCTGGGAATTTAACTCATCTTAGACTGTTGCTTGTACCAATCTACCTTCCAAAAATTGCAGGGCTGGAATCCTGAAATATACTGCAAAGGGCTCCTTAGGTCTATTTGAGCAGGCATCAACTCATTGAAGCAAGGATCCCAGCCACAACAGGGTATTCAATGTGTTTCATAGTGGGTGTTAAATGGCCATAGATGCCTTTGTCCTATGTAGAAAAATTTATTGGTAGGCTAAGCTTAAACAGTTTAAGGCCCCCCCCCCCCCCTTTCACCACAAAGTAGAAAACTTGAGAATATTAAATGTTGCACAGTTACCTGGTACACCAAAGGATCTATTTTATAGGTTCTTGAAGGAGATATCTTAATATCCTGATTTTAGTCTTTTTCCTTTATATATTTGCCTACTTCATCTCACAGACAATCCGGAACACTCAGTGAATGTTCTGTAGTGGATTTATCATCTGATAGTTTGAACTTGACTGAGATACTTGAGAGCTCACCGGAGGAGGTGATTTCCAGGTTATTGGTTTCTTTTATCTTCCTCCCAGATAGAGATGCTTTATAGGAGCCAGTATTATGAAGGATAAAATTTTGACTCATGGTTTTGCTATATAAAATACTAGCAGGTAATTCATCTGCATGTATGACGTCAATGTTACAAATTTCTGATGGCCCGAGAAAGTTAAGCTCTGTAGGACAGTTATTTTTCATGTTCCATTTGTGAAATCCTCAGTTATATGAGATTGTATGTTTGCTGTTGCCAGGCCACTTCTGTGGAATTCATTGCCAAGTGAATTACGTACTGTGGCAAACATTGTGATTTTTAAGAAACAAAACACTTTTTATTTTAGCAGGCATTTGCACACTAATGACCCAGGGGCCCTATTACTAAGCCACATAAGTGTCTACACGTGCCCAATGCATGACAAAATGGAGTTACTGCCCGGTTACTGTGTGACTCTTTCGGTAATTTCATTTTTGGTGTGTGTCCGATATGCGCGGCCAAAAAATAATTTTTATTTTCGGACACGCATACTGGATGCATGCCAAGTGGCATTTGACGCGCATAGGTCATTACTGCCCGGTTACTGCGTCAGACTTTACTGCTAGGTCAATGGCTGGCGGTAAGGTCACAGACCCAAAATGGATGAGTGGCAATTTTGATTTTGCTGGATGCTCATTTTCGGCAAAAATGTAAAAAAAAAAAAAAAAAAAGGCCTTTTTTACAGTTGTGCTGAAAAATGGATCGGCGCACACCCCAAACCCGTGCCTACACTACCGCAAGCCATTTTTCAGCGCACCTTAGTAAAAGGACCCCCCAGTTTGGTGAGGCTGTATGATCTATGACCCTATGGTTCCAGAGTTGTTAATACGTTGATTTGGTGACTGAAAATGTAGGCAATGCGTTAGTAAATAAGATGATACAATAGTAGAAGTAAATTGTATAAATCTACTTTTTTAAATATGTTTTACTTTTGATATGTTATAAGAATTGTTTTATACATTTTTATGTAAATGTTTTATTGTAATCTGCATAAATGTTTCTATATGCAGACTGTATGATTGCCAAAATAAATAAAAGATCTGTCTACTGAGTGTAACTTCCTGAGTGGGAAGTTACCTATTTTTCTAAATGGACACATGGTAGAGGGAAGAAACTTCATACTTATCATCAGTAAGTATTGCCTTTGGGTGCAAAATTTGAGTTGAGATAATCCTCAGAAACTGTGATCATAACATGATCAAATTTGACAATAACTGCAGTGAAGTCACTAAGGGCCCTGTTTAATAAGGCACGCTAGCATTTTTATCGTGCGTTACAATATATCATGTGCTAATGCTAGGGACACCCATATATTCCTATGGGTGTCTCTTTCTCTAGTGTTAGTGCATGCCAAAAATATTAGCGCACCTACAGCACGGCTTAGTAAACAGGGCCCTAAGGAAATCTACTGCAGCAGCATTTAATTTTCAAAAGGGCAACTTTGATAAAATGAGGAAAATTGTTTAAAAAAAAAGCTAAAAGGACCAGTCACTAAGGTTAGGACTTTAAATCTGGCCTGGATTTTGATTAAAAATACCATCTTGGAAGCCCAGACCAGATATATTCCATGAATTAATAAAGGTGGTAAGAAGAGCAAATGACAGCCAGCATGGTTAAAAGGAGATGGTTAAAAGGAGAAGTGAAAGAGGATATTAAAATCAAAAGAACATCCTTAAAGTTTGTTTATTTTTATTTTATTTCGATTTTGCTCGTACCTTTTCGGTAGTAGCTCAAGGTGAGCTACATTCAGGTAGACTGGATATTTCCTTGTCCCTGGCGGGCTCACAATCTAAATTTGTACCTGAGGCAATGGAGGGTTAAGGGCCCCTTTTACCAAGCTACAGCAAAAGGAGGCCGTCGCCAGAATAGACACGTGTTTTACACACGCACCAAGGCCCCCTTTTACCGCAGCTGGTAAAAAAGAAATCTCACCTTCCTGCAGGAAGTGGCCATGTGACAAGTAAAGCACTTGCAGCGTGGCCATTTCTTTTTTTGGGGGGGGGAGCCCTTACCGTCACCCATTGAGTTGGTGGCAAGGGCCCCTGCATTAACCCAGTGGTAACTGTGCAGTTCATGGCACTGCCCTATTACTGGTGGATACACTGGTGCTACAAAAATACATTTTTTGTAGTGCTAGAAATGACGGCGAGCTAGAGGTGGGAAGTACCTCTGGGCTGCTGTGATAGCCCGGCAGTACTTCCTGTATAGTAAACGGTAAGCCCGCATTGGGCTTACTGCCACTTAGTAAAAGGAGCCCTGGGTGACTTGCCCAAGACCACAAGGAGCGGCAGTGTGATTTGTAAGCCACCTGTGGATGTCGAGAGCGGTGCTCTAACCACTAGACCACTCCTCCACTCCTAATGGATCCGAATGAGGAAAACTAGAAGCTACATATGCACTGGTAAGTTAGATGCAAAGCACTGAAAAAGAATGCTAAAACTTGCAACAGAGGCAAAAACATATAGTAATAACTCTTTCAGGTATATCAGAAGCAGAAAGAATGTGAGGGAATCTGTGGGATTGTTGGATCATTAAAGAGTAAAAGGGGCACTCAGGGAAGACAAGGCCATATCAGAGAGAATGAGGGGTCCTTTTAATAAGCTACGGGGAGAAAATGCCCTGGGGTAGTGGTGGGGGCCATTTTTCCTGCATGCCAGGGCCCTTTTTACCGCAGCGGGTAAAAAGCCCCCCCCCCCCCCAAAAGCCATGTGGCAAGATAACTCTTACTGTGTGGCCATGTGGCAGGGAACACTTTCCGCCACCCATTGAGGTTGCGGTAAGGGCTCCCGCGGTAAACCAGCAGAAACCAGGCAGCACATGGCGATGTTCAATTACCACTGGGTTAGCGCCGTGCTAGAATTTTTTTTTTTTTTTTTACGGTGCACCAGAAATGGCGCATAGTCGAGCTGGGTCTACTGCCAGCGGCCGCATTGGACCAGTGGTAGTTTCGATGTAGCTTGTGGTAAGCCTGCGCTGGGCTTACCGATGCTTTGTAAAAGGGCCCCCTGAATGAATTGTTTGCTTCAGTCTTTCCTGAAGAAGATGTAAGAGATCTAGCTGTACCAGAAATGGGTTTTAAGGGTGACGATGCGGAGGAACCGAAAGATATCTCGGTGAACCTTGAAGATGTGTACTGAGCCTAATCGATAAATTAAAGCGTAGTAAATCACCTGGACTGGATGGTATACACCCTAGAGTACTGAAAGAATTCAAACATGAAATTACTGATCTGCTGTTAGTGAACTGTCATTAAAATCATCCATAGTACCTGAAGATTAGAAGTTAGCCAATCTATTTCCAATGTTTTAAAAAGGGTTCCAGGAATGATCTGGGAAATGACAGACCAGTAACCCTGATGTCAGTGCCATGCATAATAGTGGAAACTAATATAAAGAATCAAATTACTGAACACATAGACAAAAGATGGTTTAATGAGACAGCATAGATTCAGCCAAGAGAAGTCTTGCCTCACCAATTTGCTTCATTTATTTGAAGGCTTGAATATACATGTGGATAAAGGTGAGCCGGTTAATGTAGTGTATCTAGATTTGCAGAAAGCTTTTGACAGAGTCCCTCATGAGAGATTCCTGAGAAAATTAAAAAGTAATAAGATAGGAGGCAATGTTCTGTTGTGGATTAGGAACTGGTTAATGGATAGAAAACAGAGAATAAGGTTAAATTGCCGTTTTTCTCAGTGGAGGAGGGTGAATAGTAGAGTGCCCCAGGGATCTGTACTGGGACCGGTGCTATTTGAGTTATTTATAAATAATCTAGAAATGGGAATGAAGAGTAAGGTAAGTCAATTTGCAGATGACACAAAACTATTCAATATTGTTAAAATGCATTCTATGAAAAATTGCAGGAGGACTTTAGGAAATTGGAAGACTGGGCATCCAAATGGCAGATGGCATTTGATGTGGACAAATGCAATGTGATGCACATTGGAAAATAATCCAAATCATAGTCACTTGATTTTAGGTTCTACCTTAGGAGTCAGCAATGAACAAAAAGATCTAGGTGTCATGGTGGACAATACTGTGAAATCGTTTGCCCAGTGTGTGGTGGCAGCCAAAAAATTGAACAGAATGCTAGGAATTATTAGGAAAGTCATAGAAAATACGACAAGGAATACTATACTGCCTCTGTATCGCTCCATGTTGCGACCTCACTTTGAGTTATTGTGTGCAATTCTGGTCGCTGTATCTCAAAAAAAGATAGAATTATAAAAGGTTCAAAGAAGGGCAACCAAAATGATTAAGGGGATGAAACTCCTCTCATATGAGGATAGGCTTAAAAGGTTAGTTCTCTTCCACTTGGAAAAGAGGTGGCTGAGGGGGGGTATGATAGAGGTCTAAAAAATCCTGAGTGGTGTAGAATAGGTAATTTTTTTTTCTCTTTCAAAAAGTACAAAGACTAGGAGATACTCAATGAAGTTACATGATAATACTTTTAAAACAAAGAGGATGAAATATTTTTTTTCACTCAACAAATAGTTAAGCTTTGGAACTCACTACCAGGGTAAGTGGTCAGCTGTTAGCATATCTGGGTTTAAAAGAAGGTTTGGACAAGTTCCTGGAGTAAAAGTCCATATTCTGCTATTGAGATAGAAGTGGGAAACGTCTCTGCTTGTCCCTGGGATTGGTAGCATGGAATCTTGCTACTATCTGGGATTCTGCAAGGTAATTGTGACCTGGATTGGTCACTGCGGGAGCCAATTTACTGGGCTAGATGGACCTTTGGTCTGCCCCTGTATGGCTATTCTTATGTTCTTGTACATGTGCAATTTTCTTTGAAAATAAGTCCTATGTGTTCTATGGTCCTTCTGAGTTAGATTTTCCTGTAAGGTAAAGGAACCTTTAATTTGCAATCATGATTATGGCTACTGCTTTTGTGCTTCTGATTGTGTCGATTGAAATAAGATACAACTTTTACTTTATTTTTCCCCTGTAATTATATGCTTTTTTCTGGTATTGTGTGTGTGGTGTCTCCCTGTAATGGGGGCTAAACTGTGGACTTCTGCGTATTGTGGGCTCCTTTTACAAAGGCGCATTAGTGTTTTTAGCACACACTAAAAATAAGCACACTCTAAACGTTAACGACTCCCATATATTTTTATGGCCTCTCTAGCATTTTATGTTTAGCACGTGCTGATCATTAGCACTCCTTTGTAAAAGACCCCCTGTATTCTTTAATTGTCTTTTCTTTGGATTTGCTGCAGGATTTCATGTTGCCTGTTCAAAGATTTCTTTGGGAAAAAAAATGAGTCAAAGCAGCTACAGGATGGTAACATAAAAAAGCGAAGAAGGAAGGCATTAGAAAACAAGAATGTAAATTAAGCAGTTTGTATTAGGGATGCGCATGCAAAAGAAAATCAGTTTGTTTTCAGTTTGGCTTTTTTTGCTTCATTTCATATATTTATTTTAATAACTTTTTAAAAAAATTTATATTAGAACTTTATTACTTGCACAAATAATTTGCACACCTGATAATTCATAGGCTAATGCTCTTACAATCAATTTTGTGCACAGTGAAATTTTAACATGCTCAAAAGAATCATATGTGCACAAACAAATGTATATCCCTAGTTTGTATGTTATATTCTTAAACTTTTTAAACGGTAGGATGAAAGAGGCTCTGGCTTAGGGGAGAGCCACTAGGGCTGCTTCATTGTAGTAGCAGAGCTGCCAAATTACCCAGCTCCAAGAAGAAGATTTCAGGTCTGTCCTGAATTTCTGACAGCAAACAACAGAGAGGCTCTTCAGATTTGCATTGCGAACCCTATGGGACCCTTTTACTAAGCCGCGTAGGTGCCTACGTGCGCCTAACATGCATCAGTTTGGATTAACCACCCAGCTACCGCGTGGCACGGGTGGTAATTTCATTTCTTATGCACGTCCACTATGCGTGCAGTAAAAGGCACTGTATGCATATAGACCATTACCGCCCGGTTAACGCTTGAGACCTTACCGCTAAGTCAATGGGTGGCGGTTAAGTCTCAGACCGAAAATGGACACCTGCCAATTTTCATTATGCCGCACATCCATTTTCGACTGAAATTTCTAAAAAGGCTTTTTTTTTTACAGGTGCGCTGAAAAATGGATCTGTGCGCATCAAAAACACGCGCCTACACTAACGCAGGCCATTTTTCAGTGCACCTTAGTAACAGGACCCTTCTGTGTCCGTGCTTCTGTGACCATTATGTTGCTGAACATTTTGTTTATTTTAATAGGAATTGTGAATCCTTTAGCCTTCCTACTTTGGTATTGTAACCCTGAAGCAGCCCATGAGTGAGCGAAATGTGGACCACGTTGGGTTTTAGTAAAGAAATTTTCTTTTGGAGTAGTACGTCTGGAATCTGCATTTCTTACATTCTCATTCTGGTGCTTCATGCTGCATCAATTTCAACAGATAGAATCAAGGACTACAAAAAAAATGCAACAGTGCTTTCGGATTTAAATTTAAAACTTGGACTAGACAAGAAGTCACCCGCTGGAACTGGGCAACTTGGCAGCTCTGTAGTAGGATAAAGCAATAATGAGAAAGACTCCAAAAAATATAGCACAGTGTGTCCCTGTACCGTCATTTTTAATCGTCACCCAATCCTAATAACAGCCCAAGGAGTGTACTGTCTTCCGGGTTTTTATTGCTGTGAATTCCAGTACAGTCCAAGTGTTAAAAACAAGACGCTTACGATTTCTAGCCCCTGTAATGATTTCTCCGCATTGGAAGGCCCTATTCATTTGCTTTTGAGAGGGTGCTTTCTTTTTTCCCCTTCCTCACCACCCCTAGGTGCTTGTTAAATACAAGTAGCTCAGGAAGTGGCCGAGTAGATGGCTGGGCTTGTTGTATCCTACACCTTGGCACATAGGCAGTGGGAGCAATGAACTCCAGACGCTTGTGTAAACAAGGCTTTCTAGAAGTCATTGCCTCATAATTCCTCATAAGCTTGCACCTGACAAGCCACTCAGAGCTGAAGGGCTGCGTTTTCCCTAATAAATTCCTTTTTCAGCCCACTTGTTAGTCAAGCGTTGTGCACACTAACTACAGAAAAAGCCCTGTGTCTTGGGCATAAATTACTCTTGTGTGCCACTGTCTCCGAACAGCCCCCCAGTTATGGATTACTTTGTTCTCGACTTGACAGGAACATAATTAGAACTGTTGATGAAATCTACCAAATTGTTCCTCCGTGGCCTCAATGGTCAGGAAATTTGGCTGAGTCGTATTTGTCACTGGTATACAGGCTCTAAACACTTCATATTAACTGCGTTATTAATGTGCTCTCTAATCTGTCCATGAATTGGTAACACTTGAAGTGAGCAATGCCTTAATGGCACATTGTGATAAATACAGCACAGAGCTGCTTAAAAAGTTTCTAAAGGAAAAATGTTAATAACGAGATTTTTTTTTTAAATGCCATTCCACTTAGACTTCATTTATACAGTACAACATTTTCTGCTTAATGGCATTTGCTGATGCTTTAGATGTCAGATCTATCAAGGCTTACCCAGGGTCATAAGCCCAAAACAAGCACCTGAATATGGTGAAATATGCCTTTCGGGCCTTGATTCTGCAAAACTGAAAGGTGTGAAAAAAATGAAAAAATAAAATAAAAGCATTCACATAACTGAATAGCCATAGCACAGAGACAAATATCCCTTGAGTGGGCTGGAATATGTGAGACATGAGATAATGTGTTCAGATATATGGTCATTTCTATGGTAGAAGCTTTTTCTCTGTGTATGTGTCTTTTTTCTTGGTCTTTGTTTCTTTTTTTTTTACATAATATATGACCATACTGCTGTAGTGACTGCTTTGGGAGAGAGACAATAACAATTTTCCTGTAGCTGAATCTGTGACACAATGCCCATGTTGGTGGCCTTCGGTAATTTTTTAAATTGAAGTGACTAGAAAGGCTGAGGACAATTATCAGTCTAATGTGGTATGTCATTGCCAGAAACCCTACATTCACAAATTCTCTTGCATTACCAGTCTTTGCCCCTCTTCTCATATTTCCTTGCCCCTGACTTTTGCTGTCTACCGATGGACTTCGAAAATATGATCTATAGCCCTCCACAAGTGCTATAATACTGACATGTTCTCAGTGAAGGAATAAGTACTATTATTTTAAAGGATAGATTGGCCTGACTTACCCATCTAGGTTACATTATGGGGCAATAATAAATGTTGTTAATTGTGTACCATATTTATTAAGGCTTCTACAGCTGTGAAGCAGGTGGAAGGACAGCAAACATCATTTGGAGGCACAGAAGAATTATGCATTGAGAGGTAGAATTGTTGAGGTTTTATTGAATTAGACTGTTATGCTGGCAGATGCTCTTTGAAAGCTGTAGTATATCCTGTGATGAGAAATATTTTGCAATTCAATTAATAGACTTGGGAGATCATTTTTAAAAATGTCTAACTTTAAATGGCATTTATATATGTACATGCCCTACCCTGTTACTAGTGGAGGAGTGGCCTAGTGGTTAGAGCACTGGTCTTGCAATCCAGAGGTGGCCGGTTCAAACCCCACTGCTGCTCCTTATAATCTTGGGCAAGTCATTTAACCTTCCATTGCCTCAGGTACAAACTTAGATTGTGAGCCCTCCTGGGACAGAGAAATATGCAGTGCACCTTGAGCTACTACTGAAAAAGGTGTGAGCAAAATCTAAATAAATAAATGAAGGTACATCCGCAGCATGCACAAGGGGGTCTTTTACTAAGCGGTGGTAAGCACAGCATGGGTTTACCACTCACTAAACAGGAAGTACTGCTGGGCTACCGCAGCAGCCCAGTGGTAGTTCCCATCCCCAGAGTGCGCCATTTCCGGCACTACAAAAAAATTACCTGGTGGTAATTGGGCAGTTCTACGCACTACTTGATTACTGCCAGGTTAGCCTGCTCCCCTCCCCTCCCGAAATGGTCATGCAGGAAGTCCACTTGCTGCACGGCCATTTCTTTAAAGAAAGAAACAAACAAACAAAAGAAACCAGCCTTTCACCCGCTGCGGTAAAAGGGGGCCTCAGCTTGCATCAAAAATACGAGCTGACACCAGCGCAGGCCCCCTTTTGCCGCAGCTTAGTAAAAGGACCCCACAGTTTTGTAAGGGGCATGTTGGTGTGGTGTGGGTGAACCTGAAAAATATGTACGTATTTCTGATTTTGTGATACCTTTGTATTGGACCAACAACTTTTCAGCGGATTTTTATTAAATGATTGTAAGAAATATTTTATTTAAGGATTGGATTTTGTCAAGTGGTCTGTAATGATGTTTTAAAAAAATAATTTTAATATATTTTTCTAAATCTGGGTTCATAGATCTAGAGGCAAAATAATTCACCAGTTAAAATTTTATAGCTCTTTTTATTTTTTCCAGTACATTGGAATGTTAGAAAGAAAAACATAAAATGTCTGAAACCTTAACAGAAGGGGACTTAGACCCCCTTTTACTAAGGCGCGCTCACGTTTTTAGATCGCGCTAAATGTTAGAGACGCCAATGCATTCCTATTGGCGTCTCTAGCATTTAATGCACACCTAATTTTAGCGCGCAATAAAAACCTGAGCATGCCTTAGTAAAAGACCCCCTTAATTTGGTGTGGGGGTAAAAACAGGAATAAGACAGATCAAATCTGAAAATAGACCAGTAGAGAAATAAAACCCTCAAAAATGGCTCATTTCTATCGGAGAGGGAGTTCAAACATCTGTAGCATAGAAGCGCTGATAAGCTGAAGTATAGGGAACAGTTTTAGAGTTATACATTTGCTGATGGCAAGTAAACATCGGTGTCTGTATATTCTCAGCTACTATACAAATAGGACCAAATTCTATAAATAGTGCTGAAAAATCAGCACTGAAAAAATGCACTAAGGCTAAACGCTATTCTATATAAGCAGCGCGGAAATTTAGGGACCCTTTATACAGTATGCTTAGCGCCTAACTTTAGATGTGAGGATTTGCGCCAAGTAAACCCTGGTGTAAATCCTTGTGTCCAAATTAGGCACGGATCTCCCTTATTCTGTAACAGCGTGCATAAATTGTGGGAATGCCCCTGATCCACCCATGAACCTCTCATGGCCACGCCCCTTTTTGTTGCACAGATCTCAACGACTTAAAATGCATGCGTATATTTCAGTTAATGTCAATTAGTGCCAATAATTGATTAGTAGCACCCAATTATCGACACTAATTGGCTTGTTCAATTAAATTGCAAGTGCAAATTGGGATAGTATTGGTCTGAAAATATGCCTAAGTGCTCCAACATTGTCTGTATAGTGTAAAGGTACAGAGAGGACGCAATGGCAAAATTATCTAAGTAGTAGCAATATTAGCCATTGTAGAGATATAAAGACAAAGCAGTGGTGAAAGTTACTGTAGTAGATGAATATGACCATGGCCCTTATTTTAGAAGCATCTTCATATGCAAATAGCAGCTTCTGGGGAAAGGGAAAGGGACTTGATATACAGACTTTCTGTGTTTTTTTTGCAACTACATCTAAAGCAGTTTACATAGTATATACAGGTACTTATTTGTACATGGGGCAATTGAAGGTTAAGTGACTTGCCCAGAGTCACAACGAGCTGCAGTGGGAATCAAACCCAGTTCCCCCAGTGGGCTACTCCTCCACTTTAACACATATAGATTGGCATACCCATGTAAAAGTCATTTTAGAAAGGGTGCTATTTACACATGGTGACTCTCACCATGTTTACATTGTCAGGAGGCAGGATAGGGGTGGGGAGTGGGAGTAGTCAGGGTAGGCCTTCTGTATTGACATGGATTCCTTATCTTACAAGGGGAATGCACATAGTTAGGATAAAATCTAGACATTGGTATTTACACCTTTGTCCAGAAATGCATGAGTGCCTACTCTAAGGGATATGAGTCAATACCTAGGTTCCTCCCTCAATTACCACACGGGTGCCTTCTCTCTTGGATAGAAGACCCCTACCCAACCTTCTAGGAACAGTGTCTCCCACTCTGAAGCCTAACCACTGCAGACTTTCCCTACCCTCACCCCCTAATCCTTACCCAGTCTTTCCAGGATCCCTGATGTGTAGTGGGAGCAGGGACGATGCACTCATGCCTGCTGAGCTCTGACAATCTAAAATGGACACTAGTGGCAATCTCATGGTATTACCACTAGGGGTCAGTCTGCCTTACCCTTATTTGGCAGGCTGATCCTTAGCAGGTGTCTTGATACTGGGATATGCTAGTATTCTATAATGGAACATAGGTATCTAGGTTTGATTATAAAATAGGCACATACCATGGTTCTTTGGGCCACATATATGTATAACTGCACATAGAATTTGAACCAAAAAATGCTGCAAAAAAAAAAAAAGAGGTTGTCTTATGTATAGGTAACAACTGTGGTGCTAAAAAGAATATTAGTAATCTACCCCCACCCCCGCCAGCGGCATAAGAATTTCTTCGCATTTCAGTCTCCCCCCCGTTGCTGTGTACTTCAAAATTTCCTTCCACAAAGCACCAGCACTGCTGCCGTAAACCTATGTCACCTGGGCGCTGCTCCAGAGCACTCCCGACCTATTTTGCCTGTGCAGATATTGGAAGTTGAGTCAGAGGGTGCACTTCAGACCAGAGCTCAGGTGGCATAGGTGTACGGCAGCAGTGCTGGTGCTTTGTGGCAGTGGCGTTCCTAGGGGCGCTGACACCCGGGGCGGATCGCCGATGCGCCCCGCCCCCAGGTGCAGCGCCCGCCCCCCCGTGCAGCACGCCCCCCCCCCGGCGAAAGGACATCCCCACCCCGGCGAAAAAACCCTCTCCCCCGGGTGCACGCCGCTGGGGGGGGTGCCGCACACCGGTCAGCGTAGTTCTTTCCATGCTCCCTCTGCCCCGGAACAGGAAGTAACCTGTTCTAGGGCAGAGGGAGCATGGAAACGAACAACGCTGACCGGCGCGTGGCACCCCCCCCCAGTGGCGTGCACCCAGGGCGGAACGCCCCCACCGTCCCCCCCCTTTGGTACGCCACTGCTTTGTGGTTGACTGCAGTATGTATGTAACTACATTTCACACAATGCATTGCTCACATACTATGACAAGAAGTAACTGCAGCACTAAAAATCAGTTCACACGCAACAGCTAAGCTCTTTGGGTTATGCACCCCGGGACCAGGGTGTACAAAAACAGGGGGCTAGCTGGGCATAGGCCGGGGCCAGGCTAAATCCCAGTAGGCCAAAGGCCGGGGCCAGGCTAAATCCCAGTAGGCCAAAGGGTACTCTTTCCTGGGCACTCTTTATTTTATTCACACAAAAATCAGGCAGCAGACTCTGTATTTCAACTTCAGCTTGCTTTACTAACAATAACTTGAAAAACAATTCATAAACTTGTCAACTAATTTGTACATTTTAGGGCTTTTCAGATAGTCAGCATGTGTCAGCCATAATCTCCAAATGATATTAGAGCATTCAAAAATCACAGTTCAATTCTACCTCAAATCTCCTCAAGTTGCAAACCAGAACAAAGTACTTGGAAATCTCCATGAAGACTTCTTACAGTTTCATAGTCATCTCCACTTGATTAACTCAGCTCTTGCACTCCCATCCCGGAACATGGGTCATTCAAATGTGCAATGAAAGTCCTTCCAGAAGTGAGGCACTCACGTTCCCACTTGTCCAACCTGGGGTGTCTTTTTCCCAAGCCCTCCTTATCGTTCCTTTGGAAGTCGGGAACACTCCGCAAGCACCCTCTGATCTGTAGCAGGGGCTTCAATCATCATATACTGCAAAGTCCTCCTGCCTTGGTTCCCAGGAATTTTCCCCATTACTTCTTGGCCCTACCCCCATGGGCTAGCCCTTCACAAAACCTCCCACCGGACTGGCAGTCCCAGCCCCTGTTGTCCCTGTTGCATAGGTGAGACGCTGCAACAGAGGGAGAGCTTCCAGTGCTGCCAAAGGCAGCTTACCTCACTTTGGCTTCCGGCGACCGAGAAATTGAAGAAGGCAGCAGTGCTGGGAGCCGGAACTAAAGGAGCGAGTAGGAGAGAGCTGACCAAGGCAGTTAGATTGAGATGGCTGAAGCCCATGAGGTTAGTCTCCCTTTCCCTCTTCTCCCTGCAGCCATCATCCCTGTTACCCAACCAAAGCAAGCAAATCTGTGAGCATCTCTATCCACGGTGTCATTCTTTATTGTTGGTGGCATTCTTATTTGATCCCGCTTATATTATTTCAACATGCGGACTTGTGCAACATAGGAATGTACATAGAGGAAGTATTGGTTTCATCGGTTAGAGTAGTAATAGTTCTAAATTGTAATCATTGTGTCATTTGGAGGGGCTGTATTTTCAAATGTAAGCCACATGAAAACTAACTCAAAATAACCTGTTCCTTAGCTGGGCTCTAGTATTACCATATTGAAAATGTGACTATACCATGCCTCTGTGGTTATATTCCACTAAAGTTAAACGATTAACTGACTTTCTTAAAAGGATTATATAACCTTTGGGTACATGACTAGGAACACAAACATATACTTATTTATTCAATATCACAATTCCTCATGCAAGGGAGACGGCAGTGGAAGGAACACTGTCAGGAACTCCAGGCAGAGAAAGCAGTACAACCAGAGGAAGGGACAAGAAGACTTATTTTATTTATACAGCTTACTAAGGCATTTTATATTTGTTATAAAGCAAAGTTGAGGGATATGTGCCACTGCAGTAAATATTTTCCAGGATACTGTGATGCATGTTGAGAGGTTGATCAGACTCAAGTCTACTATAACCACAAAGTTTAAGTTATGGGATAATGCAACTTCATTTAAAAATCAGTGTTTCCAAGGTTTCCATAAGTGTTCATGTAGTTTATGTTGATGCAGGACAGACTGTTTACTTAGAAATCCATTATCAAGTGCACTGTAAGGCATTATTTAGGAGTATACCAAGCACTACTCACACCTATATGCCTAGTGCCCCCCATGTCAACTCTGCCCCCCCCCCAAAAAAAAAACAAAAAAACAAATGTCAGGTCTGGCTACACCCTTGCATGGAAATACTTTTAAAACAAATAGAAGGAAATATTTTTTCACTCAACGAATAGTTAAGCTCTGGAACTCTTTGCCGGAGGATGTAGTAACAGCAGTTAGCATATCTGGGTTTAAAAAGGGGTTGGACAAGTTCCTGGAGGAAAAGTCCATAGTCTGCTATTGAGACAGACATGGTGAAGCAACTGCTTGCCCTGGGATTGGTAGCATGGAGTGTTGCCACGATTTGGGTTTCTGCAAGGTACTTGTGACTTGGCTTGGCCACTGTTGGGGACAGGATACTGGACTAGATGGACCATTGGTCTGACCCAATATGGCTACTCTTATGTCCTTAAGTAAAGTGATGCACATTCAGAACAATAGTCCAAATCTTAGTTACTTGATGCCAGGGGCACTGACAGAGATCTGGGCAACTGGGCAATAGGAGGGTCCTGGGGCCCCCTGCCCCCGGGTCCTACATCTCTCACATCCCCTCTGTCCCCAGGTCTAGTACTCCCCCTCTCTCATATGGCCCTGGCTGTCTGCTGCTGACCGGAACCTCTCTGCTGCAGCCCACCCTTGTGGAAGCAGGAAGGTACATCAGAAAGAGGCAGGCCACGGCAGAGACAGAGGGTTCCAGTCTGAGGCAAACAGCTGGGGCCCTTTATAGAGAAAGGGACTTTTGAGGTATATTGGGGAGGGGAGAGAGTGGGGGGGGGGGGCATGCTGGACCCAGGGATGGAGGGGGAGAGATGTTGGACATGTGGGGAGGAGGTACTGGGTCCCCCAACTGCACTGGGCCCTCGGACACTGCCTGGTTGCTCAAATGGTCAGTCCGCCCCTGCTTGATGCTAGGTTTCACTTTAGGCGTCACCATCCAAGAAAAAGATCTAGGTGTCGTGGACAGTATGCTGAAATCTTCTGCTCAATATGCAGCGGCAGCCAAGAAAGCAAAAAGAATGCAAGGTATTATTAGGAAAGAAATAAAAAGTAAGGCTAAGAATATTATAATGCCTCTGTATTGCTCCATGGTGCAAACTAGCCTTGAGTATTGTGTGCAATTCTATTCACCGTTTCTCAAAAAAGATATAGCAGAATTATTAATGGTTCAGAGAAGGGCAACCAGAATGGTTAAAGGGATGAGAAAAGGCTTTAGAGATTAGGGGATTCATTTTTTTTTAAATGGCACAAAGTGGCAGATGGACTTTGTTTTTTTTATTTTGCAAAGACGTCCAAATCAATATTTTCAAAACTCATTTTAAGATGTTTTTCTATGCAGTTCATCTAAATCTCAAGGGGGCGTATTGGATGTGTGTTTTGGGTGATACTAGGGTGGGCTTACTATTTGGACGTTTTTCTGCAATAATGGATGTTTTTGGCTAGACCTGTTTCAGTAACAACTAAGTGCCAAAAAGGTGCCCAAACTGACCAGTTGACTACTGGAGGGATAAAGGCATGACTCCACCCCCACCCAATCCCCCAGTGGTCAATGACCCCCCTCTCATCCCCTCCCCCCCCAAGAGGCTCTAGGACAGCTGCAGATATAATGACCATTCTTCTGAGAGCAGCAAGGAGGTCCCCGGAGTAGCCTTGTGGTTGGTGCAGTGGACTGTAGAGAAAGGGACGCAGGTCCATATCCCACTCTTCTGGTACACTTGTGGTGGAAAGTGGAGGAGTGGCCTAGTGGTTAGGGTGGTGGACTTTGGTCCTGAGGAACTGAGTTCAATTCCCAGCACAGGCAGCTCCTTGTGACTCTGGGCAAGTCACTTAACCCTCCATTGCCTACCGCATTGAGCCTGCCATGAGTGGGAAAGCGCGGGGTACAAATGTAACAAAAATAAAATAAAAAAAAACATAAACTACCTACTGAGCCCACATATAGGTGACATGTGCAGGCAATAGAGACTGTTTGTAGTGGTGTACAGTTTGTACAATACATTTTTTGGCATTCCTGGAGGGCTCACCATACAATGTAAGGGGTTATGATGTGATGTGTATCTGGGACCTTTTATATGCAGTACCCCCTAGCTGAGTCAGTACTCTACTGGAATGTTTCTGTGGCCAGTCTAGTAAGACTGCTGGCCCCTAGATGTCCCAATGGCTTGATTTTGTTCCTTTTTGTTTCCCTTGGGCATTTTTTATTTGAAAATGACCCTTAAATAGAAGACACACTGAGCACAAAAATGTCTAAAATAAGGTGATTTTCAAACCAAAAGATAGACGTTTTTTTCGGGTTTGAAAATGACCATGTTTAGCACTGGATTTTTGGACATTTAAAAAAATAAAACATTCAAAACCGGATTTGGATATCATATCAAAAATGCCCCTCCATGACTCTTCAGCTTGGAAATGAGATGGCTGATGGGAGATATGATGGAGGTCTACAAAATCCTGAGTGGATTAGAACAATTAAACATGAGTCAATTTTTTACTGTTTCAGAAAGTACTAAGACTAGGGGACACACAATGAAGTTACATGGAAATACTTTTAAAATGAATAGAAGAAAATATTTTTCACTGAACAAATAGTTAAGCTCTGGAACTCATTTCTGGGAGGATGTGATAGCAGCATTTAGTGTATTTGAGTTTAGAAAAAGTTTTGGACAAGTTCCTGGAGGAAAAATCCATAATCTGCTTTTAAGATAGAAATGGGGTATGGAATTCAAATACCAGAGATATAATACAATGTTAGCATAATGCTAATGATACACCTAATAAGCATGCATTAGAACAGTCAACTAACATATAGATATGATGCTAAAGAATTTCTACAATATGGCTTATCATATAGCTGAGGGACCAAGAGCAGATATGTGTTGGGAACAAGATGCGTGGCACAGAGTCAGTTGGGATAATTTGATGGTTAGCTAAACTCAAGGCAAGTTTGTTGAATAGTTAAGCAAGAGATAAGGAACTGATCTAAGTTACATATGTGTAGCAAGCTAGTCCAGGTGCAGAATGAGTGTATAGTCAGTCACCCTATACATTAAAGGCTTGGGAGAAGAGCCAGGCTTTCACCTGCTTCCTGAAGTAGAGGTAGTCTCGAGTTATATGTAGCCCCTCTGAGAGTAAATTCCAGAGCGTGGGGGCTACTCCTGAGAAGACTCCATTCAAACCAAACTATCCCTTCCATTTTCTCAGTGGAGGAGGGTAGTTAGTGGGGTCCCGCAGGGGTCTGTGCTGGGTCCGTTGCTTTTTAATGTATTTATAAATGACCTAGAGATGGGAATAACTAGTGAGGTAATTAAATTCAGGGTCGTCAAGTCGCAGGAGGAATGTGAACGATTACAGGAGGACCTTGCGAGACTGGGAGAATGGGCGTGCAAGTGGCAGATGAAGTTCAATGTTGACAAGTGCAAAGTGATGCATGTGGGTAAGAGGAACCCGAATTATAGCTACGTCTTGCAAGGTTCCGCGTTAGGAGTTACGGATCAAGAAAGGGATCTGGGTGTCGTCGTCGATGATACGCTGAAACCTTCTGCTCAGTGTGCTGCTGCGGCTAGGAAAGCGAATAGAATGTTGGGTGTTATTAAGAAGGGTATGGAGTCCAGGTGTGCGGATGTTATAATGCCGTTGTATCGCTCCATGGTGCGACCGCACCTGGAGTATTGTGTTCAGTACTGGTCTCCGTATCTCAAAAAAGATATAGTAGAATTGGAAAAGGTACAGCGAAGGGCGACGAAAATGATAGTGGGGATGGGACGACTTTCCTATGAAGAGAGGCTGAGAAGGCTAGGGCTTTTCAGCTTGGAGAAGAGACGGCTGAGGGGAGATATGATAGAAGTGTATAAAATAATGAGTGGAATGGATCGGGTGGATGTGAAGCGACTGTTCACGCTATCCAAAAATACTAGGACTAGAGGGCATGAGTTGAAGCTACAGTGTGGTAAATTTAAAACGAATCGGAGAAAATTTTTCTTCACCCAACGTGTAATTAGACTCTGGAATTCATTGCCGGAGAACGTGGTACGGGCGGTTAGCTTGACGGAGTTTAAAAAGGGGTTAGATAGATTCCTAAAGGACAAGTCCATAGACCGCTATTAAATGGACTGGAAAAATTCCTCATTTTTAGGTATAACTTGTCTGGAATGTTTTTACGTTTAGGGAGCGTGCCAGGTGCCCTTGACCTGGATTGGCCACTGTCGGTGACAGGATGCTGGGCTAGATGGACCTTTGGTCTTTCCCAGTATGGCACTACTTATGTACTTATGTACATTTTCAAGTTTGAGCCACACCACAATAGACATACACGTACACAGACAGGGGTAACATGGCTACAAATATACATACACACACACACACATAAACATACAGAGTGATTGGAAAGAATTCCATGAGCCATTCTCCATATGCTTTTCCTATTTGTTTTATATTAGAAAATCCACGTAGTGCTTGCTGTAACTCAATACAGCCTTTCACGTTCATTCAACAAATTGCTGTACAGTAGCATTTGGTCACAAGACTCTGATGCAGTAAATGACTGTCTCATGTGATACCTTCTGCATGGAACACATGTTAGTGTGAACTCATGTTTTTGTAAGTTATTTATAGTTAATCATTGTAAGAGAGAGGTTTACTGCTTCATAAACTCAAGGTAAAGCTGGTTTCTTTTCCCACTGTTGGAATTGCCCAGTCATTTGATTCATTAAATCAATTAAAAGTTTATAGAGTACTGTAAGTCTTTTTACGAGCTGTTTCCATCAGCATATGTAGGCTAGAACTGCTTCACACTCAGGTTAACAGGGTTTCAATTTGTGCATTCAGTTTATTGCAGGAACTAAAGTTTCTTTTGAAAGACGTTTTTGTAAAGGAATATGTCAACCTCTTCAGGTATATAGCGCAATTCCTAAAAAGAGGAGTTGAGTTTAACTAAAAGTTAATTTTTGCAAACATTTGGAGCTTTGCTCTGTGCATCATATGTTTGGCTTCCCTTTCACCTAGGCTTATGAGGTAACTGCTGAAGATGCATATGGCTTTTTGATGGGCTCTTTAGAAAGAATGGAGTTCAACCTGTTGATCACTTAAAAAGAATTGTTTTTGTGCATCAAACCCCAAATTTTATTTTTATTCCTGTTCGTCTAAGCTGATTGTCTGGCATTAGAAAGGTCACCCAAAATGGTGTTCAAATAATATATATATATATATATATATATATATATATATAGTACATATAGCAATTAACTAAAGAACACATGACCAACATCAATAAGACATCACAAATCAAGTAATTTAAAAGACATCAAGCTAAACACCAACAAACAGCAGTTAACCTTTCAACTACACAGTCTGTGACCCAAACAATATACATTTTCTCTCCACTAAATAAATACTTAGATAATCCAGTCCCATGCCACCCCTTGCATACAAAGGGCAATTCTATAATCTAGGTGCTAACATTTACAGGTGTATTATGTACATAAATGTTTAGAATAGTAGTGTGTATATATATATATATATATATATATATATATATACATACATATGTGTGACTTACACAAGAAGATGCCAACATGCTACTTAAGCTATTCTGCAACGGTATATCCCTTTCACGTTAATCACGTGGTAAGTCTGCCCACATTTTTGGACCAGGGCAATTCAGGGCATGCTAAGAAGCTGAACTATAGCATGTTGTATCAAAGAAATCATTAAGGCCATGTCCATTTGTTGCAATAAGCAAGTTCTTGAGGGGGGGGGGGGGGGGTGCTGAGGGCTACCCAGGCGGAGGCCCAGGCAGTGTTGCTAGTAGACATTTGTAGAGTGGCAACTTGGTTGTTTCTCCATTCTTTTGTGAAGTGTTATAGATTGGATGTGCAAGACAGAGGAGGTTTTGGTCTTTGGCGGTCAAATGATTCAGGAGGCTTTGTCTTCCCCCTCCCAGTGAGAGTCTGCTTGGATACATCCCACTGTTTGGACTGGATGGCAGAAATGATCAAGAATGTGAAATGTAGTCATATCTGTTAATTCCCTTTTCTTATCCTGCATTCCCACTTGAAAGACTGCGGCTCTGAAGGAATTTTCAGGTTCTATGCTCTTTTGTTACCTCATGTAGCATGTATAGGTATTAAATTTGGATTAAGATTTATGGCTGCAGTAGTAAGAGGGGTTTATTTGGGTTGTTAAGTAATGGACCTATTACTGCTTTGGCGGTGGTATACTGGAGAGTTCCTCAGTGCACCAGCCCTTATACTGGTGATGTCACTGGAATAATTCAATATCTCTACCCCTATCTGATGGTAGGAAGAGCACAACCCACTTGTTTAGACTGGTATGTTAGGACTCAAGAAAAGGGAGTCCCAGCCAGTATTCAGCCAGAACCAGATAAAAATCTGATGTAGGTCCCAGAAGGATGATAGCTGGGACGCACATAAAGGTATCTGGCCAGGTCCCCACACCCTACACCCCCAGAACATCAATAGACCCCCCCCCATCCTTGTTCTCATCTTTTCTCCTTTGACACCTCTTTAACTAATCCACTTTATAGAACCAGGAATTCAACATGGATATCTAGTAGACTTTTTCTTCAAATTCACAAAAGCATCATTCTAAGTATGTGTCAATGTTCATTAAAAAGAAGAGTTAATCAATGTAAAAATATAGCCAGGTTTCGTAAATGACATAGGAGCTCATTTTCAAAGCACTTGGGGGTCCTTTTACAAAGGCACGCTATAGGTTTTAGCGTGCGTTAATCAGCAAGCGCTAAATGCTAGCAACGCCCATTGAATTATATGGGCGACTCTAATGTTTACCACATGCTTATTTGTAACATGCATTAAAAACACTAACATGCCTTTGTAAAAGGACCCTTTAGACTTACAAAGTTCCATAGGTTACTGTGGGGCTCATTTTCGAAAGAGAACAATATCCAAAAAGTGTTATAAAGCACCATTTGGACATTTTTATTCTTAAAACATCCAAATTGGTATTTTCAAAACCTATTTTGCTGATGTTTATCTATATCTATAAATTACAAGAATTACTCTCAATGATAAACTAATATCTTTAATGGAGGAAAAGACTTTAGAAGCTCTGCCTTCTCATTGCACTACGTGTATAGAGAAAAAGCAGGTTGCTGTGTATCCTGTATATAGATTACTCAATTGTAATTCTTGAATACACTATGAGCTCGTTATTAGTCAAAAACCTCCGTGGGGAGACTATTTCTGTCTCCTAACCACTACAGTGTGTCTGTATGTTATCATGTTCTCAGGTAGGATCACCACTTATCTGAATTGTAGCTGAGAGATATGGGAACGCTCTGAGAACTATGGTACAAATAGTGATTCATACATATGTGACACCACACATTTTTTATCAATCCTAAGTTTGGTTCCAGCTAGCGCACATCCTCTGCTGATGGTCACACTAGATGTGACAGCGTTATATACGTCCTTACTCCAACAAGACTGTCTCAAAATTATACAAGAACACCTTGATACTAGACCACGCCCCCACCAAGTATCTACTTCTTTTCTTATAAAATTAGCTACCATAGCCTTAAAGAAAAACTTTTTTCTATTCAAGGATCAGTTTTACCAGCAAGAAAAGGGACGCTATTTGCGCCCCCTCCATCACCTGTCTGTACATGGTACACTTTGAGAAACGCTGGATAGAGAAGAACCCCTGGACTAAATGGATATACACATGGCACCGCTATATCGATGACATTTTCCTGTTATTGAAAGGTAACCACGAACAATTACAAGTATTTTTCACATGGTTAAATGCAAGAGATATCAACATCAGTTTCACAAAACAACAATCTATGCTTCAAATCCAATTTTTGGATGTCCTTGTCATTCAAGAACGATCATCGTTCACAAAAGTATACACTAAATCAACTGACCGCAATACCCTCCTTCATTATGACAGCAATCATCCTTTAGTCACAAAAACAGTCTGCCATTCTCACAGCTCCTTAGATTCCGTAGAATATGTAGCAACTGTAAGGCCTTTAAAGATGAAGCCAAGATTCTGCTGCAAAAATTCACCACAAGAGGATACCCCGCAGCAATTTTAAAGACTGCCTATACCAGAGCTCTGTTGCAATCAAGAGTTAAACCAGTAGACAACCAGTTACAAACATGTATCCTCAGATACACTCAAGGTATGAATAGAGCAGTTTGGATTTTAAAGTCTCATTGGCGAATATTACAAGCCCATCCAGCCTTTCATAACCATCAGTTATGTATTGCCTATTTGAGGGGTCAGAATTTGAGGGACATACTACAGCCTAGACTGACGAATACACCCATTGGAGACAACATAGGCCACAAGGATTGCAGCAAATGTTTATTTTGGCCCAACATGATCAACACACGGACCTTAATTAATCCAGTAGTGATTTGGTATTTATAATCGTTTACTGCTTTTCTCCATTCATTTCTGACAGATGTGCTTTGAGTTTTTCTCCTGCTTCTGTCTAGTTTCCTGTAGGATTTCTTCAAGTCTAGTCGTGTGTCATTGAACCAGCTGTCTTTCTAATGTTTTCTGATCTGTTTTTCCTTCTTTTGGGGATATTTCATCCAATTCTGCCTCACTAATATTGTTCCATTGTTGTATGTTGATGTGAAAGTCCACTTCCTTTGATTTATCTTCGATGTAAAGCCAGAAGGTATCCTGGTCTATTCTGCTGCGAACTATCTGTATACATACATTGTTGTGCAGCCTTTTGTCCTTGTTGGTTTCTTGCCAATGGATTACAAAGTGGGATAAAAAAATGATCTGACCATATTAGTGGGGTCCAGCCCTTATCTTCTGGTATCATCCTGGTCTTAGTTTGCTTTGACCTGAGGAGGAGAGTATCAGCTCCAGAAAGCTAGTCAAGTAAGTCCAATAAAAATGTATCATTTTGATTGTTTATTGGCCTTTAAGTATGCCCCCTCAATATGAATTTTGTTGTCTAAGGCCTACTTCCTCTTCAAGCAGAAGTACAGGATTCATTTATTAATAATAGTACTTGTAGCTGACATGCCCCAGTTAGTATCGAACAGAATAAAATATCCCACCAGCACTATCTCTCCATCACTGGAACATTTTGGGTGGATTTAATTTAATGTATTTGAAATATATTTATTTGAAATGCTGAATGTATTTGCCTGCCAAATGCCATTATAGTACAAGAGAAGCTTCCCAGTACAGCAGAGATCTACCGATTTATACCTGACTTAATGTAGTCATGTTTGTTTCTAGCATACTGTATTATAGTTTCTAAATCCAGCTGTAAGTAAAGGCAGAACAAAACGATTAGCAGGTATACTGGTTTTTTTTTGTGGAAAACCATTTGAAAATATTTTATCAAGGCTTTAAATATAAAAACCCTAAAATGCAAGTAGAAAACAAGCAATAAACCAGGAGCTATGCCACTGTAAAGCCCTAACAAGGTGTTGAGCGCAGAAGCCCAAGGGACTGCTGGACTCCTCACTGTGAAGATTAGACAAGAGCACTCACGCAGGACACAGCGGGAATATGAAGGGACATGAAGTAAGCAATCCCGGCAGACATACTGTTGAAATGTCAGTCAGGCACTAAAATCCTCCAGCACCTTTCACAGAGCTAAACATCTCTTTATAACAGAACAAATTGGCCAATCCTCAAATCTTTTTTTTTTTTAAAGTATATATTCCTTTCCCCAGACTTCAATATGATGAGTGCTGAGAAGGAGTGAGGGAGAGAGGCAGGGGAGGGAGGGAGACTGGAGAGACAGCTCAGTTCACTTCAAGTGAAAGCACGGTGACACTCTACAAGGATGAAACACTGATAGTGACAATCCTCACAATCTTACCAGAGCTGTAATCGCGGCAACACCAAAGATCTGAACCGATTTTCAAACTACCATAGCAGTTCTCCACTTCTCCCCCTCTTTTTTAATTCTGCATTTATAAATTCAAAAGTGTCATATAAATGTTCTACCAGAAATAACAATCTCATTATACCAAAAACATGACTGAAAAACACAAAGGGCCAGATTCTATATATGGCACCATAAAAATCAGCTAAAAAAAATGCACCTAGATGTATTCTATAAACCGCGCCTGTTTAGGCACAGTTTATAGAATACTAGTGTAACCAAGCCCGTTTCGTCAAAAATTAAACGTACCCTAGGAAGGCTCTCGTCTAAGCGATTTCTCCTCTCTCCCCTCCCCTCCATGTCCCACGATTCTTCCCTCCCCTCCCATCCCCTCTGTGTCCCGTGATTCTGACCTCCCCTCCATATCCAGCAATTCTCCTCTGCCCTGCCCTCCCTTCCATGTCCCGCGATTCTCCCCTCGCCTCCCATCTCCTCCATGTCCAGTGATTCTCCTCTGCCCTATCCTCCCATCCGTGTCCGATTCTCTCCTCTCCTCCCATCCCATCCATGTCCATCGATTCTGCTCTGCCCTGCCCTCCCCTCAATGTCCCGCGATTCTCTCCTCCCCTCCATGTTCACCGTTCTGTTGCCTTCACTTGCTTGCATTTGTAACATCCTGACGTCAGCTCACCTCCAGCGTTCCCTTCCCTCTCACTGTTCTGCCTTCCTCTGACGTCATTTCGTCTTTATGCGAGGGCGAGACAGTGAGAGTGAAGGGAATGCTGGAGGCTTGCTGACGTCAGGATGTTACGAACCCAGCCAGCCAGCCATAGAACGTTAAGGTACAAATTATTATATTGGATGCCTAGGGTCCTTCCATATGATTAAATCTAGTCATGGGAACTTATTGTCACGTCTGTGGCCGTGACCACCCTCATTCGTACCCTGTTTCAGGGAGTCAGTGGCTGGGCTGGCTTCTGCTTGTCTCTGTGTCTGTCTCTGTCTTAGTTGCTCTCTGGCTCTGTGTGCTGATTGCCTTACTGGACCTCACCTGTGTGGGCTATGCCTCTTCCAAGATGGCTGCCGATTCCTCTATGCCAGTATCCAAGATGGCTCCTGCTATTCCTTCCTGTGGGGCTGACTTCTCTGTGTGTCAAGCCTCTGTTTGGAGGCAAGGAGATTGCTGCGGCTGTGCCTCTGGTGTGGAAGGGCTTTATTAATCACTTGGAGACTGCAGCCCTTGCCTTTGCATCGTATAAGGTCCCTGGTATGCTAGAGTGCTCTGTGCACTGCTACATTGTCCAGTTCTGTGTGATTGCCTAGTGTTTGACTAGTTAGCTTGGGCACAGCCTTGCTTGGTAGCCTGTGTACAGCTTACAGGTCTCCTGAGTTTAGCCTCTGGTTTTCCCCGGTGGGGTTTCCTTGGTTTCTGGAGCTTCAGCCCTAGTCTTATCCTTTGCCAGTTCTCCTTGTTACTGGAGCTCCAGCCCTAGTCTTGCTATTGGTTCTGACCCTTGCCTGTACCTATCTACTGCTCTGCTAACCGCATGCCCAGAGACTCCTGCTTTGAACCTGACCACGCCTGTCTCTGCCTATTGCCTATACTCAGTTATTCTCTGCCAGGCACCTGTCTCTGCTTATTGCCTGTACTCAGATCTTCTCTGCCAGCCACCTGTCTCGGACTTTTGCCAGAACCCAGACATTCCCTGCCTGCCTGTCTCACGTTAGCCTAGGTACCTGGGAGCACTGCTGGATCCTGACTCCGGTTGTTCCTGTTGCTGGTTCCAGTTCTGGTTTTCCTGTAAGCCCTACCAGCTGCTCGAACCTGAGGGCTCAACCCTCGGGGAAAGGCAGCTAAGCGTAGGTGAAGCCTACTCCAATGTGTTCCGGTCCGGTGCATTCCAGTCCCGAGTGTTCCAGTGCAGGACTCCAGTCCGGGGTTCCAGTCCAGCCTTGTCTCTTCGCTGCTCCGAAGGTGATCTTGCCTGCCACTGCCGCTCCTCGGCCGTGGTCCAAGGACTCACGTACCCAGGGTTCCCGGGGAAGAAGCCTGACAGAATGCCAAGGTCCTCGAGAATGCAACAATTATGCCAAGTAAAACTTAGTGCAAATGCCAACGACTAAGGGCTCCTTTTACAAAGCCATGCGAGCAGTTTGAGTGCAGCAAATGCAATGAAGTCCATTCAATTTCAATGGGCTTCATTGCATTTACCGTGCCAGACTTGCTAGCGCAGCTTTATAAAAGTAGCCATAAGTTAGGTGCAGAGCGGGTGTATTCTATAACAGAAAACATAATTTTTAGTAATGGTCACTACCTACCCATTCCACGACCATGGCCATGTCCCCTTTTTTGCAGCACACATTAGAATTTACGTGCATCAGTTTATAATACTCTTAGCAAGTTGCGCGTATAAATTCTAATTAAAGACAATTTGTGTCAATAATTGCCTGTTAATTGGCAATTATCAGCACTGATTGGCTTGTTAAAATAAGCTGTGCGCGCAATACAGAATACGATGTGAATTGTGCATGCAACTCATGTCGCATTATATGGAATCTGGGCGATAATCCATGTCTTAATCAATATTAGTGAGAGAGAAAGAATATTTAATTCATATTAATCTATATGGTCAAAAATAGTCCTCATTTTTTAAAAAAAGGAAAGTTTCCAGTACTATAATAAAATGAAATTGAGATTTGTATAAAATGATCATTATCAAGTTATAAATGTATATATACATCGGATGTATCTGTATATGGGTATAGGCATTCTTCAAGTCAGAAAGCATAGTCAACCATGTTCCTGAATCATTGGGAGTAGAGTGCCTAGGGAAACTATCTTGAACTTTGTTTTGCAAGGTATTGCAGGGTCCTTAGGATCCATGATAGTGACCAGGAAGTAACTGAAATAAAATCCCTTCTCTTTTTCCCATGATGGAAAATTAATGGAAACGCTTTCAAAACAGAGGGAGTTTTTGGAATCCAACGGATTGCAGGCCCCGAGGCAACATGGATTCACTAGAGGCATGTCTTGTCAGACAGATCTGATTAATTTCTTTGACTGGGTGACTAGAGAGTTAGATCAAGGGAGAGTGTAGGATGTGGTGTATTTAGATTTTACACTCAGGAAACAGTGAAGGTGACTTCAAGAAAATGAGTTGATGATGATGTATAGTCTTGAAAGTTTATTAACATCAATACAGACTCTGTATGGTCCCAAAATAAATTCTGTCTGTTGGAATTCATACCTTGTATAGTGCCAAATCAACCTTTACAGCTATCTACTTGGCCTCTTACTGCTACACCTGCCCCCTGTGTAAGAAACACAGGAATCTGCAGCCATAATTTGAATTAGAGCTAGCAGTGTTTGGTAGTCCAATTTTTCTTTGTTTCAAAAAGGTATAGAACAAACATTTTTGTTGGAAGAACCACTTCTGGCTGTGAGGTAAACAACATTAAAAGGGAGAACCATGTTTTACAGATTAAAAATACCGAGGCCTCCATGGTCCCACCAAATTTTTGATTCAGGGCAGGAAGTTGAGTGAGGTAAAGGATACATTTATGTCTGTATGCTTGCTGCATAGGTCCAATCAACGACTGCCAGGCATCCTTGCAGTCAGTCAGGATTCCAAAATATCCATAGTTTATAGTTTATTAGAATTTACTATACTGCTCAACCTAACTTGCAGACCTGAGCGGTTTACAAAACTAATGAATTTGTATGAGATAAATCTGCATTCACAGTTCTTATGATAAGATGTTGTAGAAGCTCAAATACACCTGAGGTATAGTAAATGCCTTGATGGTTCAGGTTCAGTTTAGAAGTAGATGAATCCTTTAGAGCCCTGTACATAAAATTGATGATTTCTCCTTCAGTCTTGTGCATTCCTGGAACACCATCATATGTGGCCAGGTTGCCTTGCTAGAACTCACAAGCTGTAGCCCAGTCTCTCCTTTCTCCTCAGGGATCCAACAGGACAGCAACTTATACCAGCTTGGGTAGCTCAGTATAGGACTATATCATCTGTGGCCTTATACTGCTCAGTCAGTGGTTTGAAAGGGTCTCGCCTTGTAGTAAGTGCTCAGAGGCTGGGGAGATATCAGAAGCCAAAGACAGATATTAGATTTGAATCAAGGTTTTATAGTCAAGGAAGTGTACTATTGAAACCGACTCTCTCCCTCTGATATAATACACACTCATATCTCCCTCTTTCAGGAAGAGGCCAGAAAGTCTGAAAATCAGATATTATTCAGCTTGTCTAATACTGTGGTCAAACTATAAGTTAAATCTTGGCAATGGGAATCTATGCAGGCACGCCAACTGCTAGACTCACAACTGCTCTACACACATTTAGCTCATGCATATTCATGGTGGATATTCAAAAACCAGACTGGCAGTGGACTTCTCAGAATAGCTTTGGAACTGCCCTATGTTAAAACTGTCATCAACTCACATTTTGTGAGAGACGACTTGGATCACAAACTTACATTGTGTTCCCTGGCACACAGTGCCCCCATCCAAATATATATATATAGATATAATGGCACATCAAAGAAAAGAAAACACAGTGCCATCAACACACACACACAAAATAAATGTGGCAAGATTAAGAGGAAAGCATACTTTGTTGAATTGTAAAATGCCTTTAAAGGTCTTCTAATAACAACTGTTATTCAAACCTTCCATAAATAGTATTATGTGGACTATGTGAAAACTACAAGGTCTCTAATCATGTTTGGGGATTACTTGACAGAAGAGAGACTATTCATTCTTATTGGACCTAGGGATTACAGCAAAGAAACATCTAATATTCCATTTTTTAATTTCATGCATTTTTTATTTACCTTTAATGATGCTGTATATATTCATCATCCTGAAATATTAAAACAGTATGAAAAAAGTAATAAATTGGTGGAAAATTTAGGGAATGGGAATGCAACATCACGCAAATCATACACTATCAAGTGCTTGATACACATTTAAAATGACTGTCTACTACAGCAAAGCCAAATTCCTGGCAGATTTCTGAAGCACAAAGTCACTATAAGAAGATCAGTAGAACAGACTGAAATAATAGAATATTCATCCCCCCTAATCCATATGCAGTTCTTTAGAGCTTTTTTTTATTATTATTTTTAACAATGCTTATGAGGTCTAACAATATTCAGGTTTTAAATAAGTTGTCTCCCTCTCGTTCTCTTTCATGTCCTCTCTTATAAAAGGAAAAAACCTCAACAACATTTATATCTATGTATTTATAGGTGTGTGCATGTGTATGTGTGTATATACACACCCACCCACCCACCATAAAACACTGAGCACATTTGCTCACACTTCAAAGGAAACAAGAGTGAATTTAAAGAAGCAATCTTTTAAAACAGATGTGCTTATTCATACTGTACATATACAGTCTCCAACAGTGATATATTTAAGAAAATTTCCTTTAACCAAAGAATGATTTTATTATCTTCAGTGTTCAGCACCATGGGGTCCTTTTACTTAGTTACATTAGGGGCCCTGTTTACTAAGCTGTGATAGAGGAGTGCTAGCATTTTTAAAACATGCTAACCATGTAGATGGTTAGTGCGTGCTAATTTTTAGCACACGCTAAAAACACTAGCATGCCTAAGGGCCCTAGGTCCTATTGCACACCTAAAACAGCAAAAAAAAAAAAAAGCCTAACACGGGACATACTAATTTGTTCTGCATTAGTTTTGGGATGTGAGTGCAGTAACTGCATGCTATATAATTCTTGTATTTCTTTGTGGAGGTATGTCGAGGCAAAGAGTAGGTGTTTTTATGCTAACCAGTTAGCACATCTTCATTACCGTGTGCTAACCGGTTAGCACATAGATAACGTGGGAGCCTTTGCTGCTTACACAATAGGTGGTGGTAAGTGCCCCCATGGCAATTTTAAAAATTAACAGAAACACAAAAAAAGCAAACACCGGGCCTTCAGGATTGAGAAAAATATAAACCTTTTTTTTCTGAAAATGACCCGACACAGGCCGTGTTTCGGCGTGCAAACGCCTGCATCAGGGGTCAAAAAGATCCTATAGGTCTGCTCATGGACATATAAGATAAAATAATCGGGATATGTTTCCCAAAGTATGGTGATAGTCCATTCAAACACCTGAGCATCAACTTTAGATACCTTGAAGCATCTCTCCAGATCATCCCAAGGAAGGGAATGAAGCTTATTCATCAATTTGGTCTCCTTAATAAAGAGGTCTGGTGATCCTTCTATTCTGTTAGCACCAACCAAGATAGTGGAAACGGCAGCCATTTTCTGAAGGCAGCTGAAAGAGGCAGGAATGAGTGGGATTTTGTCCTGCCTTCATTGCCCCCACTGGACCACCAGAGATACAGGTAGGCCTGGGAGGGGGATATCTACACCTGAGGGGGATGTTTGAGGGACAGGAAAGTGCTTACTGGCACGAGTTAGGGGATAGGGAAGGGAAGGAGGCAGGCTGCTTCAGGGGAGAGGGGTAATACAGGGGGCGGTATTGGGGAAGAGCCGGTGGTTACACAGGTGGCAATATTCAGTGCTGGAACCCGCATAGCTGCAACAGCCAAGTTAGGACTGCTTTTGATTTACCCTAAGTTGGCCAGGTTAGCTATGAAGGTCCCAGCACTGAATATTGCCACCTGCAAACAGACAGCTCTTCCCCAATACTTCCCCTTGTACCACTCCCGATGTACCCACATTTTTTGGGGGGTGGTCAGAGCCTGGTTAGGTGCCACTGTTGGACAGCCCCAGGCATTTTAAGCGGGCCAGAGCCTCTCCTGCTCGCTTAAATCGCTTTTAGCATCAACCAAATAGTGTATTAACGACCATGCTATTAACATAAAGATAAAGTCATTACCATATGGCAGACCTCCAAAAAATGCTAGGAATACCCGCATCGGTTAAGGCAGAAGTTTTGCAGTTGCTGTGCACTGATTGTGGCTATTAGTGTGCAAAACCTTAGAGCATTTTAACAGATAATGGCCAAAACTTGGGACATGCACTGTTTCGGTTTGATATCAAATTTTAAGATTAAATGTTATGATTTTAAGTCAATTACTGAAATTTAAAAATTGTGGTTGATTAACAAATTCGTGCAGGTAAGCTAGTTAAAAAAAAAAAACTCTCAATGATTCTCCCCTTTGCTCCTATTTAGCTCCTCACTCTCTTTTCCTTTTTGCCTTATTTTCAGATATTCAGTTGCTATTACTGTTCTATTATATAGTCACAATGTTGTTCCTTTCTGACTTTTAATATATTTTGTTTTATACAGCACTTTATATATTATTGAAAAGGCAGTATATATCAAGTCTAATAAACCATAAGTCAAGAAAATATATTTTTGATATTACTGATAGAAAATTAATAATTTGTCACATACACAAATAAGCATCTGTGATGCTGTCCTGACTGCAATTATTCAAAATGAGGGAGGAAAATTAACAATCATGCGAGTATGTGTGACTGCAGAATAACCCATGGAAAAGAAAACCAAATATTGTTCCTTTGATAAAGCCAGAAAAAGACTTCCCTCATTGCTCAGTTGGTCAATTCACTGCTTTCATGTGCATAAAGCAGCCTCTGTGGTTGAACTGGACCCTCGTCAAATAAAGCCCAGACTTTTACACAGGCATACTGGAAGTTTTCAGTGCAGACAATTGTTATACGTATGTGATGTCTGACTGCTGGCGACAAAATCTTGTGCCTCGATAACCTAGGCTATCAGAGTATTTGTTTTTATACGAGCTGATGTCTTTTGAAGCACTTTAGAGCACTTAAGTAAAACAAACACAATATTTGAACTTTAATATCTAACAGAACAAGCTTTGGGGCAGTATGATTTCACTTATATAATTCTGGAATTTTAATTCATATAACTATGGAGGTGTTCAGGAACTGTGACAATTCAAAGCTTTATAGTAACACGAATGCTGTTGAGAAGACTCACATCCTGTGGAAAAGGTGTACAAGTTATAACTGACCATGAAGCTTATTTTCAAAGCACTTAGACTTACAGTGGAGGAGTAGCCTAGTGGTTAGTGCAGTGGACTTTGATCCTGGTGAACTGGGTTCAATTCCCATTGCAGCTCCTTGTGATTCTGGGCAAGTCACTTAACCCTCCATTACCCCAGGTACAAAATAAGTACCTGTATATAACTTGTAAACCACTTTGATTGTAACCACAAAAAGGCAGTATATCAAGTCTCATTCCCTTTCCAAAGTTATCTAGAGGGACATTTTTGATATGATGTCTTAAAGAATAAGTGCAAAATGTAGAGATTCGTACCATTGGGATGTAGGAGGAGCCAGCATTTTTAGTAGACTGGTCCCCCAGACATCCCAGGAGAGCCATGGGGCACCCTAGAGGGCACTTCTGTGCACTTCATGAAAATGCTCCAGGTTACATCTCACCTTTGCTCCCTTATCTTGTCTCCTGAGCCCTCCAAAATCCACCCAACTATACACTACTATGATAGCCCTTATGGGTGAAGGGGGCATCTCACTTCGAGTTCTGGCTACGCCCCTGGGCTAGAGTCATACCTTTTGTTCTGCATGGAGCAGCAAATATGGCTCTATCCGCCTTACTGAGCAGACAAGATGGACCATGCTAGTCATATCTGCCGTCTGTAACTATGGGGGTCTTTTAAGTAAGTCCAATGTGGGCTTACCACTCACTAAACAGCAAGTACCACCAGGCTACCACAGCAGCGCAGCGGTATTTCTCACTCCCAGCGTGCGCCATTTCCGGCGCTACAAAAATTATTTTTATTTTTGTAGTGCCGGTGTTTACCCAGCGGTAATCAGGCAGTGCCACATATTAGCACGGGAGCCCTTACCACCACCTCAATGGGTGGCAGTAAGTGCCCCCCCCCCCCCGGGAAATGGCCGTGTGGCAAGTGCTTCACTTGCGGCATGGCCATTTCTTTTGTAAAAAAAAGCCTTTTACCTACTGAGGTAAAAGGGGGCCTCAGCGCGCGCATCAAAAACACACACTCACGCCAGCGCAGGCCCCCCTTTGCTGCAGCTTAGTAAAAGGACCCCTGTGCTACTGTGGGGGACAGCGTGGCTACCTAGCTTTATTATGGTTATTAAAATAGTATATTAAAATACTATTGAAAGAATTATCTTGGTACTGGCTTTATGTTTGAATAGTTTTCCTTGTTTATTTGATGTGACTTGCTATAAATCCTCAGATCCAATGACTGGATTTAATATGGTAGAAGAGGTTGGGAATTAGGCTTGACTTTTCATGGGGAGGGTGAATGAAGGGTTACTCTGAATCTAAAAAGAATGAACAGTGCTTTTCTGTTATCAGCAAAACCTATATTTGTATCTAAAAAGATGAAGAATATTCTTGGATAAGAATAACAAGCCTCTCTGGAGCAATCTAAAAGAGATAGACACATTATTAAAGCTAGTTGTGGAAAGCCCTGGCATGATCTGAACTGGCTAAGGTACTGCATGTATGTCATTAAGGAGTATGTTTACTAAGGCGTGTTAGCGTTTTTAACGTGCCTATAAAGTTAAGGCGCGTAAAACACTAATGTGCCAATACATTCCTATAGGCACGTTAGTGTTTAACACGCATTAGCGTTTAATGCGTGTTAGACACTAACACGCCTATAGCTCGCTTTTGTAAACACAGGTGTAAATGTTACCACACTTATAAACACTCCTCCACAGCTTTGGGTTGGGGGTGCAAGGCAGATTATCACTGTGCCTTAAATGATTTGGGTCAGAACATAATGAAAAACACGTTTAATATGTTGGACATTTTTGGAAAATGGGAAAGTAGGATATAAATGTTGGAATGGGCAAACCCTTTGACTAAACATTTGGGAGGGATAATTTTCACTGATGTTAGCTACTTAAAGAATGTTTGTCTGTGATACAGCAGGAAAAAAAAATAAACTATCACCGTTTTCAAGGGGAGGCAAACTGAAGCTATAAAACTCTTTTTGTTATTTCTTGTCATTACCACTGGCAATCCCTTACATTTTTTATTTTTTGCGATTATTATACGATCGTTTAATAATTTATGCTCCTTTTTTTTTGTATGTCATCCACTCTGAACTCGTTGGTTGTAGCAGGCTGTAAGATCCCAATGTAAAATGTAAATGTCCTGGCTGTTGGTCTGAAGATGACTGCTGAGGCTTATCTAGGATTGATATAAACTTTCTCAAATTGTACAAATCTTTTTGGCTCTAGTTGTTGATTTTCATCTGCCACATTCTATTTCTATAATTTCTATTCTGCCATCTTCTTTTGCAGTTGTATTTTGAAGTGCCAGGATCCCTGTTGAAGACTCTTCCTCTTTCTGGGGTGATTCGGGACAATAATCTCGCATGGGTAAGTGTTGATGTTGTACTTCTTCATGTTGGCCTTGAGGATATCAATGAAGTGCTTTTCCTGACCTCCACTGAAATGTGATCTAACTGATCAAGTGCCTTTGCGCCACAATTCTCCCAGTCCCTTTCCTTCCACAAGCAGGCTTAGCTAAAACTATGTGTGGTCTTCCATAGCATGCATATTTTTAACTGGGTTAAAACTAGATGTTCTGTAGGCATGTTTAATTCCTGGAATCAAACAGCATACATACATTTCAATTTTCAAATACATACATTTAGTTATTTAGCACATTTGATATACCGCTCAAGCCTATACATAGGCATAGAGGAGGAGATTCTATATACGGTGCCTAAAAAAATCTGCGCAGAAAATATTTCCACCTAATCATATTTTATAAGTGGCATCTAGATTTAGGCGTGGTATATAGAATACACTTTTGGTTGATATCCCAGCGCCTAAAACTACACACGTCCATTTACACCAACGAAAACATGGTGTAAATCCTGGCGTGTAGATTTAGGCACACGGAGCCATATTCTATATCTACGCGTGTAAATTTTAGAACGCCTATGAAATGCCCATTTCCTCGCTCGTACTCACACCCCTTTTGCCTGCATGCAGTAAACTTTAGGTGCTCTGTATTACAGAATACGCTTAGCGATTTAGAAGCATATATTCTAATTTTGTCAATTAGTGCTTGTTAAGTGCTGTTAACAATGCTGATTGATTAAGTTACGTGTGCTGTTATAGAATCTGTTTGGATTTTGGCATGAAACGTTAGGCACACTATATAGAATCCAGGGGAGAGCAGTTCACACACAGATATTTTTGCACCAGTTTGGCCACCTGCCCAGGCACATGTTACGTGCAAAATATATGGGTACTTCTAGTGTGTGCTGGTGTTTTGAAAACTGGTTGCTCTGCACATATACAAAGTATCTGTACGTATTACAGACTGAGGGCTGTTCCAAATTGCTCCCGGTATTTTCATATTCAGTACCTTGGTTTTCTTGATTTTGTCAGACAGCAATAGCTAATAGTTGAGTTAAACAGGGATGGTGATAAAGGGATCTTTGCTACATTCCTCACCAAAAGCAAATACATTTTATAGGATGTTGTGTCCCAGAAGTGTGGGAGCTTTGTAGAGCATGCTGACCTTACTGGAAAACCAATCCAATTCACCATTCGGAAAACGTAATCACACTATCTGAACAAAAGTCTATAAGGGATCCAGTGAAACAGCACAACAGGTTTCTCTAGTGCTTTGACTTTATACAGGAAATTATGAAATACTTTTCTATAGTTAGAAGAATAACATCTTTATAGAAACTGCTTATATGTGACTTATTCTTACCTAATCTTTGTCAGACCTCACAATCCTCTTTTATTAATTAGACAGTCCTATAGTTTAGAGTATATAATAGGTCTTGCTCAGAATTGTAATCATTGCTCCTTCGAACTTGCTATCTGCTGTACCTTGGGAGATGCATTCCTGAAAAATCTTTGTAAGTGCAGAAGACAATTTACTATTAAATGTTTGATAAATGCTACAGAGAACCTGTCCAGCTCTGATGGCTTTAAGGTGTTAGAGACTGAATAGCTAATTGGATTTCCGTGCCTGCAGTTTTAGAATAAAATATCTTTCTCTATTTCAGTGATAAAAGAGGACAATGTATTTTTCTAATAAATGATTGATTATTATTGCTACCGCATTTCCCTGGGTTTATCAATTGTTGTAGCCATTATTTTTAGGAAGTAGGACAAAATAGTCCATACTTTATATCTTTGGGGCTGTGTTAGGTGAGGAACAAGATATGTATTTATTTAGTTAGTTTAAATGATTTGATATACCACTAACCACAAAAGTTATTGCAGCTAAGAGGTGTACAAGTATCTTAATAATCAATAAGTGTGAATAGCAGGAAAAAGTAGAAGGAAGAGATATAAAGAGGTAGGACATGTGTTTCCCAGAGAGAGAGAAGGGGGTGGGGATGGGGGAATTAACTGTGGGAACCAAATGTTTGTTGGAAAAGCCAGGTCTATCAGTTTTTTTTTCAGTTTCTCAAATTGTATTGAAAATATAAACATCATACAGCATATAAGCCAATAATAATACAGATACAGAAAGTATAATACAGAACTCCCCAATCCCATGCCCCCCCTAACCCCAGGCTGTCACTTGGGGGCCCTTTTACTAAGCAGCGGTAAAAGGTGGCCTATGGTAGTGTAGGCACGTGCATTGGGTGTGTGCCGGGCCAGTTTTTGCCACATCTACAAAAAAAAAGGCTTTTTAAAAAATGGGACGGGAAAAGTGCCTGTGGTAAAAATGAAACCAGCACACGCCCAAAAACCGGCCTGAGCCCTTTATTCCACCCATTGATCTAGTGGTAAAGGCTCATGCACTACATGCACGGTGACTGGTCGACACACGCCACGTGCCGATTACCACCGGAACTGGCACACGCAGGAAGAAATAAATAAATAATTCATCCACTCGTTTTGGGTACTCGCCAAATCTGAAATTACCACCAAGAGGGTGCGCTGGCCTGGCGGTAGTCTCATTTGGGTGCTCGCTGCACATCATGCATAGAGCCCTATCGCACCTTAGTAAAAGGACCCCTTGGTATGAAAAACAAAACTATGTCCTCCCTTCTCCACCTCTCAGGTTACAATAGAGGCAAAGAGAAGGGGAAACCAATAAATCAGCAATATTTTCCGTCTCTGAACTATATCTGTCAAAAGTATCCTTTACCATCTCTCTATCCATGATATACGTCCCAGACTTTATGAAAAGATTGAATATGTCCATTCTTTAATGCAGTCAACTTTGTCATGAGACAAATAAAATCTAGCTTCTTTAATACTTGATATGTGGTTGGCATGTGATTTTGTTTCCAGTATGTCACTATCAAAAGTTTGCTTGCTGTAAAAAAAATGGCAAGCCAGTTTTTGTATACCCGGTTTGATGCCAACAGGTTTAACATGGAGCAAGCAATGCCATTCCTGCCGGGGATAATACACTGTGGTGATCGTGGCAATAAGATCTACCACTGATTGCCCAAAGTCTTGAATCTTTGGGTATTGCCACTAGATATGATAATAGTATCCGATCATACCACAGTGCCATGGATTTAAGGAAGTTAAGCTGGAATTCAGAGTAAAAATTAAATTCAGCCAAAATCGATTACAACTGTGGCAAGGACTGGCAAACCTGAGATAGTGTTATCAGAATGTCATCCACAAATGCAAGAGCTTTAACTGTAAGACATGGCAGTTGTACACCCGCCACTCCTTGATCAATGTGAATGTTACACAATAGGGGTTCAAATATAATAGAAAGAGCAAAGGAGAGAGTGGGCTCTCTTGATGGGTAACTTGCTGAATTGTAGAAACAGGGATGTGAGCACCATTCACTAACAACTTAGCACTGTTTTTTTTATAAAGGGAATGAATCGCCTTTCCCAACTAACCATCCAGGCCCACATATCTAAGCACTTCAAATAAATAAAACCATTTAACCCAATCGAATGCTTTTTCTGCATCCAAGCTGACCACTAAAATAGGAGTGTGTGTGGCTCTGCTCTGTGTAATAGCTATTAATGCCTTCCTCACATTCAGCACAGCGTGGCAGCCCCTCATGAAGCCCATTCAGTGGTTCCCCACTAGTGTTGGCATTTGAGGGGCCAATCTATCAGCCAGAATCTGCCACAGGATTTTTATATCAACATTTAACAAAGAAATGGGCTGCTAGGATCTTGGGTGATCTGAGGCTTACCCTGGTTAGGGATCAAACAGATAAGAGCCTCTTTGGCATGAGGAGGGAGCATACCCTGGGAGACTACAGCTTTGTAGTAGAGAGTCAAAGGTGCACATATTTGTGAAGACAGTAGTCGATAGTACTCATTAGAGAAGCAGTTTGGACCTGGGGCAGTCCCTCGCAAAAGTGATTTAATGACCTTTTGTACCTTTAAAACACGTGCAGAGAGCTGAGGAAGGCCTGAATCCTCCAAATAGTCTTGCACCTAAGGCCCCAACTCCTCCTCCGTGGTTGTGTACAGAGTAGAAAGAAAATCAAAGAATATCCTTGCCACCTCTTCCAATTTATGAACACTGGTTCCTGAAGTGTACACTAGGGTAGGGATAAAGGTGGAAGATTTTGCCATTGTAGTGAGTTGGGCCAAAAGACTACCTGCCTTATTCCCAAAACAATGAAATTGATGCTGACGTTAGAAAAACTGCTTCTTTGCATGCTAATAGAGAAGTGAATTAGAGCCGCTAGGGAGGCCATCATGGCTTCTCTCCTTTCCCGAGAAGGGTGTGATATATAAACCCTCTTGTTTACTCTATATTTGCACTTTAGGTTTAAAATACCTTGTGACAACCTTTTGACTCTTGCACACAAAAAAGCAATGATGTCTCCCCGCAAGACTGCTATAGATGCTTCCCAGAACAACACTGGGGAATCCCTGTGAGAGGAGTTAAAGTCCACATATTGTTCCCATTTCTGGGAACTATTGTGAGCACTCCCTCATACAAGGGACCTACAGTCACAACTCACATCATCACCAGACATCCTTGTATAAATCCCACTTTCTCTTATTTGACCACAACATACACATGCCTGAACCCAAAGAATAACAGATACCACAGCACTCTCACAGCAACCCTTATCATTCTCCCACATTTACTCCAATGGGCTTTTCACCATGAGAAGAAGAGGCTAGTGGAGTATCAGGGACCTCATGATACCAGACACTGAAGCCCTGCCATGGAAAGGATAGTATGGAGGGGGACATCAGTGTATTGCAACCCCCTCTCTAGTCCAACCTCAACGTTCACACTCCATGGCTCAAGTTGTAACAGGCTCCACAACACTCTCCAAGCAGCCCAATATCATTCCCCCACTTTAACTTGGACTGACAGTTCTCCACAGAGAAAAAGTGATTCACTAGCAAACCTAGGGCACTATCCCTCCAATGTAGCAGTTACTATGACATCTCATCAGCCCAAGCAGGTTATCATCAGCATAATATACCACCCTCTCTGAACCAGACACAACTTTCACTCTCCTAAACCTGGGATGCCACAAACACTCAAACACAGGTCCCTCCATGAGAAGAGGAAAAACGCGGGTTGTCAGAAGGCCCATGAGGCTGTCATCCCAAATCACTAGTCATCCCATCACCACATCCATGGGGATAAAGTTCAAGTTGTTGTCAGTGTGTTGAGCCACTCCTGAGCCTTCTCATGAGAAAGAAAGGAACACCATTGTCCTTCATGTGGAATTCTGAGAGTTGCAGGATATTGCAGCAAGAACCGCATGCTTTTGCCCACGAGTGCTGTGCACACACCAGCAAATTCCCTGCGTCTCATTGACAATGATGCAGAGTAGTCTTGAAATATGCACATGGGCTGCCTTCAAAAATCACCGTTGTTTTATTAGATTTGTAAGAGCGAAGAACTTAGACTTTTTGGGTGTAGCAGTGGAATTTTGCTACTACCACACAGGGGCTCCTAGCATCTGGTTGGTTCAGCCCTACCCGATGTGCCCTCTCCAGTTGAATCTGTGCCCCCCCCCCCCCCCCCACCCCCGGCTGGAGAAAATGTGCCATCAGCCAGATTTCCAAGGTTTGAAACAGTCAGCCAGGGATTCAGGAAACCTCACAAACTAAAGATTGTCCTGGCGAGCTCTGTTTTCAAGATCATCAGTTTTCGCTTGTTGAGCCTCCACCAATGCCTCTAAGCGGGCCAGATTGGTTGTATGGGCTTAAACCCAGCGTCTCATTAACTCAGGTGATCTGATCAATACCAGCAATCAGTTGTGTGAACCAGTAAGCCAATGCCAAGACCACCATTGCTGTGAGTTCAGTTACAAGCGCTGGAGCGGAACCCAATTATGGGGGGGCGACAGTGGTGCTGCCATCTTGTGCTCCGTCCCATGGTTCCGAGTCTTTTCTGTTTGTGGCGGTTTAGTGACAGGTGGTTGGGATGCGCGGGTAACATAACCATTCATGAGACAGAGGAGGTGCTTATCCATGGTTTATACCAAATTTGAAGCTTTTTTGGGGAGCTTTAAAATACATTTAGAGGGTGGCCCTAGAGCAGCTCCTCGCTAACATGTCCTGCTCTGCTCACCGCATCACGTGATCACTCATGTAGGAACAGTTTTATCACAAATATATAAAATGTATATCCAATAGGAACAGGTGACTGCCTGAAAAACAGTTTTTTTTCTCCCCATTCCCATAACCCTTCCACCAGAATAAAGCCATCATGGCTGTGCCACATAGGCTAGCATAGGAAGGAATTGAAGTGGTCCATCATGTAGCTCGAGGAAGCAAGTAACAATAGAAACAAAAACTCCAAGAGCTCCTCTGTTTTGAAGCCAACATCGATGCGGCAATATGCCAATTAATACCAGCAAATAGTGAGCCAAGTAGAGTAGGATCCCCCACAGGCAACATATATCCCTCAGGTTGGGCTCTTTAAAGGCATCTTACTTGCTGAGTGTTGTCTGATCAATTGACTTTTTCTGCTTTGCATCCGCTTCCACTTAGGACGTGCCTTGACCAGATGATCAGAGCCTAGTGGGGTTGCGGTGAGGTTGCTGTTTAGTAGTCGGCTCACTCTCCAAGACTTCCAGTGCCTTTTCCCTGGTTTGCCTAAAAAAAAAAAGGCAAGCGTGAAAAGGTGTTTGTATTTATATTTACCATTCTGCTCTTGCAGTCGCTGTGTGATAGGTTTGAGTTCACAATAGCGCTTCAAAGTAGCGGCTGCCAAGTCTTGCTAGATCTTTAAAGTATAGGTATCCAAAACCACTCACTCCATGCCCCACACCTCGGATAAGATCACTTCCTTAATTTTAAATTCAGCAAAGCATGCTATAATGTCTCTGGTTATATTCACCCGCGGTCTGCCCGGTGCTCTATGTACCCACTCCATTTTTATGAATGAGGGATCAAGCGGCTGAGAATTATCTGATAATAAGGAGCTTACCAATTTATGCACAGTTTCCTCAGAAATATTATATTCTGGAGTTTCTGGGAGGCTGCAGAAGTGAAGATTACAGTGTCTGCTGCGATTCTCTAAGAGATGCTTCAACAGACGTGGAGACTGGCAGCTTAGTCTCCAGCTCCAAAATGACGTCTGCGTATTCATCAAGGCATCCCTCCAGGTCCTCCATGTGATGTCCCAAGTTCAGAAATCTTCCCCTTTAAATCAGCCACCAAGGTTGTGAACTCTGTATGGAAAGCTGTAATATTAGATTTACTTTCTATGCTCAATAGAGGACTGAGGAGAGAGCTCTTCATCAGCAACGAGCTGCGTTGGGGTCTGCGAGTCAGGCCCTGATGTTGCCATCTTGCCCACTCCTGCGGGCAGGGACTCAGGTTCTCTGTAAGCGAAATCCTGTAGATTTGGACATTCCACTGTTGTCATACTTTGCCCGATCATGCTGGGACTGCTAGCACTCACAATGCAGAGAGAAAATCGCAGAGAAGGGGCTCACAGAGAGACATAAGCTAAATGATATCCTCAGGACATGCGGAGCACAGAGCTCAAGCAGCCATCTTGGACACTGACGTCACTTCCTCCCTGATGGCGCCATCTTGCCCACTCCTGCGGGCAGGGACTCAGGTTCTCTGTAAGCGAAATCCTGTAGATTTGGACATTCCACTGTTGTCATACTTTGCCCGATCATGCTGGGACTGCTAGCACTCACAATGCAGAGAGAAAATCGCAGAGAAGGGGCTCACAGAGAGACATAAGCTAAATGATATCCTCAGGACATGCGGAGCACAGAGCTCAAGCAGCCATCTTGGACACTGAAGTCACTTCCTCCCAGTGGCATAGCCAGACTGCCAATTTTGGGTGGGCCTGAACCCAAAGTGGGTGGGCACAAAATTTTCTCTCTACCCCCCTCCTCCAGCAAAATTTAGTCACACTAATCAGATGCATTTGTCACACAGGGTAAAGTGCTGCTTTTCAGTGCATCAGATTCCAGACAATTTATTTAATAGCCTAACACCCTTTTCAATGAGCTTTCAGAGGCCAAACCTTCCTGCCTAAGGTCAGTATAATGCTGTTACGGTATCCTCTCCTGACCTAAGGAAGGAAGTATTGGTCTCTGAAACTTTATTTTAATTTAGGATAAAGTAATATGGTACCTTTGTTAATAAATTTATTTTCTTTACCTTTGTTGTATTTTATTTATTTATTTATTTATTGCATTTGTATCCCACATTTTCCCACCTTTTTGCGGGTTCAGTGTGGCTTACAATATGATATAAACGATGGAAATACAATTTGTTACAACTTGGTTATGGATTATATTGTGTAGAGTTAAGCGAGACAGTTGAAGTAGCGTTAAGGAATATAACAATGGAACACAGACATTGAAACATTGGAAGGGGACAATGGGAGGCTTAAAGGGCAATATTTGTTGGATTATTTGTAGTAAATAATTAGCAGATTTTAGTACACACAGCTTCAGCTTTAGAAATGTTAATTTCTTTCTTCATCTCTCTCTCATACACCCCTGAATAATTCACTGCTGAGTCACTTTAAAGTTGAAGTAACAAAACATCTGTTTACTCACAGTTTGCAGTTAGATTATAATCAGACAGGCTTATATATACATATTACTATACATTTGTATTATCAGCTCCTTCCATGTGCTTAGATGGTAATGGATGCTCACACCACCATAGATCCTCTCAGGTTAGGAGAGATCATGAGCTCCATGTGCTCCATGTGCTGCATCTGCTGCATCTAACCCCCACAGGAAGTTACATAGCTGTGTGACCTCTCTAAGTAATTCACATCAGAGGTCACAGAGTAATCACAGAGAAATAATAGGTGACAGGCAATGCATGTAAAATACAATTACATTCCAACAAACCCCTTCTCATGCATAACTGTCATGCAATTATTTATTCATACAAAGTCCAAGCTTTATACGCAGATTCACAAAATGTTCTCTGGGTAACGGTTTGGTCATGATGTCAGCTGTCATATCACTTGTGTGACAATAGTGTAGACTGATGACCCCTTCTTTCGCCAACTCTCGCACGTTGTGGTATTTCGTTGCGATGTGCTTGGTGCGTGACTGAACCTTGTCATTCTGTGACAGTCGGATGCAGCTCTGATTATCTTCCATTATCTGGATTGGTCTCTTTTCAGCTATTCCAAAATCCAGCAAAAGTTTTTCAATCCACATCAGTTCTCTGCACGCTTCCGATACGGCCACGTATTCAGCTTCTGTAGAAGACAAACTCACAATACTTTGTTTATGACTGGCCCATGAAATTTGTACATTTCCATACATAAACACATATCCACTTGTGGATTTATAATCAGAATGATCCCCTGCCCAATCTGAATCACAGTAACATATTAGTTTTGGATTACTATTGGCTGAAATCTTTAATTTACAATCAATGGTACCCTTTAAATACCTTACCATCCTTTTAACTGCAGTCCAATCTGATTTGGTAGGTGAGCTGACCCTTCTGCTCAAAATTCCTACTGCATTTGCTATATCAGCCCTGTATGTGGTAGCTAGATATAAAAGCTTACCTATGGCTGATCTATATTGGATGTTATCTGGTAAAGGTTCTCTTACTGTTTCATCCTTCAGAAAATCAGTGATCATGGGAGTGCTTACAACTTGGGCATCTTTCATACCTAAACTTTCAATAAGCTCATTTATTTTCTGCTTCTGGCTTAGAAGATAAGAACCATCATTTTGTTTCTCAATTTCTATACCAAGATAGTATGACACATTACCCAGTTCTTTTATCTCAACATTGTGGTTTAAACATTTTACAATGTCCTTGTACTCTTGCTCACTTTTGCTTGCAATGAGCAGATCATCAACAAAAGCTAAAATGTATGCATATTGTCCATTTGTGCACCTAGTGTACAAGCATTTATCTGCTTCACCTTGCTTAAATCCTAAATTTGTCAATATTTCATGCAATTTATCATTCCAACATTTTGCACTTTGCTTTAATCCATAAAGACCTTTGTTTAATTTACACACTAGCTGTCTTTGTTTTGTATTTATGAAACCTGTTGGCTGTTCCATGTACAAGTCTTCAGTTATATCTCCGTGAAGAAATGCTGTTTTCACATCAATGTGGTTGACTTGCATGCCTTTTGAGACTGCAATGCTCAGAAGTGTTCTTATTGTCGTGTGTTTCACTACAGGTGCGAACACTTCATCAAAATCTTCTCCATAATTTTGAAGATATCCCTTTGCCACTAATCTGGCTTTATACCTTTCCACTTTTCCTTGTGCATTCCTTTTTAACTTGAATACCCATTTGCATCCTATAGCTTTCTTGCCAGGAGGTAATTTTGTAAGAATCCAAGTATTATTTTTATCCAATGCATCAATTTCTTCTTGTGCAGCTTTATGCCATTCAGCAGCTTCTTCTGCTGGCATTTTCTCAATCTCATCCCATGTTAAGGGCTCTTGAGCTTCTGCTGACTTTGTTAGGTAAGACAGTCTTGGGGGTGGAACACCTTTGTTTTCCCTGGATGAGCGTCTGACAACAGGTTGGTCTGACCTTTCCGCATCCTCTAAATCTGAGAGTCCTTCTCCAATTGATTCCCCTTCTCCAACTGTACTGTCTTCTTCAATGATCCTTTCTGTGTCTGCTTCCTCTGCCTGTTCCTCGTTAGATACAGGTGAGTTGCTTTCAGACATCTGCCTTGGTATGGCATTTATACACACTGGCATGTCTATTATGGTTCTAGTTTCATATTCTGGATGATAAGGCTCATCTGGGATAATCCAGCCTTTATCAACCCTTTTGTTTTCATCAAAATATGTAACATGTCTTATGCCAACAATGCCAGTTTTCAGATTCAAAATTCTATATCCTTTGTGTCCTGGAGCATAGCCAACTAAAATGCCCCTTTCTGTTATGGAATCCAGCTTATGCCTTCTTTGCTTTGGTACATGAGCATATGCTGTACTTCCAAATGTTCTTATGTGTGACAGGTTTGGCTTCCTACCATGCCATGTCTCATGTGGTGTGCGCTCAGCGCCTTTAGTTGGCATTCTGTTTTGTAGGTACACTGCTGTGAGAATTGCTTCCCCCCATAGTCTTTTAGGGAGATTGCTATCTGACAGCATACACCTGGTCATTTCCACAAGTGACCTAAATTTTCTCTCTGCAACAGAATTTTGCTCTGGTGTATAAGCTACTGTTGTGATATGCTGAATGCCTTCTTGTTCTAGAAATGTGCGCATGCTTTGTGAAGTGAACTCACCACCATTGTCGGTCTGAAGAACCTTTGGTTTTCTTTCAAATTTATTGCTCACCATGGCTACGTATTTCTTCAGCATGTCTGTGACTTGACTTTTCTCTTTCAGCAAATAGGCCACACAATATCTAGAGAAATCATCCAAGAATATTAGCACAAATCTGTTATTTCCCAATGATGGGATATTAAACGGTCCACATAAGTCACTGTGTATTAAGTCCAGCACCTTATTACTCCTATTTCCTGTGTATGCAGGAAATGAGGGTCTCACACCTTTTTGAGTAACACAGTCTATGCATTTCTCCATTTTACCAGCATCTGCACTTATCTGAATGCCGGTGGCTAGTTGCCCACTGTGAAGATCCTGGATCACCTTAAAATCACGATGTCCCAGGCGGCGGTGCCAGATTTCCAGACTACATTTACCATCATTCTTCCTTACTTGCGCCAGATGTGAGGCTTCACCTGAAATGCTCAGTTTATAAACATCATTATGCATAAAAGCTTCAGCATACACTTCATCATTTTTAGAGATTGTGCACTTACTGTTTTCAAAATGAATCACAAATCCCTTCTTATCTAATGTAGATACACTAAGCATATTGCAAACTGCTTGGGGAATATACAAGACATCACTTACAGGAATTTCTTTAACTTCATTAGACACTTTGCATTTTAAGAATCCAATACCTTTTGCTTGGATCTTAGCAGTCCCTGCGTTTGCAGTTTTAAGAATACCTTCCTCTGGACACATTTCCTGAAAGAAATCCTTACAATTGGTTAAATGGCATGTGCTCCCTGAATCCAAAATCCAAGTACTTTCATTTGAATTATTATTTACCATAGTCAAAGATTTTTCTGCCATTAGAAAGCCCTTGTGTTTATCTTTGTCCTTCATACATTTCCTGGTTTGAAAATTCTTTAGTTCCATTGGCTTAGGTGAGCTAGAGGGAGTGTTTTGTGTTTCCTTACACCATTTAGATACATGTCCCTCCTTTCCACATGAGTAGCAAATCAGCTTGCCCTTGGGTGGAGTTTTCCCATAGCTCCGCCTTCCTCTGTTCTTTGCCAAGAAATTTGTTTCATTTCTCTCTGACTGACTTTGAGAACACATCTCCTCAGAATCATTTATTATGCATTCCTGCCTTAGTTTTGATGTTGCCTGTTCAAAAGATTGCCCTTCAATGGCCTCATTTACAGACCTAAAAACATCAAACTTCTTTGATAGTGAGGTAAAAAGAAATGCTCTTTTCAATGCATCACACATGGGAATTCCAGAAAGTTCTAGCTTTTGAAATGAAGACATAAGATGCATAATGTGATCATTACATTTACTTTTATCCCTTAATTTGGTTTCATTCAACTCTGCTAACCAAATTGGTTGCTGCTTTGCATATGTAGTTGCATACATAGTTCTCAGTTTATATAAAATGTCCTTTGGTGTATCTTTTCCCTCCACTAATATGGCTTGTTTCTCTGAGAGAGCTTCCAAAAGCATGCACTTCACATAATAGTTTGCATTGTCCCATTCAGCCATATTTTCAGCTGTTCTGTCTTGGTCTAAGCATATATCTAATCTTTTTGCTCGAAGGAAACATATGAATCTTAATTCCCACTGCTGATAATTAAACTCAGTTAATCTAGGCACCTTGAGAGAATAGAACAATGGTGAATTTCTTCCCTCAGCCATTTTCTTAGCCTTCTGTCTGCTGTGTGGGGGGAGAGAGAGACAGACTGAATCTTTCCTTTAAAACTTAAGAGAAAAATGTGGCCTTTTTTTCTGCCTGGTAATATTTCTCCTCTTTTTCAATTCCTGAGCCCTGGGCCCATAACCCTTTTGTTGGATTATTTGTAGTAAATAATTAGCAGATTTTAGTACACACAGCTTCAGCTTTAGAAATGTTAATTTCTTTCTTCATCTCTCTCTCATACACCCCTGAATAATTCACTGCTGAGTCACTTTAAAGTTGAAGTAACAAAACATCTGTTTACTCACAGTTTGCAGTTAGATTATAATCAGACAGGCTTATATATACATATTACTATACATTTGTATTATCAGCTCCTTCCATGTGCTTAGATGGTAATGGATGCTCACACCACCATAGATCCTCTCAGGTTAGGAGAGATCATGAGCTCCATGTGCTCCATGTGCTGCATCTGCTGCATCTAACCCCCACAGGAAGTTACATAGCTGTGTGACCTCTCTAAGTAATTCACATCAGAGGTCACAGAGTAATCACAGAGAAATAATAGGTGACAGGCAATGCATGTAAAATACAATTACATTCCAACAATATTAAGGCATGAAGACATATGGTATACTTATTTCTCTGAGTGGAGGTATGAGTGATGTGAGATTACGGGGATAAGATTGTAGAATTGGATGTATGATGCATTCGTGAACAGTGAGTAAGGACTTTATGTGTTTTGGCTCTTTCCGTATATTTTTTCAAAATATATTTTCCGTATATTTTTTCAAAAAGTATGGCCATTTACTTTTTCTTATTGTGTTGCTCCCAGCAGGGGTGTAGCCAGACACCCAAATTTGGGTGGGCCTGGGCCCAAGATGGGTGGGCAGAAGAACTCCGCCTTGTCCCACAAGTGATTTGGTCTCTCCCTCTCTTGCCTGCATCCATATGGTCTCTCAAACATCCACCCTTCCATGAATACCTTTTAAATAGCAGATTTTCACCAACAGTGAGCAGCAACTAATACACACTGCTCATGCTGGCCCCACAGCCTTTCCTCTGATGCAACTTCCTGTTTCCGCATAGGCGGGAATACATCAGAGGGAAGGCCTTGTGGCCGGTGCGAACAGTATGTATCAGTCAGTGCTTGCTGCAGGCAAAGATCTGCTATTTAAAAGGTATGCAGGAGGGACAGTTGGGAGTTTTCAGCTGGTGGGGCTTGAGAATCCCTGCCAGCCACATTATAGATGTGCTGCTACTGGGTGGGCCTGAAACCAAAGTAGATGGGCCTGGGCCCACCGAAGCCCACCCTTGGCTACGCCACTGGCTCCCAGTCTCTAGATTCTGCTTTCCTTTGTTTTCGCTTAACTCTTCTGCCACGGTTTCCTGGCCATTTCTCATTTTTCTCTCCTTTTTCTTTGCTTTCTTCAATATTTTTCTGCCTCTCTCTCTCTCTCTCTGTTCAGATATTCCGTGAATTAGAAAAGAAAGATGGAAGTCCAAAAGACAGCCGGCCTGGTTGAAAAGTGACGTGAAGGAAGCTATTAGGGCTAAAAGAAACACCTTCAGAAAATGGAAGAAGGAACCGTGTGAAAATAACAAGAAGCAGCATAAGGAGTGTCAAAGCAAATGCAAGGCGCAGATAAAGAAGGCCAAGAGGGATTACGAAAAAAGATAGCATTAGAGGCAAAAAAACATAGTAAAATTTTTTTTTTCGGTATATTAAAAGCAGGAAGCCGGCAAAAGAATTGGTTGGGCCGCTGGATGACCGAGGGGTAAAAGGGGCGATCAAGGAAGACAAAGACGTAGCGGAGAGACTGAATGAATTCTTTGCTTCGGTCTTCACCGAGGAAGATTTGGGTGGGATACCGGTGTAGGAAATGGTATTTCAAGCGGACGAGTCGGAGAAACTTACTGACTTCACGGTAAACCTGGAGGACATAATGGGGCAGTTCAGCAAACTGAAGAGTAGCAAATTTCCTGGACCGGATGGTATTCATCCTAGAGTACTGATAGAACTGAAAAATGAGCTTGCGGAGCTACTGCTAGTGATATGCAACTTATCCTTAAAATCGAGCGTGGTACCGGAAGATTGGAGGGTGGCCAATGTAACGCCGATTTTTTAAAAAGGCTCCAGGGGAGATCCGGGAAATTATAGACCGGTGAGTCTGACGTCAGTGCCGGGAAAAATGGTAGAGGCTATTATTAAAAACAAAATTACAGAGCACATCCGAGGACATGGATTACTGAGACCAAGTCAGCACGGCTTTTGTGTGGGGAAATCTTGCCTGACCAATTTACTTCAATTCTTTGAAGGAGTAAACAAACATGTGGACAAAGGGGAACTGGTTGATATTGTGTATCTGGATTTTCAAAAGGCGTTTGACAAGGTACCTCATGAAAGGCTACAGAGGAAATTGGAGGGTCATGGGATAGGAGGAAATGTCCTATTGTGGATTGAAAACTGGTTGAAGGATAGGAAACAGAGAGTGGGGTTAAATGGGCAGTATTCACAATGGAGAAGGGTAGTTAGTGGGGTTCCTCAGGGGTCTGTGCTAGGACCGCTGCTTTTTAATATATTTATAAATGATTTAGAGATGGGAGTAACTAGCGAGGTAATTAAATTTGCTGATGACACAAAGTTATTCAAAGTTGTTAAATCGCGACAAGATTGTGAAAAATTACAAGAGGATCTTACGAGACTGGGAGACTGGGCGGCTAAATGGCAGATGACGTTTAATGTGAGCAAGTGCAAGGTGATGCATGTGGGAAAAAGAACCCGAATCATAGCTACGTCATGCAAGGTTCCACGTTAGGAGTTACGGACCAAGAAAGGGATCTGGGTGTCGTTGTCAATAATACGCTGAAACCTTCTGCTCAGTGTGCTGCTGCGACTAGGAAAGCGAATAGAATGTTGGGTATTATTAGGAAAGGTATGGAAAACAGGTGTGAGGATGTTATAATGCCGTTGTATCGCTCCATGGTGCAACCGCACCTTGAGTATTGTGTTCAATTCTGGTCGCTGCATCTCAAGAAAGATATAGTAGAATTGGAAAAGGTACAGCGAAGGGCGACTAAAATGATAGCGGGGATGGGACGACTTTCTGAAGAAAGATTAAGGAGGCTAGGGCTATTCAGCTTGGAGAAGAGATGGCTGAGGGGAGACATGATAGAGGTATATAAAATAATGAGTGGAGTGGAACAAGTGGATGTGAAGTGTCTGTTCACGCTTTCCAAAAATACTAGGACTAGGGGGCATGTGATGAAACTACAGTGTAGTAAATTTAAAACAAGTCGGAGAAAATTTTTTTTCACCCAACGTATAATTAAACTCTGGAATTCGTTGCCGGAAAAAGTGGTGAAGGTGGTTAGCTTAGCAGAGTTTAAAAAGGGGTTGGACGATTTCCTAAAGGACAAGTCCATAAACCGCTACTAAATGGACTTGGGGAAAAATCCACAATTCCAGGAATAACATGTATAGAATGCTTGTACGTTTGGGAAGCTTGCCAGGTGCCCTTGGCCTGGATTGGCCGCTGTCGTGGACAGGATGCTGGGCTCGATGGGCCCTTGGTCTTTTCCCAGTATGGCATTACTTATGTACTTATGTACTTAATTCATTCTTACTATCCATTATTTAATTTCCTTCATCTACTTATGGCTTTTTATCTTTTTCTCACCCTTGTTCTCCCCATGCCCTTCCTCTTATTCTCCAGTCTTTCATTACTCTCCTTTTCCATCCAGCAGCTCTCTTCTTTCTCTCTCCATCCTTCCAGTGTCTCCCCTCTCCCTACCCTTCCATCCAGCGTCTTCCCTCTTTCTCCCTACCCTTCCATCCAGCGTCTCTCTCTTTCTCTCCCCATCCTTCCACCCATCTACCCTCTCTCCTGATCCTTCCTTCCTGGAGCGACACAGGGGTAGTGATGTAAGAGATGGGAGGAGCCTGCAGAGCCAGCAGTCAATGCCTCAAGGCTGCCTGCGGAGGTGCCGCGCTTTTTTTTTCAACTTTTTTTGTCGTTAGCGCTCAGCTCAGTCAGCTGATCGCTTCTTCTCTTTGCAGCGCCGGCCCTGCTGCTCAATAGGAAAAGCAGCAGTGGCCGGCAATGGGAGCTGGTGCTGGCGCGGGCTTGGAGGAAAAATGGGCGGGCAGTGTCTGTGCGCTTGGGTGGGTACATAAGTACATAAGTACATAAGTAGTGCCATACTGGGAAAGACCAAAGGTCCATCTAGCCCAGCATCCTGTCACCGACAGTGGCCAATCCAGGTCAAGGGCACCTGGCACGCTCCCCAAACGTAAAAACATTCCAGACAAGTTATACCTAAAAATGCGGAATTTTTCCAAGTCCATTTAATAGCGGTCTATGGACTTGTCCTTTAGGAATCTATCTAACCCCTTTTTAAACTCCGTCAAGCTAACCGCCCGTACCACGTTCTCCGGCAACGAATTCCAGAGTCTAATTACACGTTGGGTGAAGAAAAATTTTCTCCGATTCGTTTTAAATTTACCACACTGTAGCTTCAACTCATGCCCTCTAGTCCTAGTATTTTTGGATAGCGTGAACAGTCGCTTCACATCCACCCGATCCATTCCACTCATTATTTTATACACTTCTATCATATCTCCCCTCAGCCGTCTCTTCTCCAAGCTGAAAAGCCCTAGCCTTCTCAGCCTCTCTTCATAGGAAAGTCGTCCCATCCCCACTATCATTTTCGTCGCCCTTCGCTGTACCTTTTCCAATTCTACTATATCTTTTTTGAGATACGGAGACCAGTACTGAACACAATACTCCAGGTGCGGTCGCACCATGGAGCGATACAACGGCATTATAACATCCGCACACCTGGACTCCATACCCTTCCTAATAACACCCAACATTCTATTCGCTTTCCTAGCCGCAGCAGCACACTGAGCAGAAGGTTTCAGCGTATCATCGACGACGACACCCAGATCCCTTTCTTGATCCGTAACTCCTAACGCGGAACCTTGCAAGACGTAGCTATAATTCGGGTTCCTCTTACCCACATGCATCACTTTGCACTTGTCAACATTGAACTTCATCTGCCACTTGCACGCCCATTCTCCCAGTCTCGCAAGGTCCTCCTGTAATCGTTCACATTCCTCCTGCGACTTGACGACCCTGAATAATTTTGTGTCATCAGCGAATTTAATTACCTCACTAGTTATTCCCATCTCTAGGTCATTTATAAATACATTAAAAAGCAACGGACCCAGCACAGACCCCTGCGGGACCCCACTAACTACCCTCCTCCACTGAGAATACTGGCCACGCAATCCTACTCTCTGCTTCCTATCTTTCAACCAGTTCTTAATCCATAATAATACCCTACCTCCGATTCCATGACTCTGCAATTTCTTCAGGAGTCTTTCGTGCGGCACTTTGTCAAACGCCTTCTGAAAATCCAGATATACAATATCAACCGGCTCCCCATTGTCCACATGTTTGCTTACCCCCTCAAAAAAATGCATTAGATTGGTGAGGCAAGACTTCCCTTCACTAAATCCGTGCTGACTTTGTCTCATCAGTCCATGTTTTTGTATATGCTCTGCAATTTTATTCTTAATAATAGCCTCCACCATCTTGCCCGGCACCGACGTCAGACTCACCGGTCTATAATTTCCCGGATCTCCTCTGGAACCCTTCTTAAAAATCGGAGTAACATTGGCTACCCTCCAGTCTTCCGGTACTACACTCGATTTTAGGGACAGATTGCATATTTCTAACAGTAGCTCCGCAAGTTCATTTTTTAGTTCTATTAATACTCTGGGATGAATACCATCAGGTCCCGGTGATTTACTACTCTTCAGCTTGCTGAACTGACCCATTACATCCTCCAAGGTTACAGAGAATTTGTTTAGTTTCTCCGACTCCCCCGCTTCAAATATTCTTTCCGGCACCGGTGTCCCCCCCAAATCCTCCTCGGTGAAGACCGAAGCAAAGAATTCATTTAATTTCTCCGCTACGGCTTTGTCCTCCTTGATCGCCCCTTTAACACCATTTTCGTCCAGCGGCCCAACCGACTCTTTGGCCGGTTTCCTGCTTTTAATGTATCTAAAAAATTTTTTACTATGTATTTTTGCTTCCAACGCGAATTTCTTCTCAAAGTCCTTTTTTGCCCTCCTTATCTCCGCTTTGCAGCCAGAGCTGAAATTGAGTGGGCCTGGGCCCACCCAGGCCCAACCGTAGCTACGCCCCCTGCTTCCTTCTGAAATCAGTATTCTAATTTGCAAAATGAGGGTCCCAGCCTGGAGGGAAGTGGAAGTGAGTTCCAGAGTGTCACATGAGATATAGCTTTCAGGGCCCTACCTTTGTGAATTCTTCTCTCATAATCTCTGAACCCTTCTTTCAGTCAGTCAGTCATTTCTAAAAGCACAAAGATCAAGTCCAAGTAGATGTTCAAATAAGGTATTTTACTAATAAAATTCTTCAGTAGAGTGCAAAGAATATAAGATACTGTCAGATCTTTATCGTAACTCCAATCTCTATCCCCATAAGATTTATCCAGTTATCTTGTCTCTGTAGACTCATAATTTCTCCCTAAGCTAGCGACCAGACTCTTCAGCAGTTTTTTCCTCTTCAGCACTCTCTCTTCTTTTGGGATCCTGGAACACTTTCTCTTTGCAGCTTTGCAAATCCTCCATGATGATTTGTATAAGACAGAACCTATTCCAATATGCAAAAGTAACCCCTTCCCCCATCTTGCCCAGGCACTCCTCTTGAGCTCTGGCACTCCCAAGGTAGGGGTTAGAAAGGAAGGACATAGACCCCCCCCCCCCTTTACAAGAGATTTTATACTTATTACTTAGCACCTTCCACATTGAACGATGTCATAAAACATATCTTGTACTATCACCCAGTGCTCCAAGAAGTGGTTTGGTCTCTAAAGACACTGGTAAGAAGAATTTATTTCCCACCACCACCACCCATAGGTATTTTTGTGTGCCTATCAGTGGCGTACCAAGGGGGGGCGGTGGGGGCGGTCCGCCCCGGGTGCATGCCGCTGGGGGGTGCTGCGGCGCGCGCCTGTCGGCTGCGAGTTTGAATCGGTACGCTAAAATCTGTCGTTCGCTGCAGCTCCCTCCCTCTGCCCCGGAACAGGTAGCGTAGTGATTCGAACTTGCAGCTGACAGGCGCGCGCCGTGGCACCCCCCCTAGCGGCGTGCACCCGGGGGGGGGTCATTTCGCGGGGGTGGGGCGCATCGGCAATCCGCCCCGGGTGTTGTCGAGTCTAGGAACGCCACTGGTGCCTATAAAAGCAATAGCTTTGTCCCATCTTTCTTTATTATCAGAAGCTTGAGAATTTAGCTAAAAAACAGAGGGTGGTTTTTGTTTTGTTTTTTCAATATGACCTACTCCATTTTTCTTACCCATGACCTACTCCATTTTTCTTCTACCTATATACTCTGTAGTTTCAATAACTCCTTGTAGGATAAATGTGTTTCCAGCTTCTGGGTTTTCCTTGATAATATAACTCAGAATTTTCTTCTTTTTCATTGGTTGGTTCTTGCTGTTAACATTCAGGGATATCACTTTCAATTTAGAAGCTGGCATCTTCATAACCATTTGTATCTAGAATCCCCAGAAAACTTATCTGTTTCCAATTTTATTTCTAGGCATTGGTATTGATTATCACTAAGTCTTAATGTAACACTGACGCTAAAAATCACAGAGAAGTTTCTTTAAGTTCTGTATTTGTAATCTCCCAGACATGGCCACAGAATGGAAAGATCTGGCTTATAAGCAGGGCCCAGAAAGTTTGATTTAGATTATACACTCAAGGCACCAGTTATCACACTGAACTTTCTTAGATTTACAGTGTCCCTGTTACAGTTTTTGCGTGGTAATGGAATAGATGGTCTTGTGTAAGGTAAAAGTAGGACTGATTTGAATGGAGTGAATGACTTTCATAATACTGCTAAATAGTAGTAGTAGTAGTTTTACAAAAGTCATTCATTCTGCCTGTTTAAATCAGTCTTACCTTTATCTCATACCAAACAATCCGTTCCATTACACTTTTCCTTTATATTTTCTGACCATTATTATACATCTTTTTACACACAATTTCCTACTTTTTTGTTTATCCTCTTTCAAAGTTCAGCCTAAAGCACTTACTCATTTAACATTCCATTAAATAACATCCCCCTGATTCTGTAAAAGTCGCCAAAAATTGTGCATGCAAATTTAGGCATGTTCCTAATTTGTGTGTGCAATGTAATAGAATAACGAGTCAATAATTGCCTTTTCAACAGGAAATTATTGACACTAATTAGATTTAATTGGGACTAGGCATGGGATCTACACCTAAAATTTATGCATGGTCCAAAAAAGGAGACACGGAATGGGAAGATCATGGGTGTTTTGGGGCAGATTGGGGGTGTGGTTTTGAGTTATGTCTGTAATTCTAGAATAATGGTGCTCTGCGTGTAAATTTAGGTGTGGGTATTTGCACCATGTTTTTGTTAGTGTAAATGGTGGCACATAAATTTAGGTGTGACCTCTATGTTTAAGTTTAATGCACTGAATTTTAGGCCTGGCTTATAGAATGCCACTTACATGGGTGGGGGGTAGTGCTGATTTTTTTAGTCACCATATTTAGAATCTAGCCCCATATGTCTGAATTCACAATAATATTCTTCTTCTCTGCCATTTTTTAGCAGTTTCTAGAAATGAAGACGCCATCCTCCTATCACTGCACACCCATTTCTTAAAAAAAAAAAAAGACAGCCTTTTACCCCCTGCTGTAAAATGGGGCCTCAGCATGCATCAAAAACACGCGCTGATGCTAGCACAGAGCCCCTTTTACCTCATCTTACTAAAAAGGCCCCCAAGCTTCTGCTGAAAGCCACTTTCACAGTTAGTACAGACTTCCAATGGGTCTCTGGCTTTCTCTGGCTCTGCCCAAGCCATATCACCATTTTTATTTTGCATATTGGGAAGTATTAAGGAATTATGATTTTTTTCAGCCTTCAAAGTAAGGGCCCTGTTTACTAAGGCGCGCTAGCATTTTTAGTGTGGACTAATGCTAGAGATGCCCATAGGAATTTATGGGAGTCTGTAGTGTTTAGCGTGTGCTAATTTTAGCACACGTTAAAAACGTTAGCACACCTTAGTAAACAGGGCCCCATATTAAAAAGGGGGACAAACTCCAGTTGTTTTTACATGTTGAAAAAGTTCCATATGTTTCCACGTAATTCTAATGTTATATTATGAATGCTAATATTTGAAAGACCTGGGGGGGGGGGGGGGGGGAATATGGTATCAACATGGGTTACTGTTAAGTTAGGTTATTTTAGCACAAGCTATGCTACTATAGTCCAGGGTCTCATTACATAAAGGGCTAGATTCTACATATCAAGCCTAAATTTAGCACCAAAACAAAATACATCTATGAGTATTCTATAACGGACGCCTAAATTTAGGTGCAGTTTATAGAATACGCCTAGTGCCTGTCCATGTGACTAAATTTAGTCGTGGACAGTTACACCAAGTAAAACTTGGTGTAAATACCTACGCCTAAATTAGGCACAGACCGGGTGTATTCTATAACAATGCACATGGTTTTTAGAAACGCCCAAGATCCACCCATTCCATGCTCATGGCCATGCCCTTTTTTCAACTATGGACTTGGAAAAATCCAAAATCCCAGGAATAACATGTATAGAATGTTTGTACGTTTGGGAAGCTTGCCAGGTGTCCTTGGCCTGGATTGGCCGCTGTCGTGGATAAGATGCTGGGCTCGATGGACCCTTGGTCTTTTCCCAGTATGGCATTACTTATGTACTTATGTACTTATGTACTTATTTTGCTTTGTGCTTTGGGAACTTAAAGATTGGGGTTTAAAGGAGAAATTGTAGGTTAGTGATAGGCAAAATAAAAATATAAAAAGCAAATTTTATCAACTTATCTCCATAGTCTTTTTCACTTAGTTTTAAAAACTTTGTACCACAGCATTAACAGATAGAATCTAGTAGGCACTGCAGGATCTAGTTTAGTCTTCACACCCGCCCACTCCTAGGACCTAGTTATTGTAATTAGGATAACAAGCAAGGAGTGCTCTTACAGAGTTTTAAATACATTTCATTACCATCTACGAAGGAAACGCTAAATAAATTATATTATATACTATATAAACTAAAAGACACTTTTATATTAGGCTAATATCCTTAATAGTGTAGCAAGTTTTAAATTATTGAAAATCTCAAAAACACTAAGATGGAGTCAGCAGTCCAGCAGCGAGAGGGGTGCTATCCAGTCTTGTGCATTGAGTGTCACATGTATGATTATGTCCCAGTTGGTGAGATGTCATATGTGTGTGCCCGATGCAAAGAGCTCCTAGCTGTCAGAGAACGTGTCCATTCTCTTGAGGCTAGGGTAGCAGACTTGGTGGAGCTGAGGAAGACAGAGAGGTATATAGAGGAGACCTACAGGGATGTAGAGAATTTCCACCTCCAGTCTGGTAGCCCCTGTGCTACCTTGGAGGAGGGAGGTCTCCTAGAAGGAGAGCATCACCCTGGTGAAGTAGGAACTACTGTATCCAGGACCTGCCCACCAGGGGATGCACTATCCTCTCGCACCGAGGACATGTCTCCAAGTGCTGCCTGGGAGGGTTAGGACAGCTGTTGTAGTTGGTGATTCAATCATTAGGCATATAGATAGCTGGGTGGCTGGTGGATGTGAGGATTGCCTGGTGACTTGCCTGCCTGGTGCGAAGATGGTGGACCTCACGGGTCACCTAGATAGGATTTTAGATAGTGCTGGGGAGGAGCCGGCTGTCTTGGTACATGTGGGGTACCAATGACATAGGAAAATGTGGGAGAGAGAGGTTCTGGAAGCCAAATTTAGGCTCTTAGATAGAAAGCTGAAATCCAGATCCTCTATGGTAGCATTTTCTGAAAAGCTACCCATTCCATGCGCAGGGCCCAAGAGACAGGCAGAGCTCCAGAGTCTCAATGCGTGGATTAGACGATGGTGCAGGGAGGAGGGTTTTAGATTTGTTAGGAACTGGGCAACATTCTGGGAAAGGGGGAGCCTATTCCGAAAGGATGGGCTCCACCGTAACCAGCGTGGGACCAGATGCTGGCATCGGCATTTAAAAAGGAGATAGAGCAGCTTTTAAACTAGAAACGGGGGGAAGGCCGACAGTCGCTCAAAAGCTCTGGAACTGGACCGTAACAATATCTTTAGGTTGTTTTTCCGCCATATTTCCACACCCTTTTTGGGTTCGAAAATCCAGGTATTTCCTGATCTCTCTCGAGAGACACAAAGAAAAAGGAGAGATTTTTATTATTAAAACAAGGGTCATACAATTAGGTGGGACCTTTAATCTTAAATTTCCATGTAAATGTTGTATTTCCTTACAATCAACTAATTATATTTTTTTCGAACCTGAAAAACTTAAAACATACATTGCTAGCAAAGAGTAATTTGGCGTTAACTTGAATTGTAATTATCGGCTGCCCTGACTTGTGTTCTTGCCCTTTCCTGTTAAATTTTCTTATATATTTTGAATTTAAATGTATACCTATATCTTGGATCAACAATATGTGGTCTAATATAATATATCTTTTTTCCTTTTTTCTTTTTTTCTTTATTTCTTTCCTTTTTGGATATATGTCTATGAAAACTAGACTTTTGTAATGCCATTTATGTTTATGATGTAAATGTAATGGAAAATCAATAAACAGAATATTAAAAAAAAAAAAAAAAAGCGCATGGTTCAGGATAAGGCATCTTTCAAAGATATCACCAAAACAAGGAAGATAGGGTATCCTGATAGTGAGGTTGCAAAAGAGACCTTAGTAGATCAGGTGTCCTTAAATAAAAATAAAAATCAGACAGAAGATTGCAAATTAATACTGTCAAGTACTAAGCATGATGTAAATAGGAACAACAAACATAGTTTGAAATGTCTATATGCAAATGCCAGGAGCCTAAGAAATAAGATGGGAGAGTTAGAATGTATTGCACTAAATGAAAAATTAGAAATATTAGGCATCTCTGAGACTTGGTGGAAGGAGGATAACCAATGGGACACTGTCATAATGGGGTACAAATTATATCATAGTGATAGGGTGGATCGAATTGGTGGAGGGGTAGCATTGTACATTAATGAGAGCCTTGAATCAAATAGATTGAAAATTCTGCAGGAAACAAAACACTTCTTGGAATCACTGTGGATTGAAATTCCATGTGTAAAGAGGAAAAGGATAGTAATAGGAGTGTACTACCGTCCACCTGGCCAGGATGAACAGACGGATGCAGAAATGTTAAAGGAAATTAGGGATGCAAACAAACTGGGTAACACAATAATAATGGGTGATTTCAATTGCCCCGATATTGACTGGTTAAATGTAACATCGGGGCACACTAGGGAGGTAAAATTCCTTGATTAAATCAAGGACAGCTTTATGGAGCAGCTGGTACAGGAGCCGACAAGAGAAGTAAAAATTCTAGACCTAGTCCTTAGTGGAGCTCATGATCTGGTGTGGGAGGTAATGGTGCTGGGGCCGCTTGATAACAGTGATCATAGTATGATCGGATTTGATATTAGCTTTGAAGTAAGTATACATAGGAAATCAAATACGTTAGCGTTTAACTTTAAAAAAGGAGACTATGATAAAATGAGAAGAACGGTGAAAAAAAACTTAGAGGAGCAGCTGCGAGGGTCAAAAATTTACATCAGGCGTGGATGCTGTTCAAAAACACCATCCTGGAAGCCCAGGCCAAATATATTCCGCGTATTAAAAAAGGAGAACGGAAGACCGAACGACAGCAGGCGTGGTTAAAAAGTGAGGTGAAGGAAGCTATTACAGCTAAAAGAAAATCCTTCAGAAAATAGAAGAAGGAACCGACTGAAAATAATAAGAAACAGCATAAGGAATGTCAAGTCAAATGTAAAGCGCTGATAAGGAAGGCTAAGAGGGACGTCGAAAAAAAGATTGCGTTGGAGGCAAAAACACAAAGTAAAATTTTTTTTTGGTGTATTAAAAACAGGAAGCCGGCAAAAGAATCGGTTGGACCACTAGATGACTGAGGAGTAAAAGGGGTGAACAGGGAAGACAAAGCCATAGTGGAGAGATTAAATGAATTCTTTGCTTCAGTCTTCACCGAGGAAGATTTGGGTGGGATACCAGTGCCAGAAATGGTATTCGAAACTGACGAGTTGGAGAAACTTAATGAATTCTTTGTAAACCTGGAGGATGTAATGGGGCAGTTCTACAAACTGAAGAGTAGCAAATCTCCTGGACCGGATGGTATTCATCCAAGAGTACTGATACCTTGCTAGTTATTTGTGACTTGGGTTGGCCACTGTTGGAAACAGGATGCTGGGCTTGTTGGACCTTTGGTCTTTCCCAGTGTGGCAATACTTATGTACCCATATGTATGCTCTCCTGCAAACTACGGGGCCCTTTTACTAAGCTGCAGTAAGCACTAACACGTGTTTACCACCTCTAGAAATGCTTTATAGTGAGGCGTTCTCAGGCATTCCGCAGTAGTTTTAGGATTGGCACACGCTACCTTCGCGCTGTCTGGGGGCAGAGAGTGGGTATGTTCTGTGGTAATCAATTAGAGCAGCTACATTACCATGTGCTAACTGATCAGCATGTGGTTAGCACATCTTACCACCTACAAAATAGGTGGTGGTAGGGACCCATATACTAATTGCCACATGCTGATGTCATCTTAGAGCAGGCTTGTTTTGAGTTTAGTTTTCCCTCCTGACGCAGCTGGAAGTGAAACAGGGGGACCCTTGTTGGGGATCAAGTGACTGTGCTACAAAAGTTTGCATTGAGAATTTTACCAGTTGGAGATTGAAGATATCAACACTTTTTTTGTGTGTGTTTTGTTTTTTTTGCAGCTCACACAGAAGTGTTGTTGGATGTGTTGTTTTTGATTGCTGTACACAGTTAGTTAAAACTCTTTGTTTCCCATACAACGTTTTTGCCTTTTGAAGTACTATTTTGGACTGAGGGCACATCATGCTATAGATACCGTTTTGTTATTGTTGTTGTTTTTTTTGTTTTTTTTTAGTAGTAGCCTTTTCTCCTATTTGTTGAGTTGTCCTTATTGGGGAATTTGTTTATGAGCCTCCCTTTGGGCAGTTGAGGTTTCATTTTGTTTAAGCTGTATATGTTTAGTCGAACATGATGTCCTCTCAGCTGATAAAAAAGCAAAATTGAAAATTATTGTCTTTGAGAATTAGCACATGGCCATCAATACTGGAAACTGAAAAATTGGCCATTTTACCCTTGCTGACAAAAATGGCCCTAGTTTAAATTAATTCAATTCTTGTATACCGCTAATATCCCCTTTCCAAGGTTCAGTGCGGTTTACATTCTAGGTGAAACAAAAGCAGATAGTGTTAGTGTGAGGTATGAGAAGCATTAGAGACCATTGGTGTGATGCATGGCACTAGAAACATTAAAGGAAAGGATAATGGATGATACTAAGAAGTAGAAGTCATGATGGATTATTATGAAGTAGTCTTTGGGAAGAGAAAGATTTTTAGCCTCTCCCTGAAGTTGAGGTAGCTGTTTTCTGTTCTGATGGGAATAGGTAGAGAGTGCCATATTTTGACTCCAAGTATGGGGAATAGAGAGCTGAAAATCTTCTGGTTTCGAATTGTCTATTGAAATGGTGATGCTAGCATTAGTTGTTGTTTCAGTCTGTTAGACTGGACCAGATATAGCGAAGCAGTCGTAACCAGCAGTTCAGAGGTGAAGCCCTGTAAGATTTGAAAAACTAAACAAGCAGCTTTGAACTTGAATCTTTCTGCTTTGGGAAGCCAGTGCAGTTTGTTTAGATTAGTTGAAACACTAGTATATCTATTCAATCTGTATATTAGTCTTGCAGCTGTGTTCTGTATGATTTGCATTTTTTTCTGATATTGACACTTAATACCAAGAAATAGAACGTTACAGTAATCCAAGAGAGGTATGACTAACATTTGGACTAGTAGTGTGAAAGCGTTTTGGTCGAAGAATAGTCTGACTAGATATAGCTGTCTCATTTTGAATAGTGTTTTCTTCCATAGCTGATTAATATGGGAAGAGAAGGCTAGTGAAGAATCAAGCAAGACCCCTAATACTCTGGTTTCAGATTCGACTGTAAACTTTGACAATTGGACAAAGATATTGATGATGGGACCTCAACTCCCTGATTTCAGAACCACAGGACTTTGTTTTTTGGCACATTCAGTTTCAGTTTATTGGTCAGGTCCCAGGTGCTAACAGCAGTCATACCATTTGCTACAGACTAAGTTGGATCTTTTTTTGATGGTGTTACTGGTAAGAGAAGCAGGATGTCATCTGCATAGGATAATAGTAGGTCATTATGTCCCAGGTGTATTGAGGCAAGGGATGACATAAAGAGGTTTAACAGGATAGGTGAGAGGGGAGTCT